>NW_011494903.1:1443740-1520396 GCF_000754665.1 Bison bison bison
CTGGCAATGACTACTGGCAAACCCATGGCTTTGATTATATGGACCTTTGTTCTGGCAAATACTGGCAATGACTACTGGCAAACCCATGGCTTTGATTATATGGACCTTTGTTCTGGCAAAGTGATGTCTCTGCTTTTTAACATACTATCCACGTTTGTCAAAGCTTTTCTACCAAGGAGCAAGCGACTTTTAATTTCATGGTTGCAGTCACTATCTGCAGTGATTTTGAAGCCCAATAAAAGAAAATCTGTCACTGTTTCCACTTTTTCCTCATCTATTTGCCATGAAGTGATGGGACAGGATGCCATAATCATAGTTTTTTGAATGTTGAGTTTTAAACCAGTTTTTTCACTCTCCTCTTTCACCCTCATCTTTCACTAAAGAGCAGAGGCTCTTTAGTTCCTCTGCTTTCTGCTTTTAGAGTGGTGTTATCTGCATAAATGAGGTTATTGATATTTCTCCCAGCAATCTTGATTCTTGGGATTCATCCAGCCTGGCATTTCCCATGATGTACTCTGCATATAAGTTGAACAAGCAGAGTGACAATATACAGCCTTAACGAACTCCTTCCACAATTTTGAACCAGTCTGTTGTTCCATATCCAGTTCTAAATGTTGCTTCTTGACCTGCGTACAGGTTTCTCAGGAGACAGGTAAGGTAGTCCAATATTCTCATCTCTTTCAGAATTTTCCACAGTTTGTTGTGATCCACAGAGAAGACCCTGCTAATCAGTTTCAGAGAGGGATTCAAGGAAGTCTTTCCTCTTTGAATTCAACCGTCCCTTCCTTGTGAGAATTGGCAGCATCATTGCCATATTCCCAAAGAAGGAGACCTGAGGATTTTCCCAATTCTTCCCTTCTGAATGACTTGCTTTTTGAAATCCTGTCATGCGCTTGAGGTATGATACTAGTTTTCCTTTGACTCACTGGGTAAAAGGTGGTATAGTAAGGATGTCCCGATCGGCATAATTCCTAGGTTGAGAAGCACTATGTGCCTTTCCTTAATGAGAGACCCTGGACACTGGATATGAATAAATTGCTACTTGAAAATAGTCTGTCACCAGGAATGACTCCCCACAATGCAATAAACCAGCCTTGTTGTGAATGCAGTTGGCAGGACCCTCAAAGTCACAAATCAAAATTGACCTTCCTCCTGTTGACTGTGCTCGGCACATTGAAGAAACAGGTTTCTTTTCAGGGCCACATACTTAGAGTCTTAGCAGTGGAGAATTATTTTTGGAGCTACATTCAGGGAGAGCATATTGCATATTTACACATTATTACAAGCTGTCTATGTGACAAAAGCTTACTGGACAAGCTCTTTCTCATCCTTTCACTTCAAGAAGATGAACCAGTGTTTTACTTCCTTCTCTCCTTTTCTTTTTTAAAATATAATACGCGAAAGTACTCGACTCATTCTATTATTTAATTCATGCCAAAATTAATAGCCATCCTAACAACAAACCCTTACATAGAGCTTACTATATGCTCTCATAATCAGAAAGCCTACCAGGTGCTAATAAAATAAATTTGGCACAGCTTTGCTATGATAAATTTGCGCGTGTCTGTTTGCTTTGATGCACAGTTAATGGGCTTCAGCCTACGATACCTATTTAAAATGGAACTGGCCATTTGATTATTCACTTTTATTAATATCATTATCTTCAGCTCTGAAATTGCTGCTTAAAATGTGTCATCTTTTATTAATTCATGTATTATTAACCTTCCAGCATGTATTGCAGCTTAACTGCTATTATAGGACTTGAGTCATTTGTTTAAGTAATTAGGACAAAACAAGAATTGGGCTTATATTTTAGCAGGAGGAATTGAGTTCAATTATAGATAAACAGGCTAATCTTGGCAGACAAAGTTGATGCTACTGCTCAGGTGGAAGATGTTGCCTGATGTTTCCTGAGACACTCTGAATGAGCTCCTCTACCCCCAGCCAAAACTGCAACTCCAACTGTTTCTCTTGGCGCCTGAAGTGCTGTCCCTAGGATTTCTCCCCTTTGACTCTAAGTTTGCCATCCTCAGGCAGAATAGTTACCATATTGATACTCCTAAGGTTGAGGAATCCTGGAGACATGTATGAATAAACCCTAAGCTGAGGGTGATATCTATGTGTAGACTTGGGATATAATGTTTAAAACAGCAGACAAATAACCACATGACTGTTATGTGAGAACTTTGGTTGTAATCACTGTTCAAATTAAGGCCGCTGATTATTTGCTGTATAGTTGCTAAGTTGTGTTGGACTGTTTGAGACCCAAGGACTGTAGCTCGCCAGGCTCCTCTGTCCATGGGATTCTCCAGCCAAGAAATCTGGAGTGGGTTGCCATTTCCTCAGTCTTGTGTATCTCCTCCATTGGCAGGCAGATTCTTTACCACTGTGCCACCTGTGAAGCCCCTAGAGATGAGTCATAAAACCCAAGAAAAAAATATATCTACAGACTGATTTGTACTTCATTGATCTTCTCATTTAAAAGAATGACTACAATAATTTAACTAGGGAAAAACAGAGGCAGATTCCAGCTTCTTACCAACAAAATAACTCAGAAAAAGTATCAAGACAGAGCCGAGTTTAAAAAAATAAAAAAAACAAAGATGAGGAATAGTATACATGGATTCTCAGACAAATTTGTTACTCTTTGAGCACACTCACAGTTCTCCTAGTACTTACACTTAAGTCTGGTCTGTCTGTGTTTCATCCAGTCTGCCCTGAAAAGCTTGTCAAGAAAGGTAATCATTTTAACAATACATTCCAAGTTTCCTAAAGGGGAGACTCAGTTTAGATTTCTTCCCTTAGACAACTAGCCTTCTCAAGATTCTTGAAAATGTTATCAGCCCCATTCTTCTATACTCTAGGCTGTGTCTCTCACATCATTGTCATCATTATCATTATTATCAACATCATCATCATAATGACAATATGTTGCCTGTTTACTAAACCTTAGATCTTGTAATGACTGATTGTTTCTATCTACTTCAGTTCAGTTCAGTTCAGTTCAGTCACTCAGTCCTGTCCGACTCTTTGCGACCCCAAGAATTGCAGCACACCAGGCCTCCCTGTCCATCACAAACTCCTGGAGTTCACTCAGACTCACAGCCATCGAGTCAGTGATGCCATCTAGCCATCTCATCCTCTGTCATCCCCTTCTCCTCCTGTCCCCAATCCCTCCCAGCATCAGAGTCTTTCCCAATGAGTCAACTCTTCGCATGAGGTGGCCAAAGTACTGGAGTTTCAGCTTTAGCATCAGTCCTTCCAAAGAACACCCAGGACTGATCTCCTTTAGAATGGACTGGTTGGATCTCCTTTGCAGTCCAAGGGACTCTCAAGAGTCTTCTCCAATACCACAGTTCAAAAGCATCAATTCTTCGGTGCTCAGCTTTCTTCACAGTCCAACTCTCACATCCATAAATGACTACTGGAAAAACCATGGCCTTGACTAGACAGACCTTTGTTGGCAAAGTAATGTGTCTGCTTTTGAATATGCTATCTAGGTTGGTCATAACTTTCCTTCCAAGGAGTAAGCGTCTTTTAATTTCATGGCTGCAATCACCATCTGCAGTGATTTTGGAGCCCCCCAAAATAAAGTCTGACATTGTTTCCACTGTTTCCCCATCCATTTGCCATGAAGTGATGGGACCAGATGCCATGATCTTCATTTTCTGAATGTTGAGCTTTAAGCCAACTTTTTCACTCTCTTCTTTAACTTTCATCAAGAGGCTTTTGAGTTCCTCTTCACTTTCTGCCATAAGGGTGGTATCATCTGCATATCTGAGGTTATTGATATTTCTCCCGGCAATCTTGATTCCAGCTTGTGCTTCTTCCAGCCCAGCGTTTCTCATGGTGTACTCTGCATATGTTAAGCAGATAAGCAGGGTGACAATATACAGCCTTAACGTACTGCTTTTCCTATTTGGAACCAGTCTGCTGTTCCATGTCCAGTTCTAACTGTTGCTTCCTGACCTGCATATAGGTTTCTCAAGAGGCAGGTCAGGTGGTCTGATACTCCGATCTCTTTCAGAATTTTTCACAGTTTATTGTGATCCACACAGTCAAAGGCTTTGGCATAGTCAATAAAGCAGAAATAGATGTTTTTCTGGAACTCTCTTGCTTTTTCGATGATCCAGTGGATGTTGGCAATTGGGTCTCTGGTTCCTCTGCCTTTTCTAAAACCAGCTTGAACATCTGGAAGTTCACAGTTCACGTATTGCTGAAGCCTGGCTTGGAGAATTTTGAGCATTACTTTACTAGTATGTGAGATGAGTGCAATTGTGTGGTAGTTTGAGCATTCTTTGGCATTGCCTTTCTTTGGGATTGAAATGAAAACTGACCTTTTCCAGTCCTGTGGCCACTGCTGAGTTTTCCAAATTTGCTGGCATATTGAGTGCAGCACTTTCACAGCATCATCTTCCAGGATTTGAAATAGCTCAACTGGAATTCCATCACCTCCACTAGCTTTGTTCGTAGTGATGCTTTCTAAGGCCCACTTGACTTCACATTCCAGGATGTCTGGCTCTAGGTCAGTGATCACACCATCATGATTATCTGGGTTGTGAAGATCTTTTTTGTATAGTTCTTCTGTGTATTCTTGCCACCTCTTCTTAATATCTTATGCTTCTGTTAGGTCCCTACCATTTCTGTCCTTTATCAAGCCCATCTTTGCATGAAATGTTCCCTTGGTATCTCTATTTTTCTTGAAGAGATCTCTAGTCTTTCCCATTCTATTGTTTTTGTCTATTTTTGCATTGATTGCTGAGGAAGGCTTTCTTATCTCTCCGTGTTAGTCTTTGGAACTCTGCATTCAGATACTTATATCTTTCCTTTTCTCCTTTGCTCTTTGCTTCTCTTCTTTTCACAGCTATTTGTAAGGCCTCCCCAGACAGCCATTTTGCTTTTTTGCATTTCTTTTCCATGTGGATGGTCTTGATCCCTGTCTCCTGTACAATGTCACAAACCTCCATCCATAGTTCATCAGGCACTCTATCAGATCTAGGCCCTTAAATCTATTTCTCTCTTCCACTGTATAATCATAAGGGATTTGATTTAGGTCATACCTGAATGATCTAGTGGTTTTCCCCTTTCTTCAATTTAAGTCTGAATTTGGCAATAAGTAGTTCATGATCTGAGCTGCAGTCAGCTCCCAGTCTTGTTTTTGCTGACTGTATAGAGCTTCTCCATCTTTGGCTGCAAAGAATATAATCAATCTGATTTTGGTGTTGACCGTCTGGTGATGTCCATGTGTAGTCTTCTCTTGTGTTGTTGGAAGAGGGTGTTTTCTATGACCAGTGTGTTCTCTTCTCAAAACTCTATTAGCCTTTGCCCTGCTTCATTTTGTACTCCAAGGCCAAATTTGCCTGTTACTCCAGGTGTTTCTTGACTTCCTACTTTTGCATTCCAGTCCCCTATAATGAAAAGGACATCTTTTTGGGTGTTAGTTCTAAAAGGTCTATCTACTTATCTATCTTTGTATCCTCTCTCTGCTGGACAAATATTAGATCCCTGGCTCCACTCCTTCTCCTCCTCCTCACAATTAGGAGAATCTTGACTTTAGTGCCCTCATTTTCATAACTTGTGTGGGTTGGAGTAAAGAGTGAAGGAAAAGACTAAAACAAACCACAACAAGTTGACTGAGTCACTTTGGTAGATACCGACAGAGAAGAAGAGAGAAGAGACAAGGAAGACGAGAAGACGAGAGTCATCCAGTCAGGCTTGATTTCAGGTGTTTGTGCAAGGCAGTGGGGATTAGGGGTATCTCGGAGATGGGGAAAGCAGACTGTGAAGTTTCTCCTGTGTGGTGAGTAGAATTCTCCTCTGGCATTCTTTTGCCACTGCAGAACCATTTTTTAAAGATTGCTTAGTTTAATTATTTGGGCATATTGAAAAAGTGTCATTTCTCAATGTGCCTTGTGCTCAGGGAAACCATAAAATACCTCCATGATTTATTATGTATGGTTTAACACATTCATGATCACATTTAATCCTCACAATAGTGACTTTTGTTTTCCTACTTTATGGATGAGTAAACAGTGGCTTATAAACATAGTTATTTGGGTAAGATGGCAGTGGCCTAGTCCTCATATATATATTTAGCATTATTTTAATGTGTATTTTGGAGAAGGCAATGGCATCCCACTGCAGTACTCTTGCCTGGAAAATCCCATGGATGGAGGAGCCTGGTAGGCTGCAGTCCATGGGGTCGCTAAGAGTCGGACACGACTGAACAACTTCCTTTTCACTTTTCACTTTCATTCATTGGAGAAGGAAATGGCAACCCACTCCAGTATTCTTGCTTGGAGAATCCCAGGGACGGGGGAGCCTGGTGGGCTTCCATCTATGGGGTCACACAGAGTCAGACAAGACTCAAGTGAATTAGCAATGTGTATTTAATATGCAAAGGGTTGGGATGCACCAACATTCCAGAACATATTAAAGAATCTCTTTGGTGCTGGAAACTGTCCAGTGAACTTGGAAGAATGTAGAATATTTTCAGCTAAATGATATAGCATGCTTACTTTGTGCACTCACTTAACTGTAAGTTAATACTTGAGTTGTTTGTTCATTATTACATACGGATTTAGAAATGAATTTTTTATTATCCTGGAATATGCAAAGTTTGTTCTTTTTAATATTAATAGTATTTCTCTCCATAGGATGGAATGATTTTTTTCCATGGAATGATCAAAATTTCAGTGTGATCATATTATAACACTCCAAATCTTTGCTGATCTACATAATATTTCTTAATGGACAGCAAAAATTGAGTCAACTTAGGGGAGAATCTATAGTGATCTGTTACTCAAATCTCAATTTTGCTTTTCAAATATGGTAATACTTTTCAAAAAAGAGTAATTTAAATTTAGACGCTGAGACTCCCCCCAAAATTAGCCCTCATATAGATTTAAACTGTTTTCTGATTGTTTAGAGAAGATCAAAGCAAGGTTCTATGACCTATGTGTGGAGACACTCTAGGTATTTGCAGTTATAGTATGAACCATGTTTTATTTTCATCTACGGGCAGGAACTTGAAATATAGGGAGGCGAGATGATCCTTTAATGTTCATTTCACAATTTGTTGTTCAGTTGCTCAGTTGTGTCCAACTCTTTGCAGCCCCATGGACTGCAGCACACCAGGCTTTCCTGTCCTTCACCATCTTCTGGAGCTTGCTCAAACTCATGTTCATTCAGTCATTGATGCCATCCAACCATCTCATCCTCTGTTATCCCCTTCTTTTCCCACCTTCAATCATTCCCAGCATCAGGGTCTTTTCCAAGGAGTCAGTTCTTTGCATCATGCGGCCCAAGTATTGGAGTTTAAGCTTCAACATCAGTCCTTCCAATGAACACCCAGGACTGATCTCCTTTAGGATGGACTGGTTGGACCTCCTTGCAGTCCAAGGGACTCTCAAGAGTCTTCTCCAACACCACAGTTCAAAAGCATCAGTTCTTTGGCACTCAGCTTTCTTTATAATCCAACTCTCACATCCATACATGACTACTGGACAAACCATAGCTTTGAATATATGGGCCTTTGTTGGCAAAGTAATATCTCTGCTTTTTAATATGCTGTCTAGGTTGGTCATAGCTTTTCTTCCAAGGAGCAAGTGTCTTTTAATTTCATGGCTGTAGTCACCATCTGCTGTGATTTTGGAACCCAAGAAAATAAAGTCTGTCACTGTTTCCATTGTTTCCCCATCTATTTGCCATTAAGTGATGGGACTGGATTAGCCCTAAGACTTGCCCAGGACTTATCATCACCACAGGTGGTATGAGAGACACCCAGGGAGACAAAATAATCAAGAAACTACTTTAGAGTGCATGATGAGGTCCAGAACACGTAAATCCACCTAGAGAAGTGGTGTTGCATGTGGGCAAATTGGATGCTCTGGAGAAATCTCTTGTGATCCACTTTGCATTTCCTTCCTGGAGAGAGGTTTCCCTATAAGGGTGCTTAGGGACACTATCGCAGGTGAGAAAATTCTATTAGCCATCGGAAGAGAAATTGGCTTCTCGTGAGAATGAGAAGGGTGAAAATCAGGGCAATACTAATGAGTTTGGATATATTTGTACTCTTTCCCATGAGAAGTAATGATCTTGTAAACAGTATCAGAAGGGACGCCTTGTTTCTGCTAGAGTTGCATTACCTTTAGTGAGTAATGACACTGACAGGGTATAAGTGAGTTTTTGAATCCAATTCTCCTCTGTGTCTTTGCTAGTGCTATTCCTTTTTGCTCTCCTTTCATTGCCCTTATCTTTAAGACTTTAGTTTTGGGGTCTGTCCTCTTTTCAGGTACCAAAAACCCAGCTCTAACTATTTTAAGCAAAAACTAAATAAATAAATGAATGAGGAGACAAATGGACAGAATTTAGTGGCAAGATGTTTGGGTAGATCACAAAATTAAAGGAAGTACTTTTTAACCAGATAGCTCTGAGTCTGTGGACCTGGAATATCATCAGAATTGTCTGTTTCTGTTTCTGCATCTCTCTGTATGTTGGCTTCTAGGGTCACCCCTAGGCATCCTGTTCTGACAGTCCAGTCTTATGCTATCCTGTTACAGTACCACAGTGGGTAGAAGGAGCATAAAATAGGGCTTGGGCATAGGGCTTTGGGATGATCATATAGTCACAAATCCTGGAGTTTCTCAGAGCATCTGGTCACCCTATGTGTGGGACTAGTGGGCCTGGGAGAACAACAGAGGGATTGCAACAACAAAAGAATCATTGCAACAACTCTATAAATTGGGTGTTATTTCCTCTACTTTATGAATCATAAAACTAAGGCATGAGAGATTATATAATATGCTCAAGGCTACATAGTTCGTAGTGGAAATAGGATCTGAACTCAGATGGTCTGGCTCCTGAATCCATAGACTTAGTCACTGTCCTCTGCTGCTGCTGCTGCTAAGTCACTTCAGTCGTGTCTGACTCTGTGTGACCCCATAGATGGCAGCCCACCAGGCTCCCCCATCCCTGGGATTCTCCAGGCAAGAACACTGCAGTGGGTTGCCATTTCCTTCTCCAATGCATGAAAGTGAAAAGTGAAAGTGAAGTTGCTCAGTCATGTCTGACTCTTAGCAACCCCATGGACTGCAGCCTACCAGGCTCCTCTGTCCATGGGATTTTCCAGGCAAGAGTACTGGAGTGGGGTGCCATTACTATCCTCTACTATCCCATAAATGTCCATCATACAAACCAAGCCCACATCCCACCTGTCTGTGAATCCTTTCTCTTCTACACCTGCCCTGATTGACTTCTCCTTTCCATTTAAAAGTCACAGTCACTTCTATCTAATTTAGAAAAGTTATTATTGTTTTTACTCTTTATTCTCTAAATTTTGCCTGCTCAACTAGTCTGAGAAAATGTATAAAGGAGCCAATGTTATATGCTTCTTTTGTGTCTCTGGAGAACCTACTATTGATAAGGGGCCAATGTATAAGTCAATGGAAATGAGATATTGAAGGTTTTAGAATTTAGGTTTAAAATATATAAGACTGTCAATTTAGAAGTGAGTTTCATTGTATATTGCAGAATCCAAATAATAGTAGCTTAAACAAGATGATTTGTTTCCTCTTACCTGAAGGAAGTTTGGAAGAAGTTAATCCAGTGCTGAAATGGTAGTTTTATGACATATTGATCATAAAGATAAAGGTTCCTATCTTTGTACTCTGTCATCCTTAGTTCTCGGCATCCATCCAGGTCATCTCTGCTATCTAGCCATCTCATCCTCTGCCACACCTTTCTCCTTTTGCCTTCAATCTTCCCCATCATCAGGGTCCATTCCAGTGAGCCAGCTCTTCACATCAGATGGCCAAAGTATTGGGGCTTTAACTTCAGCATCAGTCCTTCAAATGAATATTCGGGGTTGATTTCCTTTAAGATTGACTGATTTGATCTCCTTGCAGTCCAAGGGACTCTCAAGAGTCTTTTCCAGCACCACAATTCAAAAGCACATTCCCACTAGGGTGAATCTATTAAATGAAAGATAAAATGGAAAAATACAGAAGCTTTTTAAAGAGAGACTGGACCAGAGGGCTAACATTTCAATCAGAAGTTCAGATTGTACATCACTCCCCTTTCTAACATCATGAGATCCTGTGATGAGACTTGTTCATATGCTGCTTAAGTAAAAGAGCTTCCCAGAAGAATTAAGGTGACACACCAAGTTCACCCTTTTTCCTTCACTATGCTAAATACCCCAAAGTACAGAATCCCTGAAATAAAATAACAGAACTTTGGTTGAATTCTATAGATAAGTTATTTTGAATTTTAATGCACCAAGTTTGGTTTTAAGAAATCTATTCCGAGGTAGGTTTATATCTTTTGTCCATTACATCCCAGAGAAGTGTGAAGTAGCTTTCTTGTAGGCTCTGATTTGGCTCTCTCTACCCTCTTGCGGGGCACCTGCTAAGTAAGTGCTTAGTGAGAGGGGTTGGGTAGTTTAAATTGAAAGATTTCATGGTTTCTTGTCATGCTAGGTGGTATTGGAGGGTCACAACCTTCTACTTGGGGATTTATAAGTAGAATGCCTACTGATGCTGTTACCAAAAAATGTCTAGTAACTTTTCAAGATAATTTGGCGATAGTAAGAGCTAGCATTTATTGAACATGTTAAGTAGAAAACTCTGTACTTGTGTATCTATTTTTTTTAACCAAGTTTTTGGTTGGAGATGAGTCAATCAAGGCTTGGAGACATTAAGTAACTTGCAAATGATTTACAGCTGGTAAGAAACAAAGCCGGACTCTGAATCCAATTTAGTCATATAACAGATCCCATTCTCCTAAACCATACTGAAATGCTCATATTAGTGGGCATTACAGAGAAGGCAATGGCACCCCACTCCAGTACTCTTGCTTGGAAAATCCCATGGATGGAGGAGCCTGTTAGGCTGCAATCCATGGGGTCGCTAAGAGTCAGACACGACTGAGCGACTTCACTTTGACTTTTCACTTTCATGCATTGGAGAAGGAAATGGCAGCCCACTCCAGTGTTCTTTCCTGGAGAATCCCAGGGATGGGGGAGCCTGGTGGGCTGCTGTCTATGGGGTCGCACAGAGTAGGACACGACTGAAGTGACTTAGCATAGCATAGCATAGTGGGCATTTACAGGGACATTGTTCAGTGACACATAGGAAATCCTATTCCAGATAATTGCTAAGGTAACTGTCAGTGTTGACATTTATGAGCCTAACCAGTCATAATATTCAAAATATCAAGCAACTGGTCAGAGTGGATAACTAACTAGTCTTAAAGGATGCCAGCACACTCTGGTTTCTCATAGGATATTTATCAGAAGGTGACTTACAATAGTCAAACTTGAAAAATAATCTCCATCAACGTGGGACTAGTCATATAAGTTGTGGTATAACCATTTAGTGACATCTACCATTTTTATAAATAGAATGACAACGTTGTACACTTGTTGAATTGAAGATGCCCAGGAAATATCAAAAAGTGATAAAGGCAGCTTACAAAGTAATGTTCTCAATGTGACACCATATGTACCTTTGTGCGTGTAGATGCTGCTGTTGTTCAGTCACTAAGTCATGTCCAACTCTTTGTGATCTCATGGACTGCAGCACACCAGGCTTCCCTGTCCCCCTCTATCTCCTGGAGTTTGCTCAAATTCATGTCTATTGAGGTGGTAATGCTATCTAGCTATCTCATCCTCTTCTGTTCTCTTCTCCTTTGGCCTTCAGTCTTTCTCAGCATTAGGGTCTATTCCAGTGAGTCAGCTCTTCACACCAGGTGGCCAAAGTATTGGAGCTTCAGCACCATGTAGACATATGTCTGTGTGTAAAAAAAATATCTAAGACCCTATATATCAAAATACTAACAGACAATTCTTTGAACGGTGGCATTGTATGTAGTTTCTGTTTTATTCATATACTTTTTATACTGCTGGAAAAATTTTATACCATTAAAATAAAGAGGGAAAAGCTATGAAGCTACTTCCATTTAGGAAAACAAAACATTAGGCCTCTCCCCTCTTTTTCCCATTTACCAATTCTAATCCCACCCACTTTCTCCTAGTGAAATACCTGTAACACCAGCTGTAGGCATGACACCAGGGGCTCTCTCTGGACAGTTCCTTCTGTCCCTTCAGGCTAATTTTCACCCAGGTCCTTGATAATAACTTTTCTGCTTTTCAGTGCAATGCCCACCTCTTCCCTTTTTACCTTATTACCTTTATCCACCAAAATTCTATCCATCTGTCAAGGTCCATTCCAAGATTCACTTTGGAGAATTCAGATTTTGATACCTTTGAAATCATCCTATCAGTTGTGTTCTTTTTTCTGCTCTTACAAGACTTCCTATCACAGGGCAAGATAAGGACCTCTGGGCTTGTTGTACCCTGCATAAAGGGATGTGACTGCAGGACTGAAAGGAGAATAAAATCCAGGTTGATATCTGGTCACCAGGCTGGTCTTCCTGACCTCCTTAATGGGTTAAGTCATTGTTATTAACTGTTATTAGTCATTGTCCCAGTTCACAATCATACATCATCCATGCCCATCTCTTCATTACCCAATGAGGAGAGGGCTCAGGTCTGCTTTTGGCCACCACTGTACCCCCAGCCCCCATACAGTGTCTTGCACATAGAACGTGAAGTTGCTCAGTCGTGTCTGACTCTTTGTGATCGCAAGGACTGCAGCCTACCAGGCTTCTCTGTCCATGGAATTTTCCAGGAAAAAGTACTGGAGTGGGTAGCCATTTCCTTCTCCAGGGGATCTTCCCGACCCAGGGATCAAATCTGGGTCTCCCACATTGCAGGCAGACACTTTTTACCATCTGAGCCACCAGGGAATCCCACATACTGCTAAGTCACTTCAGTCGTGTCCGACTCTTAGCGACCCCATGCACTGGAGCCTACCAGGCTCCTCCGTCCATGGGATTTTCCAGGCAAGAGTACTGGAGTGGGGTGCTATTGCCTTCTCCAGAATCCCACATAGAAGGTACTCAATAAATGTTCATCAGATAAATTAATAAATGAATGAAAGGTTGAGTGACTTGGCCAAAATCATACACAGAAATCACACTGGAGGGGTGCTTTGTAATATAGCAGCATGGTTTGCAGCCACCAGGGCAAATGGAGGCAAGTAAAGATATGTGGAAGAACCACAGGGTTCACAAGCCTCAGGATCTTTCTGCAGTGGCTGTGAGAGCATCTCCTGCTGTTTCCCTTTGCAGAAGGAGAGAGGTGAATGGCTCAGGCGCTGCTGGTGAATGTGTTTGTCCTGCATGCGTGCATCACCTGTCCTGAAACCTTGCATCCCATTGGCTGCAGTCAGATCATATCACATGGCAGTTACTCGAGCGGTCCATTCATTTTTCCCTTCCCACTTCCAGGCTTTTGGGGGAAGGAAATTAGAGGAGTGGGGAGGGGGAATCGTATCACCTCAAGGGAGAGGAGTCGTATTCCCCGCCCCCCCCTACCCCCGTGCATTAAGAATCAAGACATGAGGTTTTAATGGATTACTTAATATTGCAGCAATTTTCTCTCCCTACTGTGAGGGTGCTGATTAGATCAACAGAGCGGAGCAAGGCTGTGTTTACACCACTTTAATCATTCTTAGGAGGAGCATTATATTTGCTGTTTTTTACACTCATCTTTTCAAGTCAGTAATAGGAGAAACACTTTGACACCAAGAGCTCAGGTCTCATTTCTCCTGTGCCTGAGCAAACATGGAAAAATCTATAAAATTGCTCTCGGAAGTTACTGAGAAATTAACCTAGCTGCCTCCATCTTGAGACTGAAGAAAGGTGTGTTGGCAATGATTAAATGGGATTCTTTAAAATAGGGAGGATTGGGGGAGCCAACTGCAGGCCACTTTTCTGACTTTCTGTTTAGTATTCCTTAGTAGATGATGGGGCTTCCCTGGTAACTCAGAAGATAAAGAATCCATCTGCAGTGCAGGAGACCTGGGTTCAGTCCTTGGGTTGGGAAGATCCCCTGGAGGAGGGCATGACAACCCACTCCAGTATTCTTGCCTGGAACATCCCCATGGACAGAGGAGCCTGGTGGGCTACAGTCCATGGGGTCACAAAGAGTTGGATATGACTGAGTGACTAAGCACAGGTACAAAATAGGTGGGAAGCAGGCAAAAAGTAAAGATATAAGTATCACTTAAAGAATACTGGGCATTGTAAGCATTAGGTACTTACTATCATATTATCTTCAAACAGGGCAATGAGATTGGTTTGATTATTTTTACTTATGGTATGGATTCTGAGGCTCAGAGGAGCAAAGAATTTGCCCAAAGTTACCTGGTTGTTAAGTAGCAGAGTCCAAATTCTCATCCTGGTTTGGCTCCAACAGAGGAGCAGACACATAGGCAAACAACAGTCTGGTGCTGTGCAGATTACCTCTGAGTTCCTCTTTCATGCAATGATGAAAGCCCTGCTCTCAGGCTGACTGAATAGAACTTTAGGAGTGCAATGTTCTGACCTCACCATCACCACCAGCTTGCTGCTCCGAGACCTTCAAAATAAGGTCAAGTTCCTTGTAAAATAAGAAAATAGTTCTGGACCAAAAGAAAACTACAGATTGAGATGTGGACAGAGTAGGCAGCCCTTTCTGTCCTTTCACAGGAAAAGAAAAGATGCAGCAGTTCAACTTGTGAGCAGATCACTTCAACAAAAATGTTAAGAGAGCCACTGGAGCATGGCTATTTATTTGAGACACAACAACTGGTTGATTACATTTTTTTCATCTGTGAGTTGTGTTATTATATTAAAATAAGCAGCATCTTCTTGCTCCCATGTATTTGCTCAACAGATATCCTTCCTGCACTGACTGTGGTAGACTGTGCTGGGTGCTCAGGTATCACAGACAGCATCTCTTTCCTCTTAGAACTTGGTTCTCTCACTTGCTTTTTGCTGGCAAGTTGTGCTCTGGTGAACTATGGTGTTGGAGAAGACTCTTGAGTGTCCCTTGGACTGCAAGGAGATCCAACCAGTCCATTCTGAAGGAGATCAGTCCTGAATATTCATTGGAAGGACTGATGCTGAAGCTGAAACTCCAATACTTTGGCCACCTGATGTTAAGAACCAACTCATTTGAAAAGACCCTAATGCTAGGAAAGATTGAAGGCAGGAGGAGAAGGGGACAACAGAGGATGAGATGGTTGGATGGCATCACCGAGTCAATGGACAAGAGTTTGAGGAAGCTCCAGGAGTTGGTGGTGGGCTGGGAGGCCTGGCATGCTGTTCCATGGGGTCGCAGAGTCAGACATGACTGAGTGACTGAATTGAACTAAACTGTACTCTGGAAAGGAGAGTTTTAAAGTAATTACTGGATAAGTAGGCATTTGAAAACACGACATGCAGCTTACCCCTGAAAATTTTAAGACTTTATTAGATAAATAAGGAATTAATTATTATAATAAGGAATTAATGATCTTGTTTCAATATATCTACTCTCTTGTCTTTACTTTATTCCTTTCCTCCCTTTCTCTTCCATTCTTACTCTCTCTTACCTTTTGAATAAACTCACACTGGCCACCAGAAACACAGTGGTAGCCAAAGAAATGGGAGTCTTTCAGCTTTGATAAATTTACCCAAATTTCACAATTGGAACATTTATAAAGGAACTCCTCTACTTTTAGTACCAATATGACAATTGCGCTTTATGCATAATTGTTTGTATTTTAAATTACAAAGTAAAAGGGGCTTGAAATATTCAGTCTGGATTATATTGAGCAGGTATTCATATCTACATGAGATTATAAAGAAATCTTTAACAATTTCACAGCATTCGAGAGCAAGAAACCAGGGAGAGTTGGGTCATTTGTAAGTGGATACTAGGTAGTTGGAAGTCTCTCTCATGTTCCAGACAGAGGGATCTCTTACCTCTGCTTCATCTTTCTTGCTCCATCTTTCTGGCTTTTCTCTCTTGCTCATCCCATGTGATTGCCCTGGGCTTTTCGCATACGAGTTTCATGGACCCTAGCACCCATCATGCACCATTTGTAAGAGAGTGACTTGAAATTGGAGATAATCACATTACTGTTCCCCTCCTAAATTTCTAAAAGCATAGTGTTACCTGAAATCTGAAATTATCTGCTCTTGCCTTCAAAAACCTTGTTTCTAGTAGAGATCTGTGAATAATGGCTCAGCAAGACAGCCAGGTCAATGAGACCTCCCTCTGTGGGATTTAATGTAAAATACTCCCATTTAGTCTGAAAACAATCAAACAAAAAGGATGATTAGACTTTGTTCTGCTAGTTTTCTTTTTAAGTGAAGAACAGAAGAATGAAATACACAGATAGGCAATCAGCCCTTTAATGTAAAATCTAGCATTTCCTTCCCTATTCACGTTGTATAATTTTTAGAACCTCTCTATAAAATTAGCTACCTTGACAAGACAATTTAGGATAAATTTTTACAAACGTGTATTACGAGAATAAACCTATAACCTAATACAAACGTCACCACCAAGTAATATGCAAGAACTTATAAGCTTAAATATCAAGAATTTTATGGTTATCTTTATGACACAGATTGTGGTGTTGGTTTCACAGATGTATACCAATCTCTAAACTTATCAATATGTAGATATTAAATATGTACAGCTTTTGTATATCAATCATATCCAGTAAAGTGATGTGAAAAAAAAGATCCTATAAAAAAGGTATATCTTATGTACTTGGTGTGCTTTTGTTTTTCACTTTTTAAAATGTTTGCTCATTGTATTTATTTGCCTGTGTCAGGTCTTTGTCACTACACAGGCTATTTGTTGTAGTGTGTGGGGCTCTAGTTGCTCCAAGGCATATGGGATCCTACTTCCCTAACCAGGAATCAAACCTGTGTCCCCTGCATTAGAAGGTAGATTCTTAACCACCAGATGACCAAGAAGTCCCTATACTTGGTGTGCTTTTTACCTTTACAAACTCTTAGCACAATCTCTTGTATATTGAGAAGAATATACTGAAATAACTATTTTTTCTCATTCCTGTTCAAACCAGAGAATAGGCCAGGAGTTCTATCAAGGACCATTCTTTAATTAAATAAGGTTTTGGGTCATAACCCCAAATCTAGTGCTTGGAATTCAGGACATCAGTGAGAGGTTAAATCCCTACATGGAAATAGACTGATGATTTCCAGTCGAGGGTATTGGCATGGATCTCCTCTAATTCTGATGTTTGTGCATCTGTTCTGTGACTCTTGCCCACAGAGCTCCTCACTAGAGAGTTCCTCTTTCACATATTTCCAAGTGAAGGCAATTTGGTCAAATACCCATTAGAGGACAACCAATTGGTCAGCCAAAGCTGGGAGAAAACAGTCGTTCCTAGAGCCAGTTTGGATGAGCAGCATATGGAAACACTGTAATGGGCTGAGGGGACAGACTTCTGATAAGCCCAAATTTTCCTCTGTCTTTCACTGGAACATTTCTATTTTCTTTACACTTAGGATATTTTTTAAGGATGATTTTATAATTTAAATATTTCATTCCCCTTCCCAAAGATTTTGGATAATCTATATCTTCAAATGATGAGAGCCTCAAGGATGACTCTGGCCCCCTTGAAGGTGTCCTGGAGAGAAACTAGGGAAGTCATTGAATAAGTGAGTGCTCCCCGCACCACCCAGCACATAGGACACACAGCAGGCAGGTCAGAGAATCCTCCTGTAGGCTTACCGAATTAAATTTACTGTAATTGTGTGTGTGCTCAGTTGCTCAGTCGTGTCCGACTCTTTGTGACCCCATGGAGTGGAGCCCGCCAGGCTCCTCTGTCCATGGGATTCTCCAGGCAAGAATACTGGAGTGGGTTGCCATGCTCTCCTCTAGGGGATCTTCCCAACCCAGGATCAAACCCACATCTTGCGCATTGCAGATGGATTCTTTACTGTCTGAGCCTCCAGGGAAGCCAAAGAATACTGGAGTGGATAGTCTATCCCTTCTCCAGGGGATCTTCCTGACCCAGGAATCGAACTGGGGTCTCCTACATTTCAGGCAGATTCTTTACCAACCATGTAACCACCACCCAAATCAATAAACAAGCACTTCAAATTTTCCCTTATCTAGTCACTCAAACCTCATGGGTAAGACTATCCTGATATCTATAAATTAATGGTGCTCATTTTTGTATTTTATAAATGAAATTGTACATTCAAAATTTACATTAAAATACTTCATATATACTCTACATGACATGATTAAATTATAAAGAAATTTGTATATTCTAATCCACTATAATTTATTCATTTCATTTGCAATGATTTTAAATTTATTAAAGTGAAGAAAAAAGAGAAAATATTGGGGCAGGTAAAGGCTGAGCAGAGAGGAAAGTGAAAACCCAACCATGTTTCTGAAGCATTTTGTGTCTTTCTTATATTTCTTGCCTCATGAAACCCTATTATTGAAGGAAGATGTAGAAATTTTTGCTGCTTCAGGATAAGACATTTTCCACAAATTGAATTCCTGCTGTTCCCATATTTAGCCTTGTAAAATTATAGACAGTCCAATTTCTTTATAAGTTCACTATTTTGTTTCTGTAATCTAATATTGGACTCATTTCAGTTTAGCAAATCTGTTTTTGGTTCATTGTTTTCTCATGGAAAACAGATTAATTAAATATGTGTATTTACTTTATTGACAAACATTTCTATAGCATTTGCTGTAGTCTAGGAAAAGTTAAAGTGTTTTATAAAGATTAACTCATTTAATCTATAACAACCTTATGAGTGAGTAAAAGTTGCTCAGTTGTGTCCAATTCTTTGTGACCCAATTGACTATATACTCCATGGATTCTCCAGGCCACAATACTGGAGTGGGTATCCTCTCCTTTCTCCAGCGGATCTTCCCAACCCAGGGATCAAATGAGGTCTCCCACTTTGCAAACAGATTCTTTACCAGCTGATCTACAAGGGAAGACCCAGAATACTGGAGGGGTAGCCTATTCCTTCTTCAATGGATCTTCTCGACCCAGGAATGAACTGGGGCCTCCTGCATTGCAGGAGGATTCTTTACCAACTGAGCTATCAGGGAAGCCCCATTATTATGTCCATAATAATATAAAAGCTATTATTATTCATATGATAGAAGAGAAGCAACTAAGGCGCAGAAGTTAAGTAACTTGCTCAAAGCTGCACGGTGGGAAACTAGCATTCAAACTCTGACAGTCTTGCTCCAGAGTATTCTCTCTTGATTTAGATCACTGGAGATCCCTTACCAACTTGGCATTGGCCCCATCTTGACATTTGCTTTCCTCTGATATAGACATCAAAGTTGATGAGAGACTGCTTATTTTTCTAATATTATGATACTTGTAATTAATTGGTAATTAATTGTAATTAATTGATAAGAGCATCAAACATAAGTTAAAACTTTAACTTATCTGACTCCTCAAATGACTTTTGGATCCTTTTGGATGTGAATAGATGTTAACTTTTATGGAAAAGTCTATGTGACTTCCTTCCTCATTCCTATTTGTCTCCTTTTTGTTGTTTTTTTCTTATCATCCTTCCTCATCATATTTTCTTGTTCCTCTTTTTCATAGGCATTTATTTCCCAAAGCACCCACATAGTCACAGCATCCAATAAACTTGACTGTGGCTTTTTTTTTATTATTTGAAATCATATTAACACATTCATGTTCAAGATGATTGGGAACTCAAGTTCTGTGACATTAGAAATCCCAGTCCTGTAAGACCCTGCTTATTTAATTTATATGCAGAGTACATTATGAGAAACGCTGGACTGGAAGAAACACAAGCTGGAATCAAGATTGTCGGGAGAAATATCAATAACCTCAGATATGCAGATGATACCATCCTTATTGCCGAAAGTGAAGAGAAACTACAAAGCCTCTTGATGAAAGTGAAAGTGGAGAGTGAAAAAGTTGGCTTAAAGCTCAACATTCAGAAAACAAAGATCATGGCATCTGGTCCCATCACTTCATGGGAAATAGATGGGGAAACAGTGGAAATAGTGTCAGACTTTAGTTTTTTGGGCTCCAAAATCACTGCAGATGGTGACTGCAGCCATGAAATTAAAAGACGCTTACTCCTTGGAAGGAAAGTTATGACCAACCTAGATAGCATATTCAAAAGCAGAGACATTACTTTGCCAACAAAGGTTCGTCTAATCAAAGCTATGGTTTTTCCAGTAGACATGTTTGGATGTGAGAGTTGGACTGTGAAGAAAGCTGAATGCAGAAGAATTGATGCTTTTGAACTGTGGTGTTGGAGAAGACTCTTGAGAGTCCCTTGGACTGCAAGGAGATCCAACCAGTCCATTCTGAAGGAGATCGGCCCTGGGATTTCTTTGGAAGGAATGATGCTAAAGCTGAAACTCCAGTACTTTGGCTACCTCATGTGAAGAGTTGACTCATTGGAAAAGACTCTGGTGCTGGGAGGGATTGAGGGCAGGAGGAGAAGGGGACGATAGAGAATGAGATGGCTGGATGGCATCACTGACTCAATGGACGTGAGTCTGAGTGAACTCTGGGAGTTGGTGATGGACAGGGAGGCCTGGCGTGCTGCGATTCATGGGGTCGGGAAAAGTCGGACACGACTGAGAGACTGAACTGAACTGAAGACACAAATCCACAAAACTTTCCTTAAATCATTCGGCATATACTCCTGTTTAATCAATTCAGTTTGACCAGGTAGTTGTTAAGGTAACAAGAGATAACACCATTAGTATTTTCTCTCTTCTCCTCCCTTCCTCCTTTCTTCCCTCCATCCCTCCATGCTTTATTCACCACAACCCCCTGAAGTAGATTATCTCCAGATATGAAGCCCACCCCCAGTGTCCATCTTCCCACCCCCAGTAGTGGGATCATTTTTGTCTTATTTCTTTTAGTTTTCAGTCTCATCCATTCCTAACTCCATTGGACAGTCACTTGGTGTTTCCTAACCAAGCCCTAGTGGAAAACACATCATGAGTCCAGTGGCTTCTCTGAGTGGTAAAAGTTTTCACTAGGTAATATTGTGTAACTGTTTTGGTGATTGGCAGTATGCCTAACACAATAGACTCAATGAGTCATTTTCCTTTTGAATGAAATCCCAAAGTTTGTATTGCTTGGATAGCCTGAGTAATATAGACATAGAGAAATTTTCTAGAAAGCTGGAATAATTCTGTACTTCTCTAAGGAAGAAACACTGTCTTCCAGATCTCCCAAGTCTGTCTACAGTCTGACTATTCCAGTTTCTGGAAATGGCCTGAACTTAGGAAGTCTTTGAAATACTATATGACTAAAACCAGCATTTGTTTTACCTCATCCCATTTATCTTACTGTGACATCA
Source organism: Bison bison bison (assembly GCF_000754665.1). Classification (NCBI taxonomy): domain Eukaryota; kingdom Metazoa; phylum Chordata; class Mammalia; order Artiodactyla; family Bovidae; genus Bison; species Bison bison. Next base: position 1,464,990 of record NW_011494903.1, read on the forward strand.
ATTTTTTAAAACTACCTTTCCTAATCAGCTGTTTGGTTTTAAATAACACATGAGGCTTCTATAAAGTATTTTCTTTGTGTAGAAAAATGCAGTAACTCTTATGCAGTGGTAGCAGGGAAGATGATGGTATTGATTTTAAAATATAAATAATTTCTGAAAAATATCAGAGTAGACTAGGATGAATGAAGATTCTTATGCTAAAGCACTACATTAGTTTGCTAGCTGTCATGACAAAATGCCTCAGACTGAATGGCTTAAAAAACAGAAATTTATTTTTTCACAATTCTGAAGACTAGAAGTGCAATGATCAGGGTGCCATCAGATTATGGTTTCTTCTGAGGCCTCTCTCCTTGGCTTACAGATGGTCACCTTCTCTTGATGTCTTCATATGATCTTTTCTCTGTGTGTTCACACCCCTTGTATCTCTTTTATGTGTCCAAATTTCCCCTTCTTATAAGGACACTGGTCAGATTGAGTTCATGGCTCTAACAGCCTCATTTTAACTTAACAACCTCTTTAAGTGCTTTGTCTCCAAATGGTCGTTCTGAGCTTAAAGTTTAGAGGTTAGAACTTCAACAGATATATTTTGTAGGGGACACAATTCATTCCATAACAAACACTGAGGAATGCTGGTTGAAATATAATTTTTTAAATATATGTCTAAACTTAGAAGACACATTTTAAAATATATATTTTATTCTTTTTAAATTTTTAAAATATATATGTAAACTTAGAAGAAAGATACAGAAATTCCTGTGAGCCAGAGATGGAGACAGAGCTAAAAGCTAAAGGAACTATCTTCCGTTTAAGCCATGACAAATTGGGATACAGGTGTTGAGGAAGGGATGAGGCTTAGACTTGAACATCTTCCTGGAGATAGAAGACAAAATATCTGACCCAAAGAGATCGCATAGAAGGTGAAAATATCAATAGATACTGAGACTTCTGATGAGAGATCAAAAGGTTCAAAGATTACTATCCCAAGAAAAGGGGACTGAAAGGATTCACAACTTGGCTTGGGAAAAGTGCAAGATGTTTGTTTCTTTTACTGTTTTGAGTGGATTAAAAAAAATGTGTCCCTTATTCCCTTAGTGAGATTAGAGCCCAAATTTATCCTACCTAAGTGTTACTTCAAACCCTAGGCTAAGGACATGGGCATAAAGGTTGTTTCCATGAGAACTGTATTCATGGGGTGAAAGGAGGAAGAAAACACCAAATTGTTTGAGAGCAACAGTTCAACAAGCCAGACACCTGGAGGAAAGGGAGTCAAGGTTCCCTTAGGAAAAATAGTGCTTGCTTAAAATGATTCCCCACTGAAAAGTTCCTAAACATACCTGGACATTACCATAAACAACAGGCAGCAGATAATTAATTTGTAAGGCTGGCTAGAGGATTAGCAACCACTTGAGATAATAGACAAATCATCTGAAAGAGACATTCATGTAAGTATAGCTAAAATTTTTAAAGATAAAAATAAAATTTGGAAGCCAAAAGAAAAGAGTTTGGTATTATTTATAAGAATAAGAAATATATGAAAAATAAAAACAAAGTAAAGCTAACAGAATTTCTGAAAGAAGTAAAGAGACTAGAGACTGGGCAATATTCAAAGAAATCAGGACTAAGAATTTTTCAATTTGATTAGCAACATGAATCCTCATATTAAAAAAAAATCATAGATCCTGAATAGGAAAACAAAAAATAAATCTACATGTAAGCATATTGTGCTGTAATTGCAAAACAACAAAAGTCTTAATAGCAACAATAGAGGAAAGATTAATATGTTATAAAAAATAAAACCAACTACCAGAATTCTCAGTAAAATCATTAGTGATCAGAAAAGAGTGAAGTAGTACCTTCAAAATACTGGTAGCAAAATAATCATACTAGAATTGTCTATTCAGATAAATTATTTAAATGAGAGCAAAATTAAAGACATTTTTAGAAAAGCAAAAACTCTCACAAAACACATCTCACTAAAGGCTCCAGGTAGCCCAATGTTGAGGAAAGAACCAGTTCAGGGACTTCTGACTGTGAGAGGCCCTAGAACACTGAGACGTCTGGCTCTGGAGTCCTGCCCTCTATTTGCACGTAGAGCTGTGGAGCCCCCACCTGAAAGTGGCTGCGGTTCTGAGCTGTCCAGCTCACTGTCCCCTGGCTCACTTGCTCTTTCCCATTCATGCCCGATTACTCAAAGACCCTCATTTAAGTGAACTACTTTAAAAACGAAAGGGATGAAATTATAAGGACAAAGATGCCAGAAGTAAATCTGAATAAACATTAAATGCAAAACTATTAACAGTGTTTATTAATTTGGACAGAAAATTGAAATCAAGGTAGAAATAAGATTTTGAAAATAATGACTTATAAGGTGGGAAGAATATTCAGTTTTCTAATTTTATTATGTTTTTCAAGAGAAGAATAGAAACATTGATGCTAGACTGTAGAGTAAGTATGTTTGTTTACATCTTAAGGATAAGGAATAAAATATAAGTATTAATAGAATGCGTAACTTCCAAACCACTAGAAGAAAAAGAGATTAAAGCAAACTTGATGACACAAAAGAAGGCAAAAAATAAAATAAGACAGAAAGAAAAAGTTTAGCAAACTGAATGTGCAAATAAGATGGTGAGAGCAAATCCAAATTCATTAATAACAACAAATAGAAATAAAAGACAATTAAGAAACAACACTGTGGCTTAGACAGTAAAAGAATCTACCTGCAATGTGGGAGACCCAGTTTCAATCCCTGGGTCAGGAAGATCCCCTGGAGAAGGAAATGACAGCACACTCCAGTATTCTTGCCTAGAGTATTCCATGCACAGAGGAGCCTGGTGGGCTACAGTTTATGGGGTTCCAAAGAGTCAGACATGACTGAGCAACTACACTTTCACTTTTTTTTTTTTAAGAAACAACTCTATTAAAAAGTGCATCATTGGAAATCCTAGCTACAGCAATCAGAGAAGAAAAAGAAATATAAGAAATTCAGATCAGAAAAGAAGTAAAGCTCTCACTGTTTGCAGATGACATGATACTATACATAGAAAACTCTAAAGATACTATCAGAAAATTACTAGAGCTAATTAGTGATTTTAGCAAAGTTGCAGGATACAAAATCAATACACAGAAGTCACTTGCATTCCTATACACTAACAATGAAAAATCAGAAAGAGAAATTAAGTAATTAATCCCATTCACCATTGCAACAAAAAGATGAAAATATCTAGGAATAAACTTACCTAAGGAGACAAAAGAACTGTACAAAAAAAATTATAAAACACTGATGAAAGAAATCAAAGATGACATAAGCAGATGGAGAGATATTCCATGTTCCTGGGTAGGAAGAATCAATATTGTGAAAATGACTATACTACAAAATGCAATATACAGATTCAATGTGATCAAATTACCAATGGCATTTTTCACAGAACTAGAACAAAAAATTTCACAATTCATATAGAAACACAAAAGACCCCAAATAGCTGAAGCAGTCTTGAGAAAGAAGAATGGAGCTGAAGGAATCAACCTTTCTGACTTTATATTACACTACAAAGTCATCAAGACAGTGTGGAACTGGCACAAAAAAACAGAAATATAGACCAATAGAACAAGATAGAAAGCCCAGACATAAACCCATGCACCTATGGGTGCCTTATTTTTGACAAAGGAGGCAAGAATATACAATGGGGCAAAGACAGCCTCTTCAATAAGTGGTGCTGGGAAAACTGGACAGCTTCATGAGAATGAAATTAGAACACTTCCTAACAACATACACAAAGATAAACTCAAAATGGATTAAAGACCTAAATGTAAGACCAGAAACTATAAAACTCTTAGAGGAAAACAAGCAGAACACTTGATGACATAAATCAAAGCAGGATCCTCTATGACCCACCTCCTAGAGTAATGGAAATAAAAACAAAAGTAAACAAGTGGGACCTGACTAAACTTAAAAGCTTTTGCACAGCAAAGGAAATTATAAGCAAGGTGAAAAGACAGTCCTCAGAATGGGAGAAAATAATAGTAAATGAAACAAATGGCAAAGGATTAATTTCCAAATATACAACAACTCATACAACTCAATACCAGAAAAACAAACAACCTAATCAAAAAGACCTAAATAGACATTTCTCCAAAGAAGACATACAGATGGCTAACAAATACATGAAAAGATGCTCAACATTGCTCATTATTAGAGAAATGCAAATCAAAACTACAACAAAATATCACCTCACACTAGTCAGAATGGCCATCATCAAAAAGTCTACAAACAATAAATGCTGGAGAGGGTGTGGAGAAAAGGGAACCCTCTTGCACTGTTGGTGGGAATGTAAATTGATACAGCCACTATGGAAGACAGTATGGAGATTCCTTTAAAAATTAGGAATAAAACCACCATATGACTCAGCAATCCCACTCCTAGGCATATACCCTGAGGAAATCAAAATCAAAAAAGACACATGTATCCCATGTTCATTGCAGGACTATTTACAATAACTAGAAAATAGAAGCAACCTAGATGTCCATTGACAGATGAATGGATAACAATAACCCTGTGTACGAGACAGCAAAAGTGACGCTGATGTATGGAACAGTCTTATGGACTCTGTGGGAGAGGGAGAGGGTGGGAAGATTTGGGAGAATGGCATTGAAACATGTAAAATATCATGTATGAAATGAGATGCCAGTCCAGGTTCGATGCACGATACTGGATGCTTGGGGCTAGTGCACTGGGACGACCCAGAAGGATGGTATGGGGAGGGAGGAGGGAGGAGAGTTCAGGATGGGGAACACATGTATACCTGTGGCGGATTCATTTTGATATTTGGCAAAACTAATACAATTATGTAAAGTTTAAAAATAAAATAAAATTTAAAAAAAAAAGAGTCTTCTCCAACACCACACTTCAAAAGCATCAGTTCTTCGGGGCTCAGCTTTCTTTATAGTCCAACTCTCACATCCATACATGACCACTGGAAAAAACACAGCCTTGACTAGACGGACCTCTGTTGGCAAAGTAATGTCTCTGCTTTTGAATATGCTATCTAGGTTGGTCATAACTTTCCTTCCAAGGAGTAAGCGTCTTTTAATTTCATGGCTGCATTCACCATCTGCAGTGATTTTGGAGCCCCAAAAAATAAAGTCCGACACTGTTTCCACTGTTTCCCCATCTATTTCCCATGAAGTGATGGGACCAGATGCCATGATCTTCGTTTTCTGAATGTTGAGCTTTAAGTATACATATATCCCCTCCCTTTTGAACCTCCCTCCCATCTCCCTCCCCATCCCGCCCCTCTAGGTTGATACAAAGCCCATGTTTGAGTTTCCTGAGACATACAGCAAATCCCTGCTGGCTATCTATTTTACATATGGTAATGTAAGTTTCCATGTTACTCTCTCCATACATCTCACCCTCTCCTCCCCTCTCCCCATGTCCAGAAGTCCATTGTCTATGTCTGTTTCTCCACTGCTGCCCTGCAAACAAATTCTTCAGGACCTTCTTTCTAGATTCTGTATATGTGTGTTGTAGCAGCAGCATACAATATTTATCTTTCTCTTTCTAACTCACCTCACTTAGTATAATATGATCTAGGTTCATCCACCTGATTGGAACTAACTCAAATGTCTTCCTTTTTATGGTTGTGTAATATTCCATTGTGTATATGTACCACAATTTCTTTTTTTTTTTAATTTTATTTTATTTTTAAACTTTACATAATTGTATTAGTTTTGCCAAATATCAAAATGAATCCATCACAGGTATACATGTGCTCCCCATCCTGAGCCCTCCTCCCTCCTCCCTCCCCATACCATCCCTCTGGGTCGTCCCAGTGCACTAGCCCCAAGCATCCAGTATCGTGCATTGAACCTGGACTGGCATCTCGTTTCATACATGATATTTTACATGTTTCAATGCCATTCTCCCAAATCTTCCCACCCTCTCCCTCTCCCACAGAGTCCATAAGACTGTTCCATACATCAGCGTCACTTTTGCTGTCTCGTACACAGGGTTATTGTTACCTTGAGAGTCCCTTGGACTGCAAGAAGATCCAATCAATCCATCCTAAAGGAAATCAGTCCTGGGTGTTCATTGGAGGGACTGATGCTGAAGCTGAAACTCTTGTACTTTGGCCACCTCATGCGAAGAGTTGACTCATTGGAAAATACCCTGATGCTGGGAGGGATTGGGGGCAGAAGGGGATGACAGAGGATGAGATGGCAGGGATGGCATCACCAACTCGATGGACATGGGTTTGGGTGAACTCCAAGAGTTGGTGATGGACAGGGAGGCCTGGTGTGTTGTGATTCATGGGGTCGCAAGTAGTCGGACACAACTGAGTGACTGAACTGAACTGAACTGAACTGATGGCTGATTCATGTTGAGGTTTGACAAAAACAACAAAATTCTGTAAAGCAATTATCCTTCAATTAAAAAATAAATGAAGTTTTTAAAAAAGTACATCAAAGACGTTAACAGACACCTCAGTAAAGAAGATGTACACAAAACAAGTAAGCATTTGAAAAGATGCTCCACGTGATATGTCATTCAGTTCAGTTTAGTCGCTCAGTCGTGTCCGACTCGTTGTAACCTCATGAACTGCAGCACGCCAGGCCTCCCTGTCCATCACCAACTCCCAGAGTTCACTCAGACTCACATCCATTGAGTCAGTGATGCCATCCAGCCATCTCATCCTCTGTCGTCCCCTTCTCCTCCTGCCCCCAATCCCTCTCAGCATCAGAGTCTTTTCCAGTGAGTCAACTCTTCACATGAGGTAGCCAAAGTACTGGAGTTTCAGCTTTAGCATCATTCCTTCCAAAGAAATCCCAGGGCCGATCTCCTTCAGAATGGACTGGTTGGATCTCCTTGCAGTCCAAGGGATTCTCAAGAGTCTTCTCCAACACCACAGTTCAAAAGCATCAATTCTTCGGCGCTCAGCCTTCTTCACAGTCCAACTCTCACATCCATACATGACCACAGGAAAAACCATAGCCTTGACTAGATGGACCTTTGTTGGCAAAGTAATGTCTCTGCTTTTGAATATGCTGTCTAGGTTGGTCATAACTTTCCTTCCAAGGAGTAAGCGTCTTTTAATTTCATGGCTGCAGTCACCATCTGCAGTGATTTTGGAGCCCAGAAAAATAAAGTCTGATGCTGTTTCCACTGTTTCCCCATCTATTTCCCATGAAGTGATGGGACCAGATGCCATGATCTTTGTTTTCTGAATGTTGAGCTTTAAGCCAACTTTTTCACTCTCCACTTTCACTTTCATCAAGAGGCTTTTGAGTTCCTCTTCACTTTCTGCCATAAGGGTGATGTCATCTGCATACCTGAGGTTATTGATATTTCTCCCAGCAATCTTGCTTCCAGCTTGTGTTTCTTCCAGTCCAGCGTTTCTCATGATGTACTCTGCATAGAAGTTAAATAAGCAGGGTGATAATATACAGCCTTGACGTACTCCTTTTCCTATTTGGAACCAGTCTGTTGTTCCATGTCCAGTTCTAAATGTTGCTTCCTAACCTGCATATGGATTTCTCAAGAGGCAGGTCAGGTGGTCTGGTATTCCCATCTCTCAGAATTTTCCATAGTTTATTGTGATCCACACAGTCAAAGGCTTTGGCATGGTCAATAAAGCAGAAATAGATGTTTTTCTGGAACTCTCTTGATTTTTGGATGATCCAGCGGATGTTGGCAATTTGATCTCTGGTTCCTCTGCCTTTTCTAAATCCAACTTGACCATCTGGAAGTTCATGGTTCACGTATTGCTAAAGCCTGGCTTGGAGAAGTTTGAGCATTACCTTACTAGGGAAATGTAATTAAAACACCAAGATATCTATCAGGTTGGCCAAAATCCTGAACTATGGTGAGACTGTGGAGCAACAGGAACTCTCATCCATTGGTGGGAGAAATGCAAGATGGTACATCCACTTTGGAAAACAGTTTGGCAGTTTCTTATAAAACTAAATATACTCTTAAACCACCACCCAGAAACTGTGCTCCTCAGTATTTACTCAAAGGAATTTAAACTCAAGTCCATACAAAAACCTGTACTTGGATGTTTATAGCAGCTTTACTTATAATTACCCAAACTTGGAGACAACTAACATGTTACCTTCAGGTCAACAGATAAATAAACTGTGATATATCCAGACAGTCAAATAGTATTCAGTACCATAAAGAAATGATCTATCAAGCTATAAAGAGGCATGAAGGAAACTTAGATGTGTATTACTGATAGAAGTCAACCTGAAAATGCTTCATACTGTGTGATTCCAACTATGTGACATTCTGGAAAAGGCAAAACTGTGGAGATCAGTGGCTTCCAGGAGTTAGAAAGAGGTCGAGTCAATAAGCAGAACATGGAGAATGTTTAGGGCAGTGGAATTGTTTCTTTTGATAATTATGCATAACAAGAATATGCTGTAAAATGTACATACCACTCTGGCGGGGGAGGTTGACAATGAGGGAAGCTCTGCATGTGTGTAATGGCAGGGGATGTGTGGGAAATCACTGTACCTTCCACTCAATTGTGCTGTGAACTTAAAACTGCTCTAAAAAATAAGATCTAATTTTTAAAAAGACAGGAGACATTTTCAAAAAAATTCTGCTTTTATGATCTTCATGAGAGAAATGAGGACAGCTGAGACGTAAGGAAATGCCAAAATGAGACAAAAGGACACAGAAAAGTTGAAAGTGAAAGGGTAGAAAATGTATATGAGGTAAATATGAATAAAAGAAGTTGATTTAGCTATGATAATATCACACAAATCAGACTGTAAGGCAGCAAGCATTGTTATGAAAGGAGGACAGTTACTATACAATGATTAAAAGAACAGTTCACCAAGAAGCCTGACTAGCCCTAAAACTGCATATACCTCACAAAATGGCCTCAAAATATACAAAGTAAAAGTTTATTGCACTTCGATAACAAAATTCACAATATTAATTGAGGGCATTTTTTAGCATGGGCTTCCCTGGTGGCTTAGGCTGTAAAGAATATGCCTGCAATGAAGGATACCTGGGTTCGATCCCTGGGTCAGAAAGATCCCCTGGAGAAGGGAATGGCTACTCACTCACTCTAATATTCTCGCCTGGGGAATTCCATGGACAGAGGAGCCTGGCAGGCTACAGTCCATGGCGTTGCAGAGTCGGATATGACTGAGTGACTAACACTTTCACTTTTAGCATAATTCTCATATTGTGGGCTAGACCACAATAAAATGGTAACTAATAAAATGGTAAAATTATACATAATTTGACAAGAAAATTGGGACTGCCCTGGTGGTCCAGAGGCTAATACTCCACACTGCCAAAACAAGGGAACTGAGTTCTCTTGCCACAACTGAGTTCTCATGCCAAGACAAAGACCCAGCACAGCTAAATAAATAAATCATAGTGTGTATTAAGGTTTATTGCACTTTGATAAAAAAACTACAGTTTTAGCTGAGGAATATTTTTAGCATAATTTTCATATTGTGTGCTAGATCACAGTTAAAAAATGGTAAAATTATGTGTGATTTGACAAGAAAATAAACAAGCTTGATATAATAGGTACATAAAATTGTGTTCTCTCCAAATTAGAGTACTTATTTTTTAAGCACATTTGGGATATGTTTGAATGTTAGCTCCATATTAAGCACATAGGTAGATGGCAACAAATACTAAGATTAAATATCAAATTTGTATACACCAGGTTATTTACAATGCAAAAAATAGAAATAAATTAAGAAAAAGAATAAGAATTTAAAGAAGTATTAAGGAATTAAAAATTAAAATATTTTCTAGGTTGAAGAAAAAGTAATGGACAGTAAAAGTTAAGTAGGTATTAAAACTTGCAAAATGAAGTTAAATTGATTCTTTCTGTGAAATTCAGAGCCTTTTATGCATACATTAGAGAAGAAAAAAGTGTAAATAATCAGTTGATTTAAGAAGTGAACAAAGTAAAAAAGAAATTAAGCTGAAATAAAGGAGGAAAAAGTAATAAGAGACAAATAGGTTAAATAAAATCAGAAAATATAAAGACAACAATATAGTAATAAAAATGTTTCTTCTAATGACATAGACTAACCTCTAGAAAAATTTATCAAAGAAAATATAGAATATAAAAATAAATAATGCTATAAATGAAGTCATAACTATTGGTGCAGTAGAATTTTAAGAGACATCCACTTTATGCCAATACACTTGAAAAAGTTAATGTTTTAGAAAGTAGAGCTTACTAAATATAATTTAATCAGAAATAGAAAACCAAAAAGCCTATATGATTAAGCATAAAAAAACTTTAAAAATCTATTCTAACTGACACACGTAACATTTCAGTTCAGTTCAGCTCAGTTCAGTCATTCAGTCATGTCCGACTCTTTGCAACCCCATGAATTTGGACCAGAATATATTCCAAGCATAATCTTCCAAGCCATCAAAAAACATGTAACTCCTATTTCATATAAATTGTTCTGGAGCAGAACCTAAGTCAAAGTCAAATAGGACTTATTCCAAGAATGCAAGGATATTTTGAAATTAGAAAATCTAAATGTTAGGGAGGTCTGGTGTGCTGTGATTCATGGGGTCGCAAAGAGTCGGACAGGACTGAGCGACTGAACTGACTAACTGAAATGTTATTTACCACATCAAGAGATTAAAAAAGAAAAAAAAAATGACCATCTCAGAAATATACAGAAGGCATTTGATAAAATTCAACACCAATTCATAATTTTTTGAAAACACACTTTTTAGCAAACTAAGAATAGAAAAAGAGATTCCTTGCTCTGATAAAGTGCATCTACCAAATATATAAATTTAGCATTCTATTGAACAATAAAAGTGACTATTTCTCTTTAAATTTAGAAACAAGGCAAAGATGGCTGCCATCTATGGGGTCACACAGAGTCGGACACGACTGAAGCGACTTAGCAGCAGCAGCAGCAGCAGCAAAGATGCCTACTATCCTTATTGCCAACTAAGACTATGTTGGAAGACTAGCTAGTATGAAGAATGAATTGATTACGTTAAGAGTTGATTAAATTAAGAAATAATTGATAAAAACACATATTGGAATGAAAGAAAGAAAACTGCTACTTTTGTGGCCAACCATACTATGAGATGCCTGAAAATGAGTCTAACAAAGGGGGTATAGTCACTTCATGAACAAATTATAACGCCTCATTGAGTAAATAAGGAGAGAATAATGTTGGAAGGTGGGAAGAGTTCAAAATAATAAAAATTACAATTCTCCCCAAATTGTCTGATCAATTAATGCCATCCCAATCAAAATCTCAATAAGTTTTTTCAATAGATCCAACTAATATATTCTGGAATTCATATGGAAGTATGAAACGCCAATATTAGCCAAATCAATTTTGACTATGAAAGGGAAGAGAAAGGGTAAAACTCTTTCTACCCAGATCACCAAAGACAATGGATGATAAATTTCTCAAGACTGCAGAATTTAGTAAAAAGGCAGAGTGAAGGTTAAACCATGGCTCATGTTGCTGCCAAGTCCACACTCTTACACACAATGTCCTCCAAGGACACTTAAGTTATAACTTAAGGTCATTTCTGGAACTGATAAAATGGGGAGTGTGCATGTGAAAGAATCGTGAGGAATAACAGATTTATTTATAAGAAAGACCAAGCTGATTAATTTGACTCCAGACCACACTGAATATACATTATGAGTAATTATCAAGAGTGTAGAATTCTAAAAGCCTTTAAATAGTAATATATACTTTCTATTGTCTATAAAGACAAATATGGATAAAAATAAGCATGTTAAAATACATATATAAGTAACTCTTAAAAGCAAAGTTGATAGCTTTTTATATGCATTAGAAAATATGTGTATTTGGAAGAACCTAGGTCGTTTATCATTTTACGAGTGATATTGAGAATTATGGTAAATATGTGAAGAAAAGCACGTGATTACATCCAACTTGGTTTTTTAATGGGTAAATAGGATATGAGATCTCACTGCTCAGGACACCTGAGTAGACATGAATCTGAATTTTTCTTAAAGTCAGCTGAAATGAGAATGTGCGTATATTTAAGCTTTGCATTCATCTTGTTTCTGCCAACTAGTATTTTTTTTTTAAGATCTGTTAAACATCCAACACTATAATACTCTGTAGACTATTAAAAGAAATATAATTCATGGACCCTCCCTACCCTCATATTCTTTGTATTTCAATTAGAGAGATATGGTCCAGAACCCAATTAAAAAGATATCAAGGATTGAGAAATGTGAATCTGATGAAATTTTATGAAAGAGATGCACAACAGAAATACAAGCAAGGGAGAATTTATACATACTGTTTGGGGTTGATATTAAGCATATTTTCTCCCATCTTTAATATTACCTAAAAATAACTTCCTTAGGACTCCAGAGATCAGATTTGTTACTGGCAGGGTCTTCTGTTCACCTTGGGAGAGCAGAAAGGGATCAGGTTTCTATTTGGAGATGAGGATTCAACAGAAAAAACATAGAATGCAGCAGGGAGAGATGTCCTAATTTATGAGCTTAATGAATGGTTGCATTTGATTACCTGTAGTTTTACATAATGGAGTTAACTGACCACATGATTGCAGAGAGAAGCTGCTTGAAAGAGTACAGTGAAAACAACTAATAGTTTACAGATAATACAGAGGTGATGTGACAAAATTAAGGGGTGGGGGAAAGACTAAAAATGCAGAAATAATGTTCCATGGCCTGGCCTATTGTCTATGATTATCCTGCTTTGCAAAGATAAATTCTTTACTGAGCATTGGTAGGGTCACTTGCCACAGAAGAGCAGGAGAAAGTGGATTGCTAAGCCTGGCGGTTTTGGCAGAAATCCAGCCTGAGAGATATAACCCACTTGCAGCTAGCAGGAAAAGGAGTTTGGTAGGTAGGCACACTTAATTCCTTTGCATCTTGTTACCCTTTGCTTTTTCTTAAAAAAAAAAAAAAAGTAATTATCATAATCTTGTTTCATGTGGCATCTGAAGTTGGATGTTTCCGAGGATGAGAAACATTTCAGTTCAGTTCAGCCATTCAGTTGTGTCTGACTCTTTGCGACCCCATGGACCATAGCACACCAGGCCTCCCTGTCCATCACCAACTCCCTGAGTTTATCCAAACCCATGTCCATTGAGTCAGTGATGCCATCCAACCATCTCATCCTTTGTTGTCCCCTTCAATCTTTCCCAGCATCAGAGTTTTTTCAAATGAGTTAGGTCTTTGCATCAGGTGGCCAAAATATTGGAGTTTCAGCTTTAGCATCATTCCTTCCAAAGAAATCCCAGGGCTGATTCCTTCAGAATGGACTGGTTGGATCTCCTTGCAGTCCAAGGGACTCTCAAGAGTCTTCTCCAACACCACAGTTCAAAAGCATCAATTCTTCGGGTCTCAGCTTTCCTTATAGTCCAACTCTCACATCCATACATGACTATTGGAAAAACCATAGCCTTGACGAGACAGACCTTTGTTGGCAAAGTAATGTCTCTGCTTTTGAATATGCTATCTAGGTTGGTCATAACTTTCCTTCCAAGGAATAAGCATCTTTTAATTTCATGGCTGCAATCACCATCTGCAGCGATTTTGGAACCCAAGAAAATAAAGTCTGACACTGTTTCCACTATTTCCCCATCTATTTGTCATGGAGTCATGGAACCGGATGCCATGATCTTAGTTTTCTGAATGTTGAGCTTTAAGCCAACTTTTTCACTCTCCTCTTTCACTTTCATCAAGAGGCTCTTTAGTTCTTCTTCGCTTTGTGCCATTATGGTGGTGTCATCTGCATATCTGAGATTATTGATATTTCTCCTGGCAATCTTGATTCCAGCTTGTGCTTCATCCATCCCAGTGTTTCTCATGATGTATTCTGCATATAAGTCAAATAAGCAGGTTGACAATATATAGCCTTGACGTAATCCTTTTCCTATTTGGAACCAGTCTGTTCTTCCATGTCCAGTTCTAACTGTTCCTTCCTGACCTGCATACAAATTTCTCAAGAGGCAGATCAGGTGGTCTGGTATTCCCATCTCTTTCAGAATTTTCCACTGTTTATTGTGATCCACACAGTCAAAGGCTTTGGAATAGTCAATAAAGCAGAAATAGTTGTTTTTCTGGATCTCTTGCTTTTTCGATGATCCAGCAGATGCTGGCAATTTGATCTCTGGTTCCTCTGCCTTTTCCAAAACCAGCTTGAACATCTGGAAGTTCACAGTTCACGTATTGCTGAAGCCCGCTTTGGAGAATTTTGGGCATTACTGTACTAGCATGTGAGATGAGTGCAATTGTGCGGTAGTTTGAGCATTCTTTGGCATTGCCTTTCTTTGGGATTGGAATGAAAACTGACCTTTTCCAGTCCTGTGGCCACTGCTGAGTGTTCCAAATTTGCTGGCATATTGAGTGTAGCACTTTCACAGCATCATCTTTTAGGATTTGAAATAGCTCACTTGAATTCCACACCTCCACTAGCTTTGTTTGTAGTGATGCTTCCTAAGGCCCACTTGACTTCACATTCCAGGATATCTAGCTCTAGGTGAGTGATCACACCATCATGATTATCTGTGTCGTGAAGATATTTTCTGTACTGTTCTGTGTATTCTTGCCACCTCTTAATATCGTCTGCTTCTGTTTGGTCCATACCATTTCTGTCCTTTATTGAACCCATCTTTGCATGAAATGTTCCCTTGGTATCTCTAATTTGTCTTTCTCTTTCTATTGTTTTCCTCTATTTCTTTGCACTGATCACTGAGGAAGGCTTTCTTATCTCTCCTTGCTATTCTTTGGAACTCTGCATTCAAATGGGTATATCTTTCCTTTTCTCCTTTGCTTTTTGCTTCTCTTCTTTTCTCAGCTATTTGTAAGGCCTCCTCGGACAGTCATTTTGCCTTTTTGCATTTCTTTTTCTTAGGTATGGTCTTGATCCCTGTCTCTTGTACAGTGTCATGAACCTCCATCCATAGTTGATCAGGCACTCTGTCTATCAGATCTGGTCCCTTAAATCTATTTCTCACTTCTACTGTATAATCATAAAGGATTTGATTTAGGTCATATCTGAATGGTCTAGTGGTTTTCCCTACTTTCTTCAGTTTAAGTCTGAATTTGGCAATAAGGAGTTCATGATCTGAGCCATAGTCAGTTCCCAGTCTTGTTTTTGCTGACTATATAGAGCTTCTCTATCTTTGGCTGCAAAGAGTATAATCAGTCTGATTTCGGTGTTGACCATCTGCTGATGTCCATGTGTAGAGTCTTCTCTTGTGTTGTTGGAAGAGGGTGCTTGCTTGACCAGTGCATTCTCTTGGTAAAACTCTGTTAGCCTTTGCTCTGCTTCATTCTGTACTCCAAGGCCAAATTTGTCTGTTACTCCAGGTGTTTCTTGACTTCCTACTTTTGCATTCCAATCCCCTATAATGAAAAGGACATCTTTTTTGGGTGTTAGTTCTAAAAGGTCTTGTAAGTCTTCATAGAACCATTCAACTTCAGCTTCTTCAGCATACTGGTTGGGGCATAGACTTGGATTACCATGATATTTAATGGTTTGCCTTGGAAACGAACAGAGATCATTCTGTCTTTTTTGAGATTGCACCCAAGTACTGCATTTCAGACTCTTTTGTTGACTATGATGGCTACTCCATTTCTTCTAAGGCATTCTTGCCCACAGTAGTAGATATAATGGTCATCTGAGTTAAATTCACCCATTCCAGTCCATTTTAGTTTGCTGATTCCTAAAATGTCAATGTTCATTCTTGCCATCTCCTTTTTGACCACCTTCAATTTGCCTTGATTCATAGACTTAACATGCCAGTTTCCTATGCAATATTGCTCTTTACAGCATCAGACCTTGCTTCTATCACCAGTCACATGCACAACTGGGTCTTGTTTTTACTTTGGCTCTGTCTCTTCATTCTTTCTGGAGTTATTTCTCTACTCATCTCCAATAGCATATTTGGTACCTACTGACCTGGGGAGTTCATCTTTCAGTGTCCCATCTTTTTTGGATTGATTGGTTTAATCTGTGTGCTGTCCAAGGGACTCTCAAGAGTCTTCTCCAAACGTAGGAGAAGAGGGAACTAATAATGACATAAAGTAACATCCACTGTCCATTAATCATGGCCTCAGTCACTGCCCCAAGGTGGCAGAACCCAGAACTCTCTGCTGCCCACAGTTCAGTCTTGGCCCCTCTCTGACTCTTCTGCTTTCCATACACAAGGCAACTTTTACGATGAACAGTGTAACCTTTGTAACAAAATTTTGGGGGGTCAAATTCTAACAGAGAGTGTGAATGACCTAGTGTCACTGTCAGAATAACAAATGGTTCAGATAGTTTATGAATGAATGTGTTTTCAGCTGGAAGCTGGGGTGGAAGATGTGGGGAAGGTATGTGACAGGAAGAAGAGAGGGAACAATAAGATATTACGTCCACTTTAGGAGCCCTTGATCTAGTTTAGTCATAAACTGGAGGACTTTAGGATATTGCCTAGGCTACCACCAGGCACACAGTATATATTGTTTGCCAAAAAATAAAACTCATATATTTTTTGTCTTCAGTTTCCAAGTTTATAAAAGACTTTGGGGGTTCTTTCTCTCTGCTTCCATGTAGAACTTTACATCACTAGAATTCCTTAGAGCTTTCCATCCAGGTACTTCTAATAGCTGTATATGGCCCACATCCCCTGAACAGAGGGATGTGGGTCTGTGTGTTGTTTAGAGTAGCTTGCCACAGAGAAGACAGTTTTGGAAGCTTCATGTTTTATCTTAAAACGAGAAGCAAATTTTGTCCTGTTCTCCTTAAAATATATGTCTGTATGTGTGTGTGTTTGATGAAAATAATCTCTTCCTTCTTTAAATATCAGGTAAAGCTGAAGTTCTAGAAATAGATGCCATGTTTATGCATTATCTTCTAGAATACTACGCTGCCATATACCTTTATTACCATTTGAAAAGACTACCCTGAGTCAGTCAGGACATTTTCCCCCTAATAATGAAGAGGCAATTACATTTGTTGTCTGTTTGACAGAGCTCAAGTTTGGAAACCTTAATGTGCTATTTGAATTCTGAAAACCAATCCATAGATAATTCCAAACTGTTAGTAAGTAGTGAGATGAAATAATACTTGAAGTTCTTTTCTTTTTTCTATCCCATATATCCTAATCTCCAAAACCCTGCTCAGTCTGTTCAGCTAGTCTGAAGTGCACCAGATCAGGCTCCACTGTGGGCAAATTTCCCTGGCCAACCTCCCCTTGTGCAGAGTCACCTTATCCAAATATCTGTGGCTTCCTCACAGAAGTCCAGTCATCACAGTTCTGTATAGTACAGATTTGTGCCATAGCTTGACAGCTTTGTGATGACAGCACTCTCCTAATCATCAGGGAAAAGGTTGGTAAACTCATTTGCAACAATTAACTGCTAATCAGGGATGAGTTAATATTAATGTATTATTCTGTTCCAGGATTTTTTTTCTTCCCTTGGGATTTCTTCAGGGATTTCTCAGAGGCCTGATTGCTGCTCTCCTGTTGATTCTTCAGTCACTCGCTGTCTTTTTGCCTTGCTAGCTAGAACAAGAACAAAGGAGTATTCTTCATGGTCTAATCAAACAACACCCTGAACCCCTCTCTTGGTATTGAGCTAAGACTTATTATATTCTGCTTCTAGCTACTAGTTCCTGGGGTGGAAGGAGGAAACTACTCACCTTTTCCAACTGACTCAGGATTTCAGCTGGAACCCTGAAAAGGCATGCTTCATCACCTTATCTACCCAATTGCTATGGGAAAACTCACTTTGTAATGCAGATATCAGCAATGGAACTGTTCTTCAGGATAATAGCTGTCTTAAGGGGTAGAAATGGATATTCCTTCCTGAGACCCTTAGACAGCCCACAAAATGGGTAATAATAACAACTGTTATACGTAGAAAGCCCTATAGCTTAAAAAATGTTATTTTGTTCTTTCATTTGACTATTGTAATAGCCCAATGAGATATGTGTAGAAAGTAAAAATGGGTACCATTATTATTAAATACAGATTAGAGAAAGAAAGAGGAGTAGTAGATATCTAGTATTAATATATCATCCGAAATGATACCACCATTATTTTGTCATGCCCATGCATATTATTGTTGCCTTTATTTTTTAATTTATTTTTGATTGAAGTATAGTTGAATTGCAATGTTGCATTAATTACTGCTGGACAGTAAAGTGACTCAGTTATACATATACATATATATATATATATATCTTCTTTTTTATATTCTTTTCCATTATGGCTTATCACAGGATATAAATACAGTTATCTGTGCTATACAGTGTGTGTTAGTCACTCGGTTGTGTCTGATTCTTTGCAACCCCATGGACTGTAGCCCACCAGGCTCCTCTGTCCATGGAATTCTCCAGGCAAGGATGCTGGAGTGGTTTGCCATTTCCTCCTCCAGTGCTATACGGTAAGGCTTTGTTATTTATCCATTCCATATATACCAGTTTGTATCTGCTAATCCCAAGCTCCCAATCCAAACCTCTCCCAACCTCTCTCCTCCTTGGCAACCAGCAGTCTCTTCTCTAGGTCTCCGATTCTATTTCATAGATAGATTCATTTGTGTCATATTTTAGACTTCACAGATAAGTGATATCATATGGTATTTGTTTTCCTCCTTCTGACATACTCCACTTAGTATGATAATCTCTAGCTGCATTCATATTGCTGCAAATGACATTATTCCATTCTTTTTTATGGATGAGTAGTATTCCATGGTATACATGCACCACATCTTCTTTATCCATTCATCTGTCAGTGGACATTTAGGTTGTTTCCATGTGTCAGTATTGCAAATACTGCTGCTGTGAACATAGTGCTCAGTTGCTCAGTCGTATCCAACTCTTTGTGATCCTATAGACTGTAGCCCACCAGGCTCCTCTGTCCATGGGATTTTTTTCAGTCAAGAATACTGGAGTGGGTTGCCATTTCCACCTCCAAGGGATCTTCCCGACCCAGGGATCAAACCCTCAACTCTTGTGTCTCCTGCATTGTAGGCAGATTCTTTACAATTGAGCCATCAAACATAGAAGTGTACGTATTTTTGAATTATAGTTTTGTCTGGATCTAGGCCTAAGAGTGGGATTGCTGGTTCATATGGCTACTCAATTTTAAGTCTTTTTGAGGAAACTGCATATTGCTTTTCACAGTGGCTGCACCAACTTACATTCCCACCAAAAGTGTAAGAGCGTTCTCTTTTCTAGGAGAGTTGCCTTTAAATCTGCAAAGAGATGTGCATCTACTCCTGTCTTCTTGAGGCAGGAGGCAGATGGGCCTCTCAACCCAGGGTAAAGTGATTGGTGGTTCATTCCCTGTGAATCGAAACTCCACAATGAGAATAGCGGGACAACTAAGGAAGAAGGCTGGGTCCTGGCCTGACCACACGTTTCTTTTCCCAAAATCAAGAGACCTCCTAACCACACATGCATAGAAAAGGCTCCTTGCAGACTAAAGGGGGAGTTAAATCAAGGGATATTCTACCCAGATGCCTTTTCGGTAAAATCCATCTTGGCTAAGAGATGTGTGTACTCACATAGGAGGATCCTGAGATACCAAATATGGACTGTGAACCATGCAAATCAAGATCATCCAAAGGAAACCCAGAAGAAATACCCCATAAAAGAAATTCAAACCGTCACAAGGGTGTGACTCAGTGACTCACTCTCTCCCTAAGTCTGCCAATGGGCCTATCCACATGCACTGTATTCTTTTTCCTCTTAATAAACACCTTACTTGTTTTACCACTTTCCATCTTTGTGGGAATTCTTTTCTGCAAAGCTGAAGGCCCTTGTCAGTGACCACTGATCTAGTGACTAGGATCTGGTGCTCTCATTGCTGCGACAAATCCCAGTCTCTGGCTGGGAACCCAAGCTCCGCTCCAAGATGTTGCAGGCAGAGGCCACCTGAGATCATTCTGGAGTTTGGTTCCACCTCTGACTGGAGCATGGGTCTTAGATCAGTGCAAAGGACCAATGGTTCTTGAACTTTTTCAACCTATCCGGTCTCTTCTCACATGGAAAGACACTTCCTAGCGTTAACTCTCAAATTCTGAAAACTGACATGTCTCTTTTAAGCCAGATCAGATCTGCCTTTGGCTATGGTCCCACACTTCACACGGTGTCCGGCCTGCCATATGCTAGGCTGTGTCACTGTTTAGCAGAAGAGGATGCTGAATGGATCTGGTTGTTTCGAACATTCTACTCACTTGGCCCTGGGCTTCCCATCTGTTTCTGAGTACAGTTCTTGGTTCTGACTCCAATTCTGACAGTAGGAGATGGTAGAAGACTCACCCTCACTGGGCTGTGACTCAACATTACATGCCCAGTGCTTCCTTCTTGTTGGGAAGTTATCATTCAATTCAGTAACTCAATGCATTTAAGCATCTTGAGTAATATGAGAAGTATGTTCTAGTTGATAGTGGACTTAGAGTTAGGAGAACTCTATTACAACCAAAGCTATATGTCCCAAATAATGTTTCTTTTTCCCTCCAGATCTCTCCACCATCCTTCACCTTGCCCTTTGCTTCAGAAGGCTCACTAGTATGGAATTCATTAATGGGTTTCTATGTTCTCAAGCTTACAGTTGGGCCTAACCAGTGAAAGTACTTCAAGTGGCTATAGGAAAGTGATGTTGGGGCATTTATTCCTCTGCATCCCTCTCTGAGCTTGCTTTGGGACAAATAAGTCCCTTCACTGAAGGTCCTTATTCCTCTCAAGGCAGCCTTCATTATAGCCCTCTTCTACCAGTTTCTGGTAAAACTCCTGTCCTTATTCTTTGCAGCCTAGAAATGGTAATGGTTTTTCATATATTACTGGCCTTGAGACCGGAGAAGGCAATGGCACCCCACTCCAGTACTCTTGCCTGGAAAATCCCATGGATGGAGGAGCCTGGTGGGCTGCAGTCCATGGGGTTGCCAAGAGTCGGACACGACTGAGCGACTTCACTTTCACTTTTCACTTTCATGCATTGGAGAAGGAAATGGCAACCCACTCCAGTGTTCTTGCCTGGAGAATCCCAGGGACGGCGGAGCCTGGTGGGCTGCCGTCTATGGGGTCGCACAGAGTCGGACACGACTGAAGTGACTTAGCAGTAGCAGTAGCAGCCTTGAGATACTACATTACAATCCATGGTTTCTCTACATTGCATCTGCATAATCCCTTTATAAGTAAATTCTCTTTGAATTATCCTAATTGGATTTTTCCATCTGTTTTCTGTTGACATTCTGAGAGATACACTGTGTGATTTCAGGCAAGTCACTTCATAGGACTAGTTCCTCAGATGTAGTATGAGAGGTGTCAAGCAGATTCCATGCCCTCCAGCTTTAAATCTGTTTGACAATGCAGGGATTGAAAAAGAAATATCTTCTTCAAGTCTCATTAAAGAGATAATGCACATACCTATGAAATGCAGAATGAAACTAAGTGTACAAGTGATGATGATGTAGAAGTGCACTAAGAATTAAGAGATGGGCAAGGTCAGTATAAACTGAATGGTTAAAGGAAACATGTGGATCTGCCAATGAAGTCTGCCCCAGCAAAGAACTCCAGAAAAACCCATCTATGTAGGCTTTCTAATTTAGATCCATGATGGATTGTGTATTCAAGGCTGTACCCGGCAGAAAGCCTGTTATGGAGCTGTACTGAAGAGCCCACACAGTGCAGTCAGCCCTCAGTATTCATGGAAGAATGGTTCCAGGGCCTTCTCCCATACCAAAGTCCTCGGATGCTCAAGTCCCCTACGTAAAATGCAAAGTGCAGTCAGCTCTCCAGTGAGTTCCAGTGGATTCAATCAACTGCAGATAGATGCAGAACCTAAAAATACAGAGGGTTGACTGTGTTAGTAAATCTTAGATGAAGCCTGCTGGAGATGATTTATTCTTGAAAGTGGACTCAGTCATATCTCTCAATAAAATATGAAGCTTCTAGGATTTCTTGAATTGAAATATTCTTTTTAAAAAACATATAGGAAGGCAAGGGGATTAAGAGTTTTGAAGAGGCTACAGGTCTAATTTTAGTTGTTATTAGTTAGTTGTACCTTTGTCCTCGGTCACTTCAGTCATGTCCACCTCTTTGCAACCCTGTAGAGGTAGTCCTCCAGGCTTCTCTGTCCCTGAAATTTTCCCAAGCAAGAATACTGGAGTGGGTTGCCGTGTCCTCCTGCATGGGATCTTCCCAACCCAAGGATTGAACCCGCATCTCCTCAACTGCATACTGGCTGTTTACCACTGAGCCACTGGGGAAGATGTACCTTTAAATGTGTTTTAATCTGAAAACAATGTGCTATGTTTAATTAGGTATAGGCTCCTTTTCTTTGATTCAGAGATATTGAGGACATACACACTTATATGAGAATAATAGAATAATCACCTTCATATCCACTGTACAAGTTAAGAAATAAAATATTACTCATACAATTGACATCCATAACATATCCTCTCCTGTTTTGATACAACTTTTCTTCCACCAGAGATAATTTCTTGTCCCTGTCTTCCTCCAGCCCTCCCAAACTAGAGCCAAGGCCAAGACAGACAAATTGCTTAGCCAACTCCCTTTGTGAGCTTCCCTGGTGGCTCAGATGGTAAAGCATC
The DNA here is from genome assembly GCF_000754665.1 of Bison bison bison. Classification (NCBI taxonomy): domain Eukaryota; kingdom Metazoa; phylum Chordata; class Mammalia; order Artiodactyla; family Bovidae; genus Bison; species Bison bison. The sequence continues at coordinate 1,487,579 of NW_011494903.1, forward strand.
TGCCTGCAACGCGGGAGACCCGGGTTCAATCCCTAGGTCGAGGAAGATCTCCTGGAGAAGGAAATGGCAACCCACTCCAGTATTCTTGCCTGGAAAATTCCATGGACTGAGGAGCCTGGTGAGCTACAGTCCATGGGGTCGCAAGAGTCCGACATGACTAAGTGACTTCACTTTCACTTTTGTGTCGAGTAGCCTCATTTTCATTGACAGTATAAGATTACCCTATAGCCTCAGAGGATTTTAGATTTATGTGAATACTACTTGCTCAGGCCCAGGCCTTTTTCCTGCATACCAGTAAAAACCCCAAACCTTAGGTTTTTCTATCAATATGTGTCTACATCTCATCAGCTTCCTGACAACACAGGTTGACTTGGCCTAATGGATTTTGTCTACTCTCTGGTTTGGTTTTAACCATTAAAGATTTTCCTTATTTCCCTTATTAGCTTAATTGTGCATTTTTTAAATAAAATGCTTCTGAAATATATTTTCACATATTTCTCTTGTGGTAGACTTTTAAAAAAGTCTAGTCAACCATATTTTAAAATTCAGAAACAAGGCACTCTACTTAGATTCAAAGACCACTCATCATGGAGTTCGAAAACACTGCTTTCATCTCGTAGGCAAGTTGTGTGCATGAGTGCTCAGTTGCTGAGTCGTGTCCCACTCTTTGCATCCCCATGGCCTGTAGCCCGCGTGGCTCCTCTATCCATGGGATTATCCCAGCAAGAGTACTGGAGTGGGCTGCCATTTCCTACTCCAGGGGATCTTTCCCATCCAGGGATCAAACCCAAGTCTCTTGCAGCTCCTGTATTGACAGACAGATTCTTTACCACTGAACCACTTGGGAAGCCCCGTAAGCAAGATGATTACTGCCTAAACTAATTATAAAACTATACCTATGGCTGATTCATGTTGACATTTGACAGAAAACAACAAAATTCTGTAAAGCAATTATCCTTCAATTAAGAAATAAATAAACTTTAAAAATAACTTTTATTCATAAAGAAAAACTTTTATAGCCAGGTAGCTAATTCAGCTAATTCAAATCTGCTGCAATTCAAGTACATTGACAGTGAGAAATGAATAGTGGAAAGTAAAATCATAGTCTTCTTGGCAGTATTCTATAGAATGTTTTTTCAAAGTTTCTTAAAGGTAAGGACCATTCTTTTAAAAATATTCACTTCAACTTATTGGAGCTAGAACTTGTCTTATTTATTTTTTTCTCTCTCAGGGTGTTTAGTATGTTTCCTTTCACATTGCAGGTTTTCAAAATGTATTTGCTGAGTTGATCTGAATTGACTCCTCCAAGTCCAGCGTAAAAACAAAATGGCCTTAATATTTCCTCTTGTTCTGATGCATAACTTGAACCAACTTACAGCAATCCCTTCCTTATGTTGCACAGAATCTGTGACTTTCATTATCTAATCTTGGGCTTATTCACTTACAGAGTATTTGCTTTGGCTTGTGTAAAATAAATAACTTCTAACTAGAGAGTTGTTTTTTAATTATTTGCAATCTTCTGTGATCAAGTATTAACTCCCTAAGTAAACTTAAACTCTAGCAAGTGTAATACTGTAAATAGCAGGATTTATTATGATTCCTTTTTCTCTTTTTTTGTTGTTTTATATCAATCTTAGATCACTAGGAAATGACTGGTTACCATGGGAAATTCTTTCAACTTTCATTTGCCAAAAGTGGGTAATAGCATGGAGTAGTTATTTTGCTACAATTTAATTCCAGTTTGAACAGTTCCTACCAGAAGACAATACAAATAGTCTGGCACAATTAAAAGGTTTTTCAAATAAAATAATTTCCTTAAGAAGTAAAAGAGGAATTTATCTAACGGTCTAGTGTTTAAGACTTAATGCTCCCAATGCAGGGCATACAGATTCAATCCCTGGTCAAGGAACTAACATCCTGCAAGCCACATGGCTCAGGCCAAAAAATTAAAAATAAAAAAGCAAAACAGCTGTTTGGGATCTGTTTGTTTCTGTGTGTGTTCTAAATAGTGTGCTTTCCAATACAGATAATATCAAGACTTCTGGGCATGAGGAGATCTTTGAAGTGAGATCTTGAGTGGTGAGATACTTTAAGTAAGGGCTGACAAAAAGGAAGATAAATGAAGAAACAGAGATGTGAGGCATCAAAACTGAAGCAAGAAGTGCCTGCGTCCTAGGGGGTACTGATGGAGAAAGGCATAGATTACAAGAAGGTCATTATCAGAAGCAAGTGGAAAAGGAGGTCATTGCCACCATAATTTCCCCAGCTCATAACTCTCATGACTTCCACAGCCAGTTCTGAGAGTCCTTTACTTCTCTTAAGGTTACACAACTCTGGAAGGATGCAGGAAGAAGTGATAAAGTAGGGGAGAAGGAAAGATTTTTAAATAACTCCGAACATAAGACAACTGAGTTTCTGAAAATTTATTGTAAAAAAAAGGAAGAAGTTTCCTTTATAGAATTTATATGAAAGGGAACTCAAAAATAAATACTAATAGAAGAATTGTTAAAGTATGTATCATCATGTGCAATTTGATGCAATCATTTAAACAATGATTGAAGACTGTAATACCGCTGACAGCCTTGATACTATAATCCAGTGTGCTTGGTATACACCAATCAAATGATTAAAATATGAATGCATGTGAACACACACTAAAAGTGGATGATTTTCTCTATAGTAGCTCTCTTAGGGTAGGAAAATTCCATATCATTTTTATTTTTTTAACCTATCTCTTGATATCACATTTGCTTTGCAGTTAATAAAATCAACATATAATGTTGGCATATGGAAGAGGGGATGAAGGAAGCTGGTAGAAAGCAGGACCAGTCCCTGAATAAGACTGGTGCTGTCATTGTTGCCAAGTTTCCTTTGTTGTCTTATTTTTACTGTGAGAGACTAAGAAAGATCTTGAATGGCACAGAGCAACTATCTCCTTTCTATATGCATACTAGCCTGGTATAGAACATATATTAGGTGCTTGTGAAATACTAAGATTTCAGTTAATACATTTTGAGTGTCATTGAGTATTTTTTTCATTTCACAAGGAGAAACATCCATTACCCATTTTAGATACATGGGTTTTTCGTTTGAAAGCAAGATAATTCTGTATATCCCTGATTAACCCTCTATATAACCAACACTATTGCAAAAAACAATGTGTGTGCCATGCTTAGTCGCTCAGTTGTGTCCAACTCTTTGAAACCCTGTGGACTATAGCCCACCAGGCTCCTGTATCCATGGGGATTCTTCAGGCAAGAATACTGGAGCGGGTTGCCATGCCCTCCTCCAGGGGATCTTCCCAATCCAGGGATCAAACCCAGGTCTGCTGAATTGCAATTGGATTCTTGACTGTCTGAGCCACCAGGGAAGCCACCAAAAACAATGTTTTATAACAAATAAGTACTCCAGGGTAAGTGGTTTGGGAATGATTATATAGCATGTAATACATATGTGTGTTCTTGGACTTATGGAATGAAATATCATGTAGCATTGAAAGAAAAAAGTGAAGTCACTCAGTCATGTCTGACTCTGCGACCGCATGGTAGCCTGCCATGGCTATAGCCTGCAGGTAGACTGCCAGGCTCTTCCATCCATGGGATTTTTCAGGCAAGAATACTGCAGTGGGTTGCTATTTCCTTTTCCAGGGGATCTTCCCAACCCAGGGATCAAACCTGGATCTCCCACACTACAGGCCGACTCATTGCCATCTGAGCCACAAGGGAAGCCCATGTAGCATTAAGTTGGTGCTATTCCGAATTCTCTTGGGTCGAATAATGGCCCTGGTGGCTCAGATGGTAAAGAATCCACTGGCAATGCAGGAGGCTTGGGTTCGATTCCTGGGTTGGGAAGATCCTCTGCAGGAGTGCATGGCAACCCACTCCATTATTCTTGCCTGGAGAATCCCATGGACACAGGAGCCTGGCGGGCTCCAGTCCACGGGGTCACAAAGTGTTGGACACCACTGAGCGACTAAGCACAGGGCACAGCACATGTTTAGCATTATAAACCAGTGTGTCTGTGTGCACCAGATTTACAGACCTTGCCTATTATTCTAGCTTTGTGATGAGTTTTAAAAGTAAGAGGAGGTATACTTTTCTTTACATGTCCAAACCTAAAAGCTGGAGGAAGACAAAGGGAGACTGGAAGGAAGACAGGAGGAATAAATAATCCCCATGCCTTAAACACTTCTTTGATAGTAGAAAGATCCAGCTGTTGGCAAGTGGTGTTTTATGGGGGCATCACAGAATCAAAGGCTTATATTTCAAATAGATGTTCTTTCTGTGGTACAAACATGATGAAGGGTAATGTGTTGTTTCAGATTTTCATTATTCATACAAGAAAAACCAATAGTGCTAGACATGTAAGAACAAAGCTAAATAGGTTTCAGAGGCCTTCTGGCTCTCAAAGCTAAGAGAATGTAATAAATAGACTATTTATTTGCCATGTTTTATATTTGTTTTCTTCTTAGAGGGAAAAACACAATAGAGATTCTTTATTCAGAATAGTTGATTTTAGTAATAAGGATTTGGCTTTATCTTGGTTTTATCTAATCTGCCTCCCTTTCTCCAGTTCATTTCTTTCTCTGTCCAGGTAACCAGATTGCTCCAGTGCTTACAGATATCCAAATATCTGCCCCAAATTCTGGACTCTGCCTCTGTAGGGAGGTTTTAGTGGAGAAACAAGGGAAGGAGGTGGCATTAAAAAAAAAAAAATCAACATCTTAAACAGTCAGTTCCTAAAGAGAAGTGGGAAGACAGGGCTGACTGTGTGGCAACCACGTCTCTTTCCCCAACATTTTTCCTTTCCCTGGCTGGAGTAGATCCCCTGGAGAAGGTAATGGCAACCCACTCCAGTATTTGTGTCTGGGCAGTCTCATGGACAGAGGAGTCTGACAAGCTACAGTCTATGTGGTAAGACTTTGGAATGGCATGTTGGTAAGGAAAAGAACCTTCCGGAGATGGTGGCTCTTGGCATTGCTTCATCTGGTACAGGAAAGGGAACTCATAGACCAGGGAATCAATAAGGGGGAGGACTTTAAACATAGATATATATCTAAAGCACTCATCAATGAGTGCCTCATGATGAACCACTCATCCATTGAGTGGTTCTAAGAATTTATGGCAGCCATAGTGTTTAGAGCTTTTCTGTCCAATTCTCATTCATTGGTTTATCCAGAGAACCTACTATGTGTCAGGTATTTAGTGCTCAGAGTTAATAGTGCAGAAATAATAGTGATAATAAAAGCTAGTATTTGTGAAGTATTTTCTGTGATCCATGTCTAGTGGTTATCATTTATTTTATCTTATTTGTAGATGGCATCATCAGTCCATTTACTTATTAGTAGATACTGAAGTTTATAGAGATGGAAAGATATTTTTTCATACAACAAATATTTGAGTATCTTTTATGTGCCAGTGCTGTGCCCTTTGCTAGAGATGCAACAGTGAACAAGACAGATTAGATTCTAATTCTTATGGAATTTAAATTTTAGTTATGGAGGGGAGAGATAGACAAAAAGTAAATAAGAAATTAAATAAAATGAAACTTAAAGCTAGTGATAAATACAATGAAGAAAATAAAATTTGATCATGTGATGAAGGCTGGCAGGCAGCAAGGGAGGGTGAGTTGAGTTAGATACTTTAGATACTAGAAGGTTCACTTTAGAAGATGATATTTAAATGAAGACTTGGATGAAAAGGTGCCAGTCACACAAACAACTGGGGACAGAGCGGAGGGAAGAGTGCTCATAAGGGCTCAGTTGAAATGAGCGTAGTGTATTTGATTAGCAGAGAAAACTCCAGTGTTGCTGGAGTGCAACAAGCAACGGGGATCTCATCTTGAGTGGCCTTAGGACCCCAAGCACATGTTACTTAAGGCTTCTGGGAGTTCAATTTCTTTTGACTTCATGGAGCATCTTTCGGGAAGTGAATGGGGAAAGAACCAGCCTGTCTACAGTTGAAAACAGATTTTCTTACATTTCCTTTTATGTAAAGCACATCTCTCTCTTAGGTACAGACTGGGCCCTGAGAGTTGAAGCAGAGTAGAATATCAGGAAAAGTATGGTTTCCTTCTGGTTCTCTCCCAAATTATTCACCAGCAGACCAAAGTCCCTTTGGAATTCTTCTCTAGGCTCTACTAAAGTAGCCAAGGCCAGCAAAGTATGCCATTTTCTCCCTAATCTTTACCACGGTTCCTTCAGGAACACCACCTCCCATCTTTCTGATTTAGTCATCCTTGATTCATTCTTCTCTCTGACTCATTGCATCTGGTAGAGTGGTCACTATGAATCTGGAAATACAGACATTTGAAGGACAGCAGCTCAGTGTCCTCAAGGATAAAGGAAATGAGGCTTTCTTGTGTTCTGATCTGCTACTGCCTCATTCTTGTGGCCAGGGACTTGTGTTTGGCTTATTAATTGGGATGAGTGGATTGACTTCACGTGTAAGTGATCTCAGAAAACTTACCAAAATAAATATTTTATTATAAAGATTATTAATAAATGCTGTGAAGTATTGAAAGTGTTAGTCACCCAGTCATGTCTGACTGCGATGCCATGGACGGTAGCCCACCAGTCTCCTTTGTCGATGGAATTCTCCAGGCAAGATTACTGGAGTGGGTTGCCATGCCCTTCTCCATGGAATCTTCCCAACCCAGGGATTGAACCCAGGTCTCCTGCACTGAGGCAGATTCTTTACCATCTAAGCCACCAGGGAAGCAGCAACTTAATAAGTAAAAAGATCAATGCAGACTTTCACCTGAGTGACACAGCAAAGTATTCAACCAATAACCCACAACACAGGTGCTTATGACATCTCCCCAAACTTGGAAATCACACAAGCAGAAGTGTGTGCATCAATGTGTATGTATTTATGCATATGTGTGTATGTGTGTGTGTGTGTGTGTGTAAAGAGATGGGAACTAGGAGTTCAGAAGAATAGGAGACTGAGGAGAGAAGACAGTGTAATGGATATGTAATTGATGAGCAAGAGAAGCTAATATTACATTAATTACTCACTATTCAGAAATGGCCCTTTAAGCCACAGCATTGGTAATACCTGGGAGGTTATTGCAAATACAGACTTTTATGCCCCATCCCAGATATTAACAAGTTCCTCAAGTGATCCATATGGGCATTAATATTGGAAGGTATAGCCTTGATGATTGGGGTATTGTTCTCACCCTTTATCTTTGATTATTAATGATCTCTAGAAGATGATGTTCAGCTCAGGACTGAACTACTGTTTCATCAAAAGATATTACATATAGTTATTACAGTATTTATCACACTTTATAATAACAGTGCTTTTCTTGGCTAATTCACCCTACTATGATATGAATTCCACAAGAATGAGCAACATGGGTTTGAACTGTTTGGGTCCACTTAGATGTAAATTTTTTTCAGTAGTAAATACTATGGCACAGTATGATTTGTGATTGAGTTGGCAGATGCAGAACTGAGAGTGCAGATGAACCAAATATACAGAGTTCAGTTTAGTTCAGTTCAGTCGCTCAGTCGTGTCCAACTCATTGTGACCTCATGAACCGCAGCACGCCAGGCCTCCCTGTCCATCACCAACTCCTGGAGTCCACCCAAACCCATGTCCGTCGAGTTGGTGATGCCATCGAACCATCTCATCCTCTGTCATCCCCTTCTCCTCCTGCCTTCAATCTTTCCCAGCATCAGGGTCTTTTCAAATGAGTCAGCTCTTCACATCAAGTGGCCAAAAGTATTGGAGTTTCAGCTTCAACATCAGTCCTTCCAATGAACACCCAGAACCTATCTCCTTTAGGATGGACTGGTTGGATCTCCTTGCAGTCCAAGGGACTCTCAAGAGTCTTCTCCAACACCACAGTTCAAAAGCATCAATTCTTCGTCACTCAGCTTTCTTTATAGTCCAACTCTCACATCCATACATGACCACTGGAAAAACCATAGCCTTGAGTAGGTGGACCTTTGTTGACATAAACAGAGAAGCAAGTATAAATTATACGCAGATTTTCAACTGCACAGAAGGTCAGCATCCCTGGTCCCTGCCTTATTAAGGACCAGCTGTGTACTCTTTTATTTCCATATCTTTGACTCAATGTATGGCATGTAATATATACTCAATAAATAGCTACCAAATGCTCGATACTATAGAGCAGGACATAAGGAATACTTAGCAAAAGAAACCCACCTTCCCTTCTTTTACTTGATAAGTGATGTTATTTTAATCTCCCAACCGCTCACCTCTTCTCAGCCACACACAAAACTCCTTTCACTGTGTCTTGCACACAACAGGTACTTGATTTATTAAACAAGTTGAATAAGAACTAGACAAATCTAGTCCCTACAAAACTCATGCCACACAGAGCTTTCTGCAGTGGAGATGGAGATCAATGAATGAAAAGTACTTATCTGCATGGTTTAATTTTAGCCTGAAAGATTTACTGATTATCTTGAGAAAGAACAGTTGAAAGGAATTCTAAAGAAAAATCAAGAGATTGGTAGAAATCAGTGTCTAAGCCACATAGTCTGATAAGGGTTTCAAACAAACTCAAAAGCAATGCTTCATGTGTGATAGTTTCAGTTGCTCTAAGTATTCAGAGCAACTTCAAAGTAGAATGGCACAATGAAAAGCTTGTGAGTGATGAGTTTTGCTGTGGGAAAATATGTGTGCGGGTGGACAGAGGCAATTCAGTGTTTGTTTTCTATTTCTGGAAATTAATCTGCCTGTACAGTTTCCACTAGAGCAGGCTTTCTCAACCTTGTTACTACAATAGTCTTCCTTATTCAAGGTTTTGCTTTTTGAGGTTTCAGTTATCTGGGATTGACTCTGGTCCAAAAATATGAAATGGAAAATGCTAGAAATGAGCAATTCGCAAGTTTTAAGTTACTTGCTGTTCTGAGTAGTGTGATGAAATCTCATGCCAACCACTCTGTCCCACCTTGTAATGAACCATCCCTTTGAGTAGGATATCCCACCCGTTGGTCACTTAGCCATCTTGGTTATTAGACTATCTTGATATTGCAGTGCTTATTTTCAAATAACTGGTTTTACTTAATAATGGCTTCAAAGTGCAAGGGTAATGATGCTGGCAATTCGGCTATTCTCTTAGTGTTTAATTTGTAAGTTAAACTTTCTCATGGGCATGCACATACAGGAAGAAACATAGTATACATGGGCTTCCCAGGTGGCGCTTAGTGGTAAAGAACCTGCCTGCTGATGCAGGAGACACGAGACATGGGTAGATTTCTGGATTGGAAAGGTCTCCTGGAGGAGGTCATGGCAACCTACTCCAGTAATCTTGCCTGGACAATCCCATGGACAGAGAAGCCTGGTGGGCTAAGGTCCATAGGGTCGCAAAGAGTTGGACATGACTGAAGTGACTTACCTGCACACATGCACTATTTATGGTTTCAGGCATCCACGGGGTGTCTTAGGACCTATCCCCTGCAGATAAGGGGAACTACTGTATAGACATTTGGGGCTGGGTGATTCCTTGTGTGGGAGCTCTCCAGTGCATTGTAGGATGGTCAGCTGCATCCCTGGCCCTCTACCCACTAGATGGCGGGAACACTGCCCCTTCACTTGTAACAGTACAAACATTTGCAGGAGCTGTCAAATATCTTCTGGGTCAAAATAAACCCTAGTAGAGAACCACTTGTCTATGGTAACAGATGGGTCTATTGGCCTTTCTCATTACCTAACAATAAATACTGCTGCTGTACTGATTGTCTTCTTAAATTTTTACATTTCATGCATAGATTTTTGCTGGTCCCAGGACCTTCCCATTTAAGAAGCTGCCCTCCCTAGGGCTGTGTTGGCAGATGTAGAAGTTTTGGGATACTGTTATCCTTGGCTTAGCAGCTCCTGTACACAGCAGGACCTTAAAGAAGGATTCCATTTGACTTTTTGCTGAGAAGTGTCCAAACAGAGGCTGCAGTGGAGAGGGAACTGATTTATGTGAAGATAGACAGTAATTTAGGACTTCTTTATTTCTTAGGGTCTCTTTAGTTTTTCAGATAGCCCTACTGATAGTCCTTAAAAGGAAATCCATATGACAAAGAGGTTTAGTAGTTTCAGTAAGAGGGCAGTTGGAGCAGCTCTTTTTCCTGCTCCTTGATGGGAATGCTGCTGCTCTAAACTAGTCACTGCCGGCTCATCTATTGGTTTAAAGAAACAACCCAGCAAGTTTAAAGACATTCTGATGAATATTGAACTCCTCTACTGGGAGGCATTAATGTAATAGGGCTTCTCAAATTTGGCAACTGGGATCCTGGATCAAAAGACTTACATAAGGAAACCAACCTCCTTTACTTCAGCTTACTGTCTCTGAGATGCACTGAGGAAGAAGGCTTTATACAATATTAAAGGCATAGATTTACCCAAGGAGAAATATCACAGAATGGTCATTTTGATTTTTCCTTTACAAAAGGATTAATCTCAGTGTTCTACCAGATATGTTGGGTTTAATTTAATATTAAAAATTGTATTTCCTATATGTTAATGTCAAGTGAAGCACAAATATTGAACTACCAGTATGTAGTTTTTTAATTATATGCTCAATTTTAGAAGTGTTTTGGTTTGTGATACATATTGTGCATTTTCTCTGATGACACAAAACCTCTTGTATTGTCCTCAAAGCCCTGATCATTTGTTGGAGGTCTGAGGTAAGATTACATGCCAGGAATAAGGAGCAATCCTTATTCTTCAAGATTTGGTCTTTGCCGCTTAAAAATCCAAATAACCGATCAATTTAATCAATGGAGTAAACAAAAATTAATGAGATTAATTGTAGGGTGTCAAATAATAATGGATTCTGTAGCTCAGTTGGTAAAGAATCTGCTTGCAATGCAGAAGACCTGGGTTTGATCCCTGGGTCAGGAAGATCCCCTGGAGAAGGAAATGGCACCCACTCCAGTATTCTTGTCTGGGAAATCCCATGGACAGAAGGAGTCTTGTGGGCTTCAGTCCATGGAATCACAGAGAAGTTGGACATGACTTAGCAACTAAATAATAGCAACAAGGCCAGAGTCCACACCAAGAGCTGTGTTTGGGGATGTAGTACAAGGTAATAGGGAATGGAGCTGGCTGATTAGTACTATGGAGTCAGCGATACTGAAGAAATAATAACAGGCAGACAGACTCAACATGTAACCAGGTTCTACTTACCAGGGTAATATTTAGTGGTGAAATTTTAGTATTCTAATGATGGGAGGGGGTCATAAGAGCAAATAATTCCTGTAGAAGACTTAAATACTAGATAATTTATCAGAGTAAAATTCCTGTTAATGAAACTGAGGCAGAAAGTAAGAGGAATTTGTTCAGACATGCCACTCTATTGGCTGGAATCAATTCTCTATCCTTTTTTCTAAGGTTAAATCCACTCTAGAGACTGAGGCAGAGTAATGCCTATAGAAGAGGTTTGGATGGTAGTAGCTAGGATGTTTATTAGGGATATTAGGGATATATCAGGAACATTACCTGAAAGCTGTGTCAGTGGTCCCAACAGGAAACCAGGCCATTAGCAATGGAATGGAATGGAGATGAAGAGGCCATGTCTGAGAGAGAATTTGGAGGTCAATATGATGGGACTGGAAGACTGATGAACATGAGGTTTTGAGGGGTGAGTTAGAACTCAAGATGAATCCAAGATGAGATGGAAGGAATATGAGATAAGTATGATAGGTACCGGAGCCTGGTAGGCTGCAGTCTATGGGGTCGCCAAGAGTCGGACACGACTGAGCGACTTCACTTTCACTTTTCACTCCCATGCATTGGAGAAGGAAATGGCAACCCACTCCAGTGTTCTTGCCTGGAGAATCCCAGGGACGGAGGAGCCTGGTGGCCTGCCGTCTATGGGGTCGCACAGAGTCGGACACAACTGAAGTGACTTAGCAGCAGCAGTAGCATGATAGGTACACTGATAAAGGAGCTGATTTGAAAGGGAGGATATGATAGTTCATTAAAACGTTTTAAGTTTAAGGTTCCCATGGAGCAATAAAATTAGTTACCTGATAGGCAGACTAGAAATCTGTAATGCAGGTCAGATTAGATGGTATCAATTTATTATGTATCTATTATAAGGCATGAGGCCAAAGAGATGAATGAGATCACCCAAGGAATAATCATGGAGTAAGTTGAAGTCTTGAGTAGAACTTTGGATAATACTCTCATTTAGGAACTGGAAGGGCAGCAAGAGGCAGCAAAGGAGGCTGGGATGGGACAATAACAAGAAAGTAGCAAAACTAGGAAAGAGTCATGTCTAAAAAGCCAAAGGGGAAAAATATTTTAAGAAGGAAGAACAGCAGTATCAAACATTCCAGAAAGGCTAAGCACGATTCACTCATTCATTTATTTGACAACAGTAATGAAATGCCTCTAAGTTCTGTGCTAGGATTTAGGAATGAGGACACAGAAGTCTGATGAGTATTTTTAGTTATCATTGAGGCTGTTTCACAGAGGTTTTATATTAGTTACAATCATGATAGTCTGATTTCAGCAGTTAAAGATGGAACTAGAGTTAAGGAGAGAGAGCCAAGCTGTGTAGCCTAATTTTCTGAAAGATCTAAGAGGAAATGGTGAAGAAGAGAGGGGTCAATAATCACCTAATCCCATGTGAACTCATTTTGACGCACTGACTTGAATCAAATGTTTATTAATAAAGCTGGATATAGTAGTGAGCACAGGACATGATAGGGTTTTTTTTTTTTTGCTTTTAAGGAAGGTTACAATCTAGATGTACTTTATTTTCTTGAGCTCCAAAATCACTGCAGATGGTGACTGCAGCCATGAAACTAAAAGACACTTGCTCCTTGGAAGAAAAGCTATGACAAACCTAGACGGCCTCTTAAAAAGCAGAGACATAACTTTGCTGACAAAGGTCCATATGGTCAAATCTATGGTTTTTCCAGAAGCCTTTTATGGACGTGAGAGTTGGACCATATAGAAAGCTGAGCACCAAAGAATTGATGATTTTGAAGCGTGGTATTGGAAAAGACTCTTGAGAGTCCCTTGGACTGCAAGGAGATCAAACCACTCAGTCCTAAAGGAAATTGACCCTGAACATTCACTGGAAGGACTAATGCTGAAGCTGAAGCTCCAACATTTTGGCCACCTGATGTGAAGAGAGAGCTCATTAGAAAAGACCCCAGTGCTGGGAAAGATTGAAGGCAGGAGGAGAAGGGGATGGCAGAGGACGAAATGGTTGGATGGCATCACTGACTCAATGGACATGAATTGGAGCAAGCTCTAGGAAATGGTGAAGGACAGGGAAACCTGGCGTGCTGCAGTCCATGGAGTCACAAAGAGTTGGACATGCCTGAGAGACTGAGCAACAGTGAACAACAATCTAGATGAAAATTAATGTGTATGTTTGTGAGGGGATTGCAGGTGGAGAGCAAGATATAAAGATTGAATAAAAATTCAATGAATATAATGAACATTAGTTATAATGTCAAATAATGATTATTAGTTGATTAAAAGGAGCTATAGACTAACAAACTGTGAATTCAGGGGGAGGGAAGATTACCACAAGTGCCCAAATGTTTTGCCACAAATAAAGAAATACATGTAAGTTGCAAAAGAAGATTGCTGCTCCTGCTGCTGCTGCTGCTAAGTCGCTTCAGATGTGTCTGACTCTGTGCGACCCCATAGACAGCAGTCCACCAGGCTCCTCTGTCCCCGGGATTCTCCAGGCAAGAATACTGGAGTGGGGTGCCATATCCTTCTCCCAAAAGGAGACTAGGAGTAAGACTTTCATAAAGGGAAGACAAGAGGGTAAGTTGTCTCTTCCCATAGAAAGTGGAGATGCTGCCATCTGCCTATATTCTACTCTAGAAAAGGGAAGTTGCTCAGTCATGTCTGACTCTTTGCGATCCCATGGACTGTAGTCTACCAGGCTCCTCTGTCCATGGCATTTTCCAGGCAAGAATACTGGAGTGTGTTGCCATTTCCTTCTCTAGGAGATCTTCCCAACCCAGGGATTAGAACCTGGGCCTCCCACATTGTAGGCTGACGCTTTACCATCTGAGCCACCAGGGAAGTCCACCAAAAGGGGCCGCAAAAAATAAATCTACTCTTCTTTACTCACTCAGCAGTCTCCTTTTGGCTCACAGATTGCTGGTACATATGCTTCAGTACTCCTGTGGTGTTGGCCTTATCATCACAAATGGTACCAAGATATCAAATATGCAGGAAACCTGTTCGCAGAAAGCAGGAGTCTTAAAAACCTTGCTGCTGCTGCTAAGTTGCTTCAGTCATGTCCAACTCTGTGCGACCCCATAGATGGCAGCCCACCAGGCTCCCCTGTCCCTGGGATTCTCCAGGCAAGAACACTGGAGTGGGGTGCCATTGCTTAGCCCTGTGCTAAATAAAACAGGCACAGAACAAACAAGAAAAGAGAAATACAAAGTGTCGTGCATAAGCTTTTGCAAGCAAGTTCAGTGCCCTGCAGAGGCCAGGAGGGGAGCAGTTCTTGTATTGATGGAGTCAGAGCCTGAATTCTAAGGTCAGGATATAGATATTAAAACTGCACACTCACAGGCACATCAAACCTTAGCCATATGGGCCTTATTGTTCTGAAGGTTCACAGGTGAAATTGACTTGATACATTTTCTTTGATGTTTATTAAACCATAATTTTGTAGAATTTGAAATGGAATGATGGCTAAACTGAGAAACCAATCAGAAGTTCAGCTCAAAGAACTTTAATAGAAAATACTGGAAAGATACTGGGAAAGAGGTAATACTTATTAGATCAATTTTCTTAACATGGCAGAATGTAAATATTTAGGTGCTGTTCATTAAAATTTCAAGTTAATATATTAGACAGTTGGGTCTGTAGATGTCAAATCCTCTCATTAACCCCAAAAAGTTGTTATAGTCTGCATTAGTTAGCTATTGCTATGTAACAAATTATATGAAAATTTAATCACTTAAAACACAGTCTTTGTGGGTCAGGAATCTAGGCAAATATTCACCATATCCTAAGATCTCCCAAAGGCAGCAGTCAAGATTCCACTGGGGTAGGATGTACTTCCAAGCTTATTCATCGCCTGTTTCCAAGAAACAAAAGAAAATAACTTCTTTCATTCCATTCACTTATTCAGAGCTAGAGCAAAGGTTCTTGATTGAGCAGGGTTCATAATGGGAGTGGCCAGCTCTTGTCTGACTAAAGAGGACAGATCGAACCCAAAATTGAGAGGGTAAGTTCAGAATCATAGGTTCAACATTAAATATCATGTCCAAAGTATGAGTTGGAACTGTAGATGAGAAAAGAATAAGAGGACAGGAGGATAGGAATACTGAGCCAGTGTAGAAGCAAAATATTAGACCAGATAAGGCAGACAGGTTGTAGATTTCAGGGCTTCCCCAATGGCTCAGCAGGTAAGGAATCTCACTGCAATGCAGGAGACGTGGATTCGACCGATTTAGGCATCAACAAAGAAATAGTGCTTAGCACTGTTTTGCTCATAGGCAGGTTCCTGGTTTCAAAGACAAAGGGCTGGGCCAGAGGTTTTCTCTGTTATTAAAAGTCATAAAGTAGTATTGCTATACTTTTGTTTTATGTTCAAATAAATAGAAAACAGTCTAGAGGAAATGTTGAAATTTGCGAGGAACTACTACTCCAAATGAAATTAAAAGCCCTGAAAATATTATTTCTTAGCCAACATTAGATTATGTATTTTCTCCCAAAATGCACAGGTAATGTTTTGTATTGATTGATAATTTAATTCTCCTCCCTCTTCAAACAGTATTTGCATCTGGTGATTTTTTTTCTCTATGTCAGAGTCATCTAACTTAGAACAAACACTGGTGGGGGTGCCAATGGTTTCTTCTTCTGTTTGCTGTTTTTAATTTTTATCTTTACATTACCTTATTTTGATCTTAATAATAATTCCCAGGTAGCTCAGTCGTAAAGAAGCCACCTGCCAATGAAGGGGACTTAAGAGACATGGATTTGATCCTTCAACTCCTGAAGGAGGAAATGGCAACTACTGCAGTATTCTTGCCAGGATAATCCCGTGGACAGAGGAGTCTGGCAGGCTACAGTCCATGGGGTCACAAAGGGTTGGACACGACTGAGCAACTGAGCACACGTACACACAACAAATTAATATTTTTATTAACATGTTGCAAACAAACAACAGCTCATTTCTGAAAGAACAAATCTAGTCATATTTAATTCCCTTTTTGCTTGCTTCCAATTATGACTTCTACCAGATTACAGAAGTAATCAATTTCTTTCATCCATCTTTTCTTCACATGCCTGCAAATCAATTATTAATTTTTTGATTTCATAAATTAACCCTTATTTTGGGGGCTTATTAATTTATTTGTACCTATTTCAATCTTAGATCATTTCATTGTAACTGTTCTTAAGCTTGCTTTTTTCTTTATTTAAACATATTCTTGCTGTATATTAAACCACAGTACAATTTAGTTTCTTCATTTATATTAGCCATTGACTGAACAACAACTAATAAGTCAACATAAGTAATTTAAATCTCTATTAAAATTTGTCAATGCCAGCTCCAAACAGACAGTTTTCTTAATCAGGAAGTGTTGACATTTTCTTCCCATGCCATCTACTAAAGATAAATAGATCAGATAGTTTCAGATGAAATTAAATGTGGAATTTCTATATTTTTTGGTTACCATTCATTTTGAAAAATTCCATTAATTCTGAGGAGTTTTCTGTTCCAAATCTTAAAGGTAATGATTTTCAGGATATCAAAGTATTTTTCAAAATATTTTCTCTAACAACCTATCATGGCATTTGAAATTCATACTCTTGTGATTCCTGTGGGTTGTTTAATGCTAGCCAAAGATATATGTAGATGCCTGTAGATACAGATTGACATATATACAGAATATAAACAAAGACAAACATTGCATCATGGATAAAATGTGCTTTAAATAGCTTAGTAAAGGCCCTGAGGTGATGATAATACATTTATAGGTGTGTGTGTGTGTGTGTGTGTGTGTGTGCATTTTGGGTTGGAAGAGTGAAAAATCTAGAAAAAGCTGTACCTCAATGCATGCAGGTTAAGAGTGGGCAACCATGTATGAGAAAGCCTGAGTAACAGATGGGGAATAATAATATCTGCCTTTTTTAATGCGTGTAAAGTCCAGAATACATTAATTTTACCTATTTAATAAGTCATGTCCAAGAATTAAAGGAGGCTTTAAAAATAAAATTGAAATAATTTTTCTTTTTTGGTTCCAATAATATTTTAAATGGCAATCTGTACTTACAGATAAATCATACACGTGTTCATTGCTACATTTATGGAGGTTTAATATTTGCAACTGCTAAAAATAAATAATTAAATAGGTTTTCCCTAGGAAGAAATTCTACTAAATTTGGAAGTAACTCTAAAGAGAGCTGTCACTTTTTTTGAGAGGAAATATCTGTGAAGAAAATAGTCTATTAGCTAATTATTAAATAGTATTAATTGTGTTAACCTGCAAGAAAAAGTAATTGTTCATTCAATGTGTAAAGTGTACCTGACTTCATATACATTCACAGTTGCCCAAATGCAGGGTCAAGAATAATGTTAAAATACCAGTATTGTACTTTTCTCTTACCTTATTTCTCTCTTCCTCTGTTCCTATAACCTCCTGTGCTTTCCAAAGTGTAGGTGGTAATACTGTTTGTCTACTTATGAAACAGGCTTCTTTATTCATTGAAATAAGCCCAATAGGCTTAAAATCAACCCAAAATGTAAAGGAAAATATTTAGATAAAGCATTTGGGAAGTGATGAGTCCCTATAAATTCTACTGTATGGTCACTTATGCCACCTACGTGGAAAACCAGTTTTTGGACTTCTCTGGTGGTCCAGTGTTTAAGACTTTGCTGTCCAATGCAGGGAGTGTGGATTTGATCGCTAGTTGGGGGAGCTAAGATCCCATGTGCCTCATGGCTTCAAAAACCAAAGGTATAAAACAGAAGCAGTATTGTAACAAAATAAATAAAGACTTCAAAAATGGTCTGCATCAAAAATCTTTTTTAAAAAGAGAAAACCTGTGCTAATTAGTAGAGGAAATTCTTGGTTTATAGAAGTAGAAGATGATCTTTTGAATTTTAAAATATTGATTAAATGGGATTTTAAAAATTATTGTACAAACCATTTGGTCTGTTGGACTCCTCTGTGTACTATTATTGTTGAGTCACTAAGTCATGTGTGACTCTTTGCAAGCCCTCTTTGCTGGACGGCAGCACGCCAGGCTGCCCTGTCCTTCATTCAGTTCAGTTTAGTTGCATAGTCATGTCCAGTTGTTTGTGACCCCATGGACAGCAACATGCCAGGCTTCCCTGTCCATCACCAACTCCCAGAGCTTGCTCAAACTCAAGTCCATAGAGTCAGTGATGCTATCCAACCATCTCATCCTCTGCCATCCCCTTCTCCTCCTGTCTTCAATATTTCCAAACATCAAGGTCTTTTCCAATGAGTCAGTTCTTAAAGCAGGTGGCCAAAGTATTGGAGTTTCAGCTTCAGCATCAGTCCTTCCAATGAATATTTTGGACTAATTTCCTTTAGGATGGACTGGTTGGATCTCCTTGCTTTCCAAGGAACTCTCAAGAGTCTTCTCCAATACTACAGTTCAAAAGGATCAATTCTTTGGGGCTCACCTCTCTTTGTAGTCCAACTCTCACATCCATACATGACCACTGTAAAAACCATAGCTTAGAAGGACTTTTGTTGGCAAAGTAATGTCTCTGCTTTTTAATATGCTGTCTAGGTTGGTCATAGCTTTTCTTCCAAAGAGCAAGTGTCTTTTAATTTCATGGCTGTAGTCACCATCTGCAGTGATTTTGGAGCCCAAAAAGTCTATTACTGTTTCCACTGTTTCCCCATCAATTTGCCATGAAATGATGGGACCAGATGCCATGATCTTAGTTTTCTGAATGTTGAGTTTTAAGCCAACTTTTTCACTCTTCTCTTTCACTTTCATCAAGAGGCTCTTTAGGTCTTCTTTATTCTCTGCCATAAGGGTGGTGTCATCTGCATATCTGAGGTTATTGGTATTTCTCCCAGCAATCTTGATTCCAACTTGTGCTTCATCTAGCCTAGTGTTTCTCATGATGTACTTTGCATACAAGTTAAATAAGCAGGGTGACAATATGTACCCTTGATGTGAGCCTTGATGTACTCCTTTCCCAATTTGGGACCAGTCCATTGTTCCATGTCTAGTTCTAACTGTTGCTTCTTCATCTGCATACAGATTTCTCAGGAGGCAGGTTGGGTGGTCTAGTATTCCCATCTCTTGAAGAATTCTCCAGTTTGTTGTGATCCACACAGTCAAAGGCTTTGGCATAGTCAATAAAGCAGAAGTAGATGTTTTTTTGGAACTCTCTTCCTTTTTTTTGATCCAATTTGATCTCTGGTTCCTCTGCCTTTTCTGAAACCAGCTTGAGCATCTGGAAGTTCCCAGTTCACATACTGCTGAAGCCTGGCTTGGAGAATTATGAGCATTACTTGGCTAGCGTGTGAGATGAGTGCAATTGTGTGGTAGTTTGAGGATTCTTTGGCATTACCTTACTTTGGGATCAGAATGCAAACAAACCTTTTCCAGTCCTGTGGCTACTACTGAGTTTTCCAAATTTGCTGGCATATTAAGTGCAGCACTTTCACAGCATCATCTTTCAGGATTTGAAATAGCTCAGTTGGCATTCCATCACCTCCACTAGCTTTGTTTGTAGTGATGCTTCCGAAGGCCCACTTGTCTTCACATTCCAGGATATCGAAGTGAGTGATCACACCATCGTGGTTATCTGGGTCATGAAGATCTTTTTTGTATAGTGCTTCTGTGTATTACTGCCACCTCTTCTTAATATCTGCTGTTTTTGTTTGCTCAAATTCATGTCCATTGAGTCAGTGATGCCATCCAACCATCTCATACTAGGTTACAAAAAAAAAAAAAGACCCTTCTAAGACACTTGGAAGTACTAGGTAAATGTTCCTTAGTGTTTCCTTTGGCTCATTTGAGGCAGAAATATGGACTCAGCAAGAGGGCAAGAAGTTGGGTAGGACAAAGGACTGAAATGTAACCATGTTGTGCCTTCTTATTCTTCTAGGATCTCATGACTCCTTCAGCTTCTACATTGATGAAGCCTCTCCAGTGGGGCCTGAACAGCCAGAAACTGTCCAGAATTTTGTCTCTGTGTTTGGAACTGTGGCCAAAAAGCTGATGCGAAAATGGCTAGCCACTCAAACCATGAACTTTACTGGTCAGCTAGGAGCTGGGATCCGTTACTTTGATCTTCGAATTTCCACCAAGCCCAGAGACCCCGACAATGAACTCTACTTTGCTCATGGTTTGTTCAGTGCCAAAGTCAATGAAGGTCTTGAGGAGATCAATGCATTCCTCACAGATCACCATAAGGAGGTAGTATTCTTGGACTTCAACCACTTTTATGGGATGCAGAAATACCACCATGAAAAACTGGTCCAAATGCTGAAAGACATCTATGGAAATAAAATGTGCCCAGCGATCTTTGCCCAGGAAGTGAGTCTAAAGTACCTGTGGGAGAAGGATTACCAAGTGCTGGTCTTCTACCACAGTCCGGTGGCTCTGGAAGTGCCCTTTCTCTGGCCTGGGCAGATGATGCCAGCACCCTGGGCCAACACCACAGACCCGGAAAAACTGATCCAGTTTCTTCAGGCATCCATCACCGAGAGAAGGAAGAAGGGATCGTTTTTCATATCTCAGGTGGTGCTGACTCCCAAAGCAAGCACCGTGGTCAAAGGGGTGGCCAGTGGTCTCAGAGAAACTATCACAGAAAGGTAAGTGTCCTTAAGTTCTCAGAGAAAATGTTTAGGCAGTTTAATCCAACATCAAAGAGCTGTTAAGTGATGGAGCGGATTCACACCCGTGTATGTTAGTTTCCCAGGGCTGTCACCACAAAGTGCCACAAACTGGGTGGCTTAAGACAGAAGAAATTTACCACCCCTCAGTTCCAGAGGCTAAAAGTCTGAAATCAAGGTGTCAGGCTGGCTCCTTCTGAGGGCTCCGTGGGAGAATCTTTCCCATGCCACTCCCCTAACTTCTGGTGACAGTTGCCATCCCTTGTGGTCCTTAGCTTACAGATGCATCACGCCCATCTCTGCCTCCATCTTTACATGATATTCTTCCCTGTTTCTCTGTCATCTCTTCTTGTAAGGACACTAGTCATATTGGACTAGGGCCTGCCCTAGTGACTTCATCTTAACTTAATTACATCTGTAAATGTCCTATTTTCAAATAAGTTTACACTTAACAGATGTTGGGAATTAGGACTTCAGTATGTCATTTTGTGGGCTTTCCTGGGAGCTCAGCAGTAAAGAACCCACCTACAGTGCAGGAGATGCAGGTTAGATCCCTGGGTTTGGAAGATCCCCTGGAGAAGGAAATGGCAACCCATTCCAATATTCTTGCCTAGGAAATCCCATGGACAGAGGAGGCTGAAGCTGGTGGGCTACAGTCCATGGGGTGCAAACAGCTGGACACAATTTAGCAACTAAACAATAACAATAACACCGTGTCGTTTTGTGGGACATAGATCAACCCACAGGAACATGGATTTTTGTTTCTGCTTTTGCTGTACCACATGGCTTGCTGGGTTTTAGTTACCCAACCAGAGATCAAACCTGGACCCCTTGCAGTGGAAGTGTGGAAACCTAACCACTGGCTCATCCAGGGAATTCCCACATTATGCATTTTGACGCCATATCTAGTTATCTTTTCATAGCACTCCTTTTCATATGTGCTTAGCATTATATAGATAACAAAGCTCTTTCTCTACTGTTTTCAGAGTATTTTCACATACCTGATTCCATTTGACCTGCATAATAATTCTGGAAAGTAGATACTATATTACAGATAAAAATTAAACTTCAGAGACATGAAATGTTTTGCCTAAAGCCATCTGGACAATGAATAGTGAACCAAAGACTCAAACCCCATTTTTCCCAAGTTATGTTCTGTGTCTTTACACTTTATCCAAAGCAACACTCAATCTCCAGAGAATAGGCTTTCCACTGGTCAAGCCCAGACACACCTGTAGGGCAGTGGTCATCTGTGAGCCACAATTAGCAATCACTAAAGACATCTGTAACTCATTCCCCAATACAACATCTATCATTGTACATATTGCTTATTCTTTTGAGTTAAACTATTAAACAAGGCAAACATTGAAAAGCAAACACGGTTCCTATCACAGCTTTTAACTTTAATTGGTATTTTGAATTATGGTAAGGAGACAGAGAATGAATGTTTTGCTCAAGGTCTTGTAGGGAAAGACAAGAAAATTAAAAGACTGGGAAGTGGAAATGCTATGGATGACCTTTAGAGGTGAAAATGCTAGATGGTGGGAAATGGCAGGTGAAATTAGTAATGGGGCAGAAACAGATTTGTATGAAGACTTCTAGGCAGGCTACAGGGAATGTCATCCTATGAGCCATGGGGAGCTAGAAAATGATATTTAACATTGGAGTGACTCGATCAGGTCTGCATTTGCAGTGGATAATAGGTGAAGCATGGGGGGTAAATGGAATGGAGAGACCTAGCAGTTAAGAAGCGCATGGAACTGTTTTAGCAATCATATGAAAGCTCAAGTGAGGAAGTAAGAAAATGGAGAAGGGGACAGTATGCCACAGCAAAAGTTAGAATGACTATTTAGCTATGTGGTGTGAATGAGAGAAAAGGGAAGTAGAATGAGTGATGGATGCATTCACAGAGGCAAAAATCAATGATACAGGGACTTGGTAAAAACATGAGGAAGATCTGATCAGGATTGTGTTAAATTTGTTTGCTCAGTCCCTCAGTTGTGTCCAACTCTTAGGGATCCCGTGGATTGTAGCCCATCCATGGGCTGCTTGTCCATGGAATTTTTCAGGTAAAAATACTGGAATGGGTTGCCATTTCTTCTTCCAGGGAATCTTCCCAACTTAGGGAATGAACCCACATCTCTTGTGTCTCCTGCATTGGCAGGTGGATTTTTTACCACTGCGCCACCTAGGAAGCCCCATGCTAAATTTAAAGTCCTAGAAAGACATCCAAGTAGAGGTGGCCAGTTGATCATTAGGAATATAGGTTAACATTTTTGGGAAATACTATATTTTTTGGCAATGACAGGCACAGGACCTTAGAGAGGAAAAATTCCTCCATACATAATTATAACTTCCTTCTGTTATTCAGATATTTGCTAGGATCTCCTTGTTCCTTCGATACAAATAAGATTCCCAACCCTTCACTGTACACTGTATGCAAATGTAAAGCTTTCCCTAAAATTTCTGCTGATGTCTAGATTTCTTCCATTCATATAGAATGAGCCCTTGCTCTACTGGATTTGTGTCATTTTATGAATTGATTGTCCAAGGTGGCCTGTCCATGTTCCACTCTCTATAACCTGAGACGCGAAACTTGCTTCTTGCTTAATTTCTATATAATGGTTTATTCAGACTTTACTAAGGATCTGAGCAGACAAGGGAGGTTTTATAATCATAATGTAGATGACTTAAAGTTGAACTTCAGATTCATCTGGAATTATGAATCTCCTGGCCTGGAATATCTTTTGATGACACCTGTACCGCTTTTCACCCTAGACTCAAGTCCTCTGACAGAATCTTCTCCTTATCCTTTTCTCACCTGCTTTCTCCCCTTACCCCCAGACTGCAGTGGAGACACTACACTCGCCTCTAGATTACTACACCAAACTATCCACCTGTCTCCCTGGCCCTAAGCCTACATTCAGTTAGTCATCAATGTGTTCATCAGAACAAGAAAACCATTTCTTTAATAGAACCACCTTCTATAAAAATTAATTGTTCTCATAAATAACAACTTATCACTTATCTTACCTATTTAAAAATGAGGGCATTATATACACAGAAGAATGTGTTATTTTCAAACTTACCCCATATAGCCCCAAGATTTTAAGAAATCCCCACTAGAGGTGGGGAAGGGGCAGGAGAGGGTGACTGACTCTCATTTTCTTCATTCTTGCTGCAACTTTAATTAAGAAAAAGAATCTGTACTTCCAACATTTACGTATTGGGCCTGAAAGGAATCTTCCCTTCCAGCTTTACCTTCTGCTGTTTTAGTCTATGCTTAGGAAAACACTTTTCCATACAATTTGCCTACTTTGCATTTGGCCAGGAACCACACCCCGATTCCATACTTGTGTAAGGAATAGTCTTTGGGAAGCCGAGAAGGAAAATCTACTCAAGGAACAAATGACTTTCATTTTTCTCTCTTATGGACTTTCATGCAGTGTGGGATTTTACAAGTTATAAATTGAACAGCTCTCTGGTTACATATGCTCTAGTACAGCATTAACAAAATAGGATTTATAAAGATTAGAAAAGTTAGGAGAGTATTGAAAATATTAATGTATATCTACACAACTGTCCCCAAAGAATCACAATGCACATTAGCATATAAAAGGCACTAGCCAGTATTTTAGTGAATAATCCTATTTAAATTTAACTAATACAATTTTTTCCAAGCACTTAATTTTTTTCCAGATAACACTTATTAACACCCCATGGAATTAATTTGGACAGAATGTCCTCAGCCATCTGCTCTGATTCAGAACTTCTCATTGGCCTCTGGCTTATATGTCTGATAGCAGAGCTGTTTCAGTAAAAAGGGAGCTTCCCCGGGTAGTGCTAGTGGTAAAGAATCCACCTCCAGGTAGATGTAAGAGATGTGGGTTCCATCCCTGGGTTAGAAAGATCCCCTGGAGGAGGGCATGGCAACCTACCCCAGTACTCTTGCCTGGAAAATCCCATGAACAGAGGAGCCTGGAGGGCTACAGTCCGTAGGATTGCAAAGAGTGAGACCTGACTGAAGCAACTTAACATGCACATCAGTAAAAAGAGCTTCCCTGTTGGCTCAGTGGTCCCTGGGCTGGGAAGATCCCCTGGAGAAGGAAATGACAACCCACTCCAGTATTCTTTCCTGGGAAATCCCACAGACAGTAGCCTGGTAGGCTACAGTCCACAGTGTCGCAAGAGTCAGCACGACTTAGCATTTAAACAGCAACAACAGCAAATCAGTGGAAAGAGGGAGTGGAAAAAGAGTTTAAAAAGTAGAAATGAAGACTCTATAGGTAGAGTCAACCTTTTGTCTCTAGAATTATGCATATGACTTGCAAATGATTTGTGAATATGTCTGAACCTTGACCATAATACTTGTGCTATAAGCATTCTCAGTGGAGTTTGTCTCAGTCCTCAAAGACCTTCTTTTAAACCAACTGCAAAGCCTGTGTTTGCCTATGGTGTTAATGTGATATCCAGAGGTTTAGTTTGGTTTGGACATATTTCAGCTTTCTGGGTATGCCTAGGATAGAGCTTCCCTGGTGGCTCAGACAGTAAAGAATCTGCCTGCAATGCAGGAGACCTGGGTTTGATCCCTGGTTGGAAAGATTCCCTGGAGAAGGGAATGGCTACCCACTCCAGTATTCTTGTCTGGAGAATTCCATGGACAGAGGAGCCTGGTGGGCTACAGTCTATGGGTTCACAAACAGTCTGACATGACTGAGCAACTGACACTTTCATTTTCTATAGGGAAATATCACTGTCAGTCCTCAGATGATGCCTTGCAAAGGTGACTTACTCCTGAAACAGTGAAAGAATACTTGACTCTCCAAAAACATGTTCCTTTCTCGTCTCAGCAAGTGATGAAGCCCACAAAAAAGACTTTTTCTGCACTTTTCTTTTGCTATTGTGCCAAAGCTGCTCATTCAGAAAATCTTTTGCCACTAAAGAGGAAGTCTCTAGGCAATGTTAAGACTTCTCTGGACCTTGGTGTATTTTCATTTGTAAAATTTGGAGTTTGAATTCAATTATCTCCAAGATCTTTCTGAGTTCTAAGATCCTACATTTCTGCACCTGACAGGTTTCTCTATAATTTTTCATTATGTCTAATATTTGGGTTAACAAAACTCTGAGCACATCAATTTAGAAAACAGTGTTTTAAGATGTGGGTGGCTTTCAGGGAAACTAAACCCATCTTGGATTTAGGTACCGTAACTTTCAATCTGGCCACCGGTTCCAAATACTGCAGGTGCGTTCTCTACATTTTAGTAATGCCAACAGACACAGATTTTAATTTCTTAAAGACCTATTTTTAATTTATTTTTCAAACACCAGCTTTTGCACCTCACCCCCACGGAATTCACACCTTCTTAAAAAGAAGGTGCATAACTTGAGTCAAGTCCTTCTCTAATTTGTGGAAGTTTATTAAATCATAGGTTTTTTAGTTAAAAAAATTCATTAGACCACCTGTCAGAATATTTAAGGAGCAGTGCATTTTTGTAAGTAAATTGATGCTGGATTAATTTAGACAGTGTTTATACAAGTCAACAATTTAGATGATGATGATGAAGATAACAGTAATAGTAATGATGATTTATTAAGTACTCTCTATGGTGGCTCAGTGGTAATGAGTCTGCCTGCCAATGTAGGAGACGCAGGTTTGATCCCTAGGTCAGGAAGATGCGCTGGAAAGAAGGAAGGAAATGGCAACCTGAGCCAGTATTCTTGCCTGGGAAATCCCATGGACAGAGGAGCCTAGCGGGCTACAGTCCATGGGGTCACAAGAGTCAGACACAACTCAGTGACTAAACACACACACACACAGACACACACACCTATTTAATACTAATTGCCCTGCCCATTTATTCTCATGATCACAGTCATTGCCTTGAAGGTAAGGCAGAAGGATGTGGATAGGTTTTAATAAGCTCCACTTTCATCCAGCTGAGGAAAGGAAGACAACTACATTTGTTGAGCCCTCTTTCTGTGCCAGGCACTGTGCTAAGTATTTTACATGACTTGTATCCATTTAATGTTCCCTGTAGCCTTACAAAGTAGGCATCACATCCATAAGAGATGGAAAACCCAGCCTGAGAAATGTCTAGCTTCCTCAAAGTCCCATATTAGTTTACAAAGCCAGGATTATTTTTTGGATCGGACTCCAAGTCACATGTTTACTTCTATAAATTAGGTGAGATTCACATTTCTTAGCAGTGAGTGCATATACTACATCATTTGTCATCTTGGAGGGCAGAGTCAGATCTGAGGTGTTGGGAAGGTAAAGTGTACTGGAAGTGGAGTGGGCAAGGCTATGAAAGAGCAGATATTAAGTGTAGGCTTTGCCTCAAGATCCCATGCTGCCAGGGGTCCCCCAGGGATGCACTGCTGTTGAATAATAAAAAGGAAGGGAACTTTGAGGTGAGCTGGCTCTGTCCTCCTTGCTTTGTGCCTATTGCTCCTTTGACTGTTTTCCATTTAGTAAGGAAACTGAGGCTGGAGGAATACTAAAATGTAGCCCAAGGTCACAGAGCTGTTGGCAAAAATGGAATCATAATCCAGGTCTCCCAGCTTGCAGACAGAGTTCCACCCTCCACACCTCAGGGAGGAATGTGGACAGAAAATGGACAGGAAGACCAGGATAGGTCAGTGGCCATCAAGCTGCAGAAGACAACATGGTAGAGAGGACCAGCTCTCAGCCTGCACTGTTCCCAATAAACCACGGTGCTCCGGGGCCTTGAATGGAGGGGTGAGAGGCTGGGCCTGGGGTGCTGACCTTCATGGGGCCCTCTCTTTCTGCTGCGCAAGCACAATGGACTTTTTTTCCATTCAGCGGAGACACCCCAGCTCACAACAGCTCCCCAGAGAACACTCCTGCTGCGTGATTTACTCCATCAGTGCCTGGGCTCAGCAGGTCTGGGCTGGTCTCTGAGAAGTTGTTCCCTTGTAGCACCACTCAACATAGCAGTTCTGGGGAGCAGAGAAACACCTCACTGAAGGAATGGGAATCAGAATGGTTCAAAGGCTGCTACAGGTGACATCAATCTTCATGAAGAACAGCTTTCTGGCTCCACCTCCAGACCACGTGGCCAAGTATGTCAGAACATTAGTTGTTGTTCAACCACTCAGTCATGTGTCACTCTTTGTGACCCCATGGACTGCAGCACACCAGGCCTCCCTGTCCATCACCAACTCCTGGAGTTTGCTCAAACTCATGTCCATTGAGTCAGTGATGCCATCCAACCGTCTCATCCTCTGTTGTTCCCTTCTCCTCCTGCCTTCAATCTTTCCCAGCATCAGTCTTTCCTAAAAAGTCGGCTCTTCGCATCTGGTGGCCCAAGTATTGGAGCTTCAGCTTCACCATTAGTACTTCTAATGAATATTCAGGGTTGATTTCCTTTAGAATTGACTGGTTTGATCTCCTTGCAGTCCAAGGGACTCTCAAGAGTCTTCTTCAGCACCACAGTTCAAAAGCATCAATTCTTCGACGCTCAGAGCTTTGGTAGAGCAGATCTATTATCAGTCTATTCTGTAAAAGGGAAAGCTGCCTTCTCAGGCTACATATGCCTAAGGAGAAAGAATATCAAGGACATTACGTAAAATTGGCACTAGAATAATCATTGTTTATAAGATGCTAGTATCATGTTTCACTTTTCAACATATATTTATTAGAAGCTTCATTTATTCAACAGATGATATTCCCAGTTTGCAGTTTAGAAAACTAAAGGTCAAAAAGGCTAAATAATTTGTTCAGATGATGGTGTGAGCTAGTGCTGGGATCAAATCAGAATCTGGTCTTTTGAAAAAACTTTAATTCGCAAAGATAGACTTGTGTTCATAGCAGCACTATTTATAATAACCAAGACAAGGAAACAGTCCAAGTGCCTGTCAAAAGATAATTGGTTTAAGAAAGGTAAGGGATGTGTGTGTGTGTGTGTGTGTGTGCGTGCATGTGCACGCACACATGTGTGCTCGCAAGCTCACTTGAGCGAATGTGCTCAGTCATATCAGACTGTTTGCAACCCTATGGACTGTAGCTTGCCAGGCTCCTCTGTCCATGGGATTTTCCAGGCAAAATAATGGAGTGGGTTGCCATTTCCTCCTCCAAGAGATCTTCCAACCCAGCAATCAAACTGTGTCTCCTGCATTAAAGACAAGTTCTTTACTGCTGAGCCACTGGGGAAGCCATATATATGCACAATGGAATATTACTCAGTCATAAAAAGAATGAAATGTTGCAATTTACATCAACATGGGTGAACCTAGAGATTATCTTACTAACTGAAGAAAGTCCCATAGAGAAAGACAAATATATGATATCACTTATATGTGGAATATAAAAAATAATACAAATGAACCTATATGCAAAACAGAAATAGATTCACAGACATGGAAAACAAATTTATGGTTACCAAAGAGAATATAGGGAAAAGAGAGGGAAGGATAGTTGGAATTGGAAGTATGGGGATTAATAGGTATAAGCTACTATATATAGATGGGGAAGCAGTGGAAACAGTGTCAGACTTTATTTTGGGGGGTTCCAAAATCACTGCAGATGGTGACTGCAGCCATGAAATTAAAAGACACTTACTCCTTGGAAGAAAAGTTATGACCAACCTAGATAGCATATTCAAAAGCAGAGACATTACTTTGCCAACAAAGGTCTGTCTAGTCAAGACTATGGTTTTTCCAGTGGTCATGTATGGATGTGAGAGTTGGACTGTGAAGAAAGCTGAGTGCCAAAGAATTGATGCTTTTGAAGTGTGGTGTTGGAGAAGACTCTTGAGAGTCCCTTGGACTGCAAGGAGATCCAACCAGTCCATTCTGAAGGAGATCAGTACTGGGTGTTCTTTGGAAAGACTGATGCTAAAGCTGAAACTCCAGTACTTTGGCCACCTCATGCGAAGAGTTGACTCATTGGGAAAGACTCTGATGCTGGGAGGGACTGGGGGCAGGAGGAGAAGGGGACAACAGAGGATGAGATGGCTGGATGGCATCACCGACTTGATGGACATGAGTCTGAGTGAACTCCGGGAGTTGGTGATGGACAGGGAGGCCTGGCGTGCTGCGATTCATGGGGTGGCAAAGAGTCGGACACGACTGAGCGACTGAACTGAACTGAACTATGTACAAAACAGATAGTGAAGTGGAATCACTCAGTTGTGTCCGACTCTTTGCAGTCCCATGGACTGTAGCCTGCCAGGCTCCTCCATCCATGAGATTTCCTAGGCGAGGACATTGGAGTGAGTTGCTATTTCCTTTTCCAGGGGATCTTCCCAACTCAGGGATCAAACCCGGGTCTTCTACATTGCAGGCAGATTCTTTACCATCTGAGCCATCAAGGAAGCCCAAAGCAACAGGTATTTACTGTGAAGCACAGGGAACTGTATTCAATATATTATAATAACCTATAATGGAAAATAATCTGGAAAAAATATATACACAATGGAATCACTTTGCTGTACACCTGAAACAACACAATATTGTAAATCAATTATACTCCAGTTTAAAAAAAGAATCTAGGTCTTTTGAACCACTAGAAGAAGGAATCTGGCTTGTAAATCAAAGGAAGCTCCAGAAAGCAAATTTTCTTCTAGCCCAGGGCTTAGCAAACTGAGCAGTGCTATGCTACCCTCTGAGGTTATGATTCATGAGTCTGATGCTCAAAGAGTTTCATTTCTAACACATGAGGCTCACTTTGAGTAACACTGCTCTTGTTTGCGGAAAATGTGTGCCTCAACTGTCCCTACCCACAGATGCACTTGGTTTTAAGCAATCTAAAAGAGAATCAACTCCAAGATTTATCTATCAGTCCCTCCCCACCCCAGGTTCAGGTATTTCTTCCTTAACTCTAAGCTATGACTCCTCTAAGTTCAAATTTTCTTGTCCTATCACTAGGGTAGAGCTGCCCATCATCAATTTCCAAATAATTGTTGTAGTTGTTGTTCAGTCGCTAATTCATATCAGACTCCTTGTAACCCCATGGACTGCAGCACATCAGGCTCCTCTGTCTTCCACCATCTCCTGGAGTTTGCTCAGATTCATGTACATTTAGTCAGTGATGCCATCCAGCCATCTCATCCTCTGTCACTCCCTTCTCCTTTTGCCTTCAATCTTTCCCAGCATCAGAGTCTTTTCCAAAGAGTCAGCCCTTTGCATCAGGTGGCCAAAGTATTGGAACTTCAGCTTCAGCATCAGTCCTTCCAATGAATATTAAGGGTTGATTTCCTTTAGGGTTGACTGGTTCAATATCCCTACAGTCCAGTGAACTCTCAAGAGTCTTTTCCAGACCCACAATTTGAAAGCATTGGTTCTTTGGCACTCAGCCTCCATCATGATCCAAATAATGGTCCTCTGCTATTCTCTCCCTTGTATCTTCTCTCCCACGTCATGGATGATTGTGCTTCAAAAACACAGGCAAAGTCTCCTAGGAGGGATTCTTTGTTCCCCTGGGCTCTAAAGCACACCTCATGGAAGAAGCCTTAGTAACTTCCAGACTCGGTGTCTTTCACCAAAACCAATTAACATTTCAGCACCAATTAACACCATGGCTTTTTGCAACCCAATGGCCTCCCCAGCCCTGATTTCAAACAGTGTAAAAAAAAAAAAATTCTGTAACAGCTTCCAGCCATGAGGCTCTGTGACAGAAGAGAGATTTTAGCCCAGGTCATGCTGGGGTATGGAAGGAGGGAGGGCTGTCTGTAACTCTTTCTTAACAACTTTGACCCAAGAGTTTTTGAAGCAGGAGTGCATATAAAAGCTTTTTCTCTCCTTCATTCTGCTGATGTTGTAAGATTAAAGTACAGGCAAATGTAGATAGGCACCTTTCATTATCTGTGGCAGGAGAGCCAAAGATTAGAGAGAATTGCCAAGCTACTGAGAAGTTGGATACCCATTCAGTGCCTGCTGAGTGTGTGTGTGTGTTTGTGTGTGTCTGTGTATGTGTGGAGAAATTGCCAGCTGAGTGTGTGTGTGTGTGTATGTGTGTGTGAGAGAGAGAGACAAAGAGAGAAAAAAACATACTTTTCTAAAAAACACAGCTTAGGATAGAGGTCTACTCACTCTAGGACTTCCCTGGTGGCTCAGACGGTAAAGCATCTGCCTGCAATGTGGGAGGCCCAGGTTCTATCCCTGGGTTAGGAAGATCCCCTGGAGAAGGAAATGGCAACCCACTCCAGTACTCTTACCTGGAAAATTCCACGGACTGAGGAGCCTGGTAGGCTACAGTCCATGGGGTTGCAAAGAGTCGGACACGACCAAATGACTTCACTTTTTACTCTAATAAATCTCTCTGGAGCTCTGTTTTCTTAGATGGAGTTGATGGAGTTTAATATCTAAAGAAAAACAAACCTAGTGTATAGCTGGCACTCACAAAGAGGTAAGAGCAGGGGGATTGATGGGGGTAGAAGGAATAAAGAGGAAATGTCCAGGCAGCAGGGATGTCAGCCAGGTCAAGGCACAGTAGGGTGGACGTTCAGCGAGCAACTAAGGGGAGGGGAGGCTTGTTTGGGACTTGAAAAGAACTGTGATATGAACCATCAAGCAGTTGAGCAAGTAAGAGGTTTCTGATTCAAGAATTAAAATGGACCATATCTGTACCACATTCTGAGACTGTGAGGAGGCGGCCTTTGGCAAGACACACACCATGGAAACCATGAACATCCCAGTAAGAGAGGGTAGGAAGGACTAGTTGGTGACTTGAGGGAAGGTTTAAAGGAAGCAGAGGTCCTCGCTAGGTTGGAAGCTGTCAGAACAAGCCTATAATTGGCTATCTCAATATGTCTTGAGAAGACACACGAGAAGACTCTACACATGGACATCACCAGATGGCCAACACCAAAATCAGATTGATTATATTTTTTGCAGCCAAAGATGGAGAAGCTCTATACAGTCAACAAAAATAAGACCAGGAGCTGACTGTGGCTCAGATCATGAAATCCTTATTGCCAAATTCAGACTGAAATTGAAGAAAGTAGGGAAAACCACTAGACCATTCAGGTATGATCTAAATCAAATCCCTTATGATTA
>NW_011494903.1:1520563-1527251 GCF_000754665.1 Bison bison bison
CATCACTACAAACAAAGCTAGTGGAGGTGATGGAATTCCAGTTGAGCTATTTCAAATCCTGAAAGATAATGTTGTGAAAGTGCTGCACTCAATATGCCAGTAAATTTGGAAAACTCAGCAGTGGCCACAGGACTGGAAAAGGTCAGTTTTCATTCCAATCCCAAAGAAAGGCAATGCCAAAGAATGCTCAAACTACCGCACAATTGCACTCATCTCACACACTAGTAAAGTAATGCTCAAAATTCTCCAAACCAGGCTTCAGCAATATGTGAACCGTGAACTTCCAGTTGTTCAAGCTGTTTTCAGAAAAGGCAGAGGAACCAGAGACCAAATTGCCAGCATCCACTGGATCATGGAAAAAACAAGAGAGTTCCAGAAAAACATCTATTTCTGCTTTGTTGATTATGCCAAAGCCTTTGACTGTGTGGATCACAATAAACTGTGGAAAATTCTGAAAGAGATGGGAATACCAGACCACCTGACCTGCCTCTTGAGAAACCTGTATGCGGGTCAGGAAGCAACAGAGAGAACTGGACATGGAACAACAGACTGGTTTCAAATAGGAAAAGGAGT
Organism: Bison bison bison; assembly: GCF_000754665.1. Classification (NCBI taxonomy): domain Eukaryota; kingdom Metazoa; phylum Chordata; class Mammalia; order Artiodactyla; family Bovidae; genus Bison; species Bison bison. The sequence goes on from NW_011494903.1 coordinate 1,521,137, forward strand.
AGGTCAAGGCTGTATATTGTCACCCTGCTTATTTAACTTCTATGCAGAGTACATCATGAGAAACGCTGGACTGGAAGAAGCACAAGCTGGAATCAAGATTGCTGGGAGAAATATCAATAACCTCAGATATGCAGATGACACCACCCTTATGGCAGAAAGTGAAGAGAAACTCAAAAGCCTCTTGATGAAGGTGAAAGAGGAGAGTGAAAAAGTTGGCTTAAAGCTCAACATTCAGAAAATGAAGATCATGGCATCTGGTCCCATCACTTCATGGGAAATAGATGGGGAAACAGTGGAAACGGTGTCAGACTTTATTTTGGGGGGCTCCAAAATCACTGCAGATGGTGATTGTAGCCATGAAATTAAAAGACGCTTACTCCTTGGAAGGAAAGTTATGACCAACCTACATAGCATATTCAGAAGCAGAGACATCACTTTGCCAACAAAGGTCCATCTAGTCAAGACTATGGTTTTTCCTGTGGTCATGTATGGATGTGAGAGTTGGACTGTGAAGAAGGCTGAGCGCCAAAGAATTGATGCTTTTGAACTGTGGTGTTGGAGAAGACTCTTGAGAGTCCCTTGGACTGCAAGGAGATCCAACCAGTCCATTCTGAAGGAGATCAGCCCTGGGATTTCTTTGGAAGGAATGATGCTAAAGCTGAAACTCCAGTACTTTGGCCACCTCATGCGAAGAGTTGACTCATTGGAAAAGACTCTGATGCTGGGAGGGATTGGGGGCAGGAGGAGAAGGGGACGACAGAGGATGAGATGTCTGGATGGCATCACTGACTCAATGGACGTGAGTCTGAGTGAACTCCAGGAGATGGTGATGGACAGGGAGGCCTGGCATGCTGAGATTCATGGGGTTGCAAAGAGTCGGACAGGACTGAGTGACTGAACTGAACTGAACTGAACTGATATGTCTTATCTCTAGGATAGAGTGAGGATAACCGGTAAAGAAGTCATAGTAGTTTGTTTTAGTCTAGAGAGGTCAATGTTTCATATTTTGTGAGTGATGTTTCTGTGTTGAGACAAAATTACAAAATTAAAAAATCTCCCTTTCTCATGATCTTGAGTAATCTTGTCTGTGATGGGTATTCTGGGAGAGTATGTCCAACAGAAAGAGAACATGACGTCGTTGTGAAAGTCAGGTCAGCTTCCAGATGTCAGGGCTTGCTTTTAAATTTCTTTTCATTTACCCCCTTTGCATGCACTTATTCCCATTTGGTTCAAAAACCTCTGATGTGAAATAGTCTTTATATGTGCTTTTTTTATTGTTCTTTTTTCCACTAAAACAGCTGAGACTGTATCTGTGCAGATTTGCAGACCATTTTGACAATGAGTTGGTGAAAAACTAGCCCAAGGCTTATCTGTTGGAATGCAAGTTTATCAGATTGAGTCATCCTGAAAATCAGCATTCCCCGTGGCTTAGGTTTCTGCCTATCTGTTTGGACAGGGATTGGAAATGACTGATGATGAGTATAAGGAATCCCAGGTGGTAGAGGCCAGAGAGATTGAAACTGGAAAAGAAATGTGAGCACACAGCATTTTGTAAAGGGAATTGCTGATTCTTTGATATTGGTGAACATTCCAACTTCTTTCTCAAGGTATTACAACTTATTCAGGGAAGAAAGAAGCAGAAGGTGAGGTGGCCAACAGTCATATTTTCAACTGAATATTTGTCTTGCCCTTTTTGGCAGGGAGAAGCTGTATTTTTCTCAGTCTTGGTTGAATGAGTGCCCCTGAAGGCTTGTTTGTGTTGGGTGTACTTGGAAGACACAGCTTTGGATGCTGTTGTTGAGTCGCTCAGTCCTGCCTACTCTGTGCAACCCTGTGACCTGCAGCATGCCAGGTTTTCCTGTCCTTTACCATCTCCTGGAGTCTGCTCAAATTCGTGTCCATTGAGTTGATGATGCCATGCAACCATCTCATTCTCTATTGACCCCTTCTCCTCCTACCCTCAATCTTTCCCACCATCAGGGACTTTTCCATTGAGTTGGCTCTTTGCATCAGGTGGCCAAAGTATTGGAGCTTTAGCTTTAGCATCAGTCCTTCCAATGAGCATTCAGGGTTGATTTTTCTTTAGGATGGACTGGTTGGATCTCCTTGCAGTCCAAGGGACTCTCAAGAGTCTTCTCCAGCACCACAGTTCGAAAGCATTAGTTCTTCGGCACTCAGCCTCTTTTGTTGTCCATCTCTTACATCAGTACATGACTACTGGAAAAACCATAACTTTAACTATATGGACCTTTGTCGGCAAAGTAATGTCTCTGCTTTTTAGTACACTGTCTAGGTTTGTCATAGCTTTTCTTCCAAGGAACAAGCGTCTTTTAATTTCATGGCTGCAGTCATTGTCTGCAGTATAGCTTTGGATGACTGATCTATTAACTGCCAAGAGTGATTCCAACAAATAAAAGTGCTTATTTAAGTGAGACGATATAAGCCAAATCTTTCCTGCTAGAAGTGGGCTCCCCCTAACAAAATTGTTAAATAATCTCTAATAACTTGCTAACATCACTCTAGGCAATGATGTTTCAGCTTTTAACTTATATTCAATTGACAAAATGTTTTCTTTCATAATGTTTTCAATATAACAGCAATTTTTTAAAAGTTGGATATATGAAATTTTCTCAGTTTATCTGGCCTGGGAGGACTTCAGAAGAAAATACTACACATATCAACTGAAGACACTAATTTTGGCTTTATTATATGAAGTGCAAATCTTCTGGCTCTTGCCCTGTATGTCTGGGATTATAGCCTGTTTCTAATTAACTTATTTTAAAGTACTAAAAATAATTAGATAGGACTAGCTAGAGACTTTCTTATCATAATTGACTTTTTTCCCACAGAAATTACAAGTATAGCTTGAATTTTGGCTTTAAAATATTCCGTCCTCCCACCCACTCATCACTTATTTCCCTGTGGCCTCAGCTGTTAAAAGAAAAGAAGCTTACAAGTTGTTTCTGGAGCTGTGGCATCCTATCCTGAAGGAGCAGTATGTGGAGGTGAGATTGTAATGTGTGATTTCATTAGTAGATGCTAAAAGCACAGGCTGCCCTTTGGAAATGTATGTGAGATTTGGCCAATGTAAAACTGAGCAAATTCAGCAAATAACTGCTGCTTATCTAGAATACTAAACAGAAAAGCTATTGCTCTTATGATTTAGCTCAGGTTCAAAATTTAGCTCAGGTTATGAAAATAACTAAAGCCATAATGCCACAAAAAGTGATTCATGAAAATACATCTTTCAGATCTTTGAGATTCATTTTGGAAGGGTTTAATTTATATTTCCCATTTCTCCAAATAAAATATTTATAATAATTACTTTGTCATGAATAGACTGTAGGGAAACTACGTCAAGAGCATGGTTCAATCTAAGTTCAATCTGTTAACAAAGACTATATGTGGATTCAGGGAAGACGTGGTGGATCTGTTGCTAGAAAATAGCCAGGAAAATTAGTGCTATTCCTGCCCTCAGTTTTAAATTTATTGGTGAGCAGTTAAGGGAGTTATTTAATGAACTTGACTCTTACTGCTCTTCACAGGCAGGGCAGGCTACTTCGTGTATATCTGCATGCTTCGACATGACATGAATTTATTGGAGAACTGAAATTTCACACCTTTCAAGCACACACAACTCATTGACCACTGTGTTGTACTTCAATGATGTGTCCAAGCATCTTCCAAATAGATATGGCCACAGATTCTTGAATCTGATAAAGACTGAGAGACTCCTTAAAGCCATAAACCATGTTCAGGGGCATCTTGATGTTTCTATGACATGAGCTCTGCATATAAAGGCTGTTTCAAGGAGTTACTGTTTACTGCTCCAACTGGCACCAGGTAGACAGCTTTAGATCTAGAAAGTGTATGTATGTTGAAAAGAGAGAAGTACTTAAAGTAAGTAGAAATGTAGTCTTCTCTCAGCCTCTATGAGAATACATCACTTTACTCCTGCTCATGCAGGAAGTTGTTTTTTTTTTTAATCGAAGCATAGTTGTTTACAATGTTTTGTTAATTTCTGCTGTACAATAAAGTGAATCAGTTATACATATATATACATACATTCGTTTTAAATATTCTTTTCCATTATGGTTTATCAGAGGATATTGAATAAAGTTCCTTGTGCTATACAGTAGGACCTTGTTGTTTATTCATTCAAACAATAAATGCTGTTTATTAATAGAATGAATAATCCCAATATCTGCTACTCCCAAACTCCCAATCCACCCCTCCTCCAGCTCCCTCCCCCTTGGCAACCACAGTGTTCTCTATGTCTACGAGTTTGTTTCTGTTTCATAGATAAATCTGATTGTATCATATTTTAGATTCTACATATAAGTGATAATCATATGGTATTTGTCTTTCTGACTTACTTCACTTAGTGTGATAATCTCTAGCTCTATCCATATTACTGCAAATGGCATTATATCATCCTTTTTTTATAACTGAGTAGTATTCCATTGTATATATGTACCACATCTCAGGAAGGAAGAGTTTTACATCCAGTTTTTCTTTATCTTCCAATTGAGGGTAGAGAAAAAAGTGCTTAAATGCCCAATGTGGAACTTTATGACCTGGTTTCATGATTGCCTCGGAATGAGCATTTACATTCTTTTACTTGCTCTAGATCTTGTATCGGAGAAGGCAATGGCACCCCACTCCAGTACTCTTGCCTGGAAAATCCCATGGACGGGGGAGCCTGGTGGTCTGCCGTCTATGGGGTCGCACAGAGTCGCACACGACTGAAGTGATGCAGCAGCAGCAGCAGCAGCAGATCTTGTATCTTCTTTGGTGTTTTTCTTGAGGGATTTCTTTGGTCTTTGTACTTGGGAAAGTTTTTTTCTTCTCCAAGAGTGCATGACTTATCTCTGTGACATTTGGGGGGTTTTTCCTTCTGCAATCGTTGCTAAAAATTCAGATAAAATTTACACATGGTGAGGTGGAGATGGGGAAAAGTAGTATAACCAATTGGTGACTAGGATGTTATTTATGCTATGCCTTTAAAGAATTTTAATTTTTCTTTTTAAAAATCAACCAAAGCATTTCCCCCCAGTGCCCCAGCATAAGAATCCATCCATTTACTGAGTCAGCCAGTACCTCAACAACAAGAATGTAACAAGACCATGCTGTGGGCTTAGAGTAGGGGCAGGAGAGGCATGGCATAGAGTCAAAACACTTTCCTCTTGATTCTTGTCTTTGATTTGCAGGGCAGTCTTCTTGGAATGTGAGATTTATATGGGACACAGTTGCAGAATGGTACAAGACAGATTGCAACAGAGTACCAACATTTTGACTTGTAGACATCATACGCTGTTGGCATTCAAAGAAAGGAAAAATGGCAAAAGTGACTTATCTAATATCTCAGGACAATAGTACCCTGACCTTGCCTACCCTTTACCTTTCCTCAAACCATTGTAATGTTTTGCTCAAATATGAAGAGCACATCTATTTTCTCTATTTAGATGTGATCTACTTTTGTAGATCCAGTCATGGATCCATGTGGATTCAGTGGTCCAGTCATAGACTACTTAAAATAGTAAAAAGCATCTCTTCTAAGGTGGAAAGTTGTGCTTGGTTTGGGGATTGCCTGTAGACAATGAAGTTCAGATTAGGCCAATGAGTGAGAGTTTCATGGAGGTTTGAAAGATCCAACAGCAGACATTCAATACTTTGTGCTCTCACTGGTGTTAATGACAATTGCTTATGTGAGGGGGGGTGGGGAGCAAAACATTAGGTGAAATGGTTCTCTTTTTTATTAATTTTTGATGGAATATATTTGCTTTACAATGTCGTGTTAGTTTCTGTTGTACATCAAAGAGAATCATATATATACACACATTTATCCCCTCTATTTTGGACTTCCTTCCCATTTAGGTCACCACAGAGCACTGAGTAGAGTTCCTTGTACTATATGGTAGGTTCTCAGTAGTTATCTGTTTTATACATCAGATCAGATCAGTCACTCAGTCGTGTCCGACTCTTTGCCACCCCATGAATCGCAGCACGCCAGGCCTCCCTGTCCATCACCAACTCCCGGAGTTCACTCAGACTCACGTCCATTGAGTCAGTGATGCCATCCAGCCATCTCATCCTCTGTCGTCCCCTTCTCCTC
>NW_011494903.1:1528199-1531413 GCF_000754665.1 Bison bison bison
TGGAATGAAAACTGACCTTTTCCAGTCCTGTGGCCACTGCTGAGTTTTCCAAATTTGCTGGCATATTGAGTGCAGCACTTTCACAGCATCATCTTTCAGGATTTGGAATAGCTCAACTGGAATTCCATCACCTCCACTAGCTTTGTTCATAGTGATGCTTTCTAAGGACCACTTGCCTTCACATTCCAGGATGTCTGGCTCTAGGTCAGTGATCACACCATCATGATTATCTGGGTCGTGAAGATCTTTTTTGTACAGTTCTTCTGTGTATTCTTGCCATCTCTTCTTAATATATTCTGCTTCTGTTAGGTCCATACCATTTCTGTCCTTTATCGAGCTCATCTTTGCATGAAATGTTCCTTTGTTATCTCTGATTCTCTTGAAAAGATCCCTAGTCTTTCCCATTCTGTTGTTTTCCTCTATTTCTTTGCATTGATCACTGAATAGTAGTGTATATATGTCAATCCCAATCTTCCAATCTATCCCAAGCCTACTTACCCTTTGGTATTGGTACATTTGTTCTTTATATCTGTGTCCTTATTTCTGCTTTGCATAAAATGATCTATACCATTTTTCTAGATTCCATATGTGTATGTTAATATACACTGTTTTTCTCTTTCTGACTTACTTCACTCTGTATGAAAGTCTGTAGATCCATCCACATCTCTGTAAATGACAGGATTTTGTTCCTTTTTATGGCTGAGTAATAGTCCATTGTATATATGTACTGCTGCTGCTAAGTCGCTTCAGTCGTGTCCGACTCTGTGCGACCCCATGACGGCAGGCCACCAGGCTCCTCCGTCCCTGGGATTCTCCAGGCAAGAACACTGGAGTGGGTTGCCATTTCCTTCTCCAATGCATGAAAGTGAAAAGTGAAAGTGAAGTCACTCAGTCATGTCCGACTCTTCTCGACCCCATGGACTGCACCCCACCAGACTCCTCCATCCATGGGATTCCCCAGGCAAGAGTACTGGAGTGGGGTGCCATCGCCTTCTCCGATATATGTACTACATCTTCTTTATCCGTTCCTCTGTTGATGGACATTTAGGTTCCTTCTATGTCCTGACTATTGTAAATAGTGATGTAATGAACATTGGGTGCTTGTGCATTTTTGAATTATAATTTTCTCTCAATGTATGCCCAGTAATGGGATTGTTGGATCATATAGTAGTTCTAATTTGGGTTTTTTAAGGAACCTCCATACTGTTCTCCAGAGTGGCTGTATCAGTTTACATTCCCACCAACAATGCATCCAGGTTCCCTTTTCTCCACACCATTTCCAGCTATAAACAGCATTGCTGTTTATAGTTTTTTTGATGATGGTTATTCTGATTGGTGTGAGGTGATACCTCATTGTAGTTTTGATTTTCATCTCTCTAATAATTAGTGGTGTTGAGCATCATTTCACGTGTATGTTGGCCATCTACATGTCTTCTTTGGAGAAATGTCTGTTTAGGTCTTCTGCCCAGTTTTTAGTTGAGTGGTTTGCTTTTTAGATATTGAGCTATGTGAACTGTTTGTATATTTTGGAGATTAATCTTTTGTCAGTTGTTTCATTTGCAAATAATTTCTCTCATTCTGAGGATTGTCTTTTCATCTTATTTCTGGTTTCCTTTGCTGGGTAAATGCCTATAAGTTTCATTTGGTCCCATTCATTTATTTTTGGTTTTGAATGGTTTCTCTTTTGACCATAAAATTCAGGAAGTCCTCTGAGAAATTTAGATAACTACATGTTACACGTTTTCATTTAAAAACCTGAAGTGGAAAAAAATGCTTTTAGGCTTGACGTTCTGTCCTATACAATGCATATGCCAAGACAGATTATTTATTTTCAAAAGTATGTATCCAGTGAAGTGCATTCCTTCACTTATTGAATAGACAAAAGGGAAACCACCTTTGGAACACCCGAAAGACAGCTGTGAAGCAAACTTTTGCCAAGTGTGGATGGCCTTTGCCCTGTTTTTTTCCTGTCTTCCTTCTCAGTTTTGCAGTGAGAGGGGACAATTTTATAGTAACTTGATGAAAGGCAGAGCAAAAAGTCCCAGCTGTTCTTGCCCCAGCTGTCTCTGAATTTCTAATAATATAGGATGGGAATAGCACATCTCTCCAAAGAGCGCACAATTTTAAGTTGCTTTAATTTTCCTGCCAATTAGACTTTTAAGATGCCAAATACATCTCCAGGCAACCTCTCTGACAATTTAGTACTCTTTGGTAAAGGAGCCAAAGGCAGAGAGAAAATTTCAAGTGGCAAAACAGCATGGAAAAAAATTATTCTTTCATCACCAAAGAAAAATTCACGTGCATGCTTTTATTGAGGGAAACATGGAGACATGGGGATTCTTTTTTAAAAGTTTTTTATTGGAGTGTAGTTGACTTACAATGTTGTGTTAATTTTAGGGATACAGCTAAGTGAATCTGTTATACGTATATCCATTCCTTTTTTTTAGATTCTTTTCTCATCTAGACTATTACAAAATATTCAGTAGAGTTCCCTGTGCTATACAGTAGGTCCTTCAGTTCAGTTCAGTTCAGTTCAGTTCAGTCATTAGTTGTGTCCAACTCTTTGCGACCCCACGAATCGCAGCATGCCAGGACTCTCTGTCCATCACCAACTCCCGGAGTTCACTCAGAATCACGTCCATCGAGTCAGTGATGCCATCCAGCCATCTCATCCTCTGTCATCCCCTTCTCCTCCTGCCCCCAATCCCTCCCAGCATCAGACTCTTTTCCAATGAGTCAACTCTTCGCATGAGGTGGCCAAAGTACTGGAGTTTCAGCTTTAGCATCTTTCCTTCCAAAGAAATCCCAGGGCTGATCTCCTTAAGAATGGACTGATTGGATCTCCTTGCAGTCCAAGGGACTCTCAAGAGTCTCCTCCAACACCACAGTTCAAAAGCATCAATTCTTTGGTGCTCAACCTTCTTCACAGTCCAACTCTCACATCCATATATGACCACAGGAAAAACCATAGCCTTGACTAGACCGACCTTTGTTGGCAAAGCGATGTCTCTGCTTTTGAATATGCTGTCTAGGTTGGACATAACTTTCCTTCCAAGGAGTAAGTGTCTTTTAATTTCATGGCTGCAGTCACCATCTGCAGTGATTTTGGAGCCCCTAAAAATAAAGTCTGACAGTGTTTCCACTATTTCCCGATCTATTTCCCATGAAGTGATGGGACCAGATGCCATGATCTTCGTTTTCTGAATGTTGAGCT
>NW_011494903.1:1531513-1535936 GCF_000754665.1 Bison bison bison
CATACAGATTTCTCAAGAGGCAGGTCAGGTGGTCTGGTATTCCCATCTCTTTCAGAATTTTCCACAGTTTATTGTGATCCACACAGTCAAAGGCTTTGGCATAGTCAATAAAGCAGAAATAGATGTTTTTCTGGAACTCTCTTGCTTTTTCCATGATCCAGCAGATGTTGGCAATTTGATCTCTGGTTCCTCTGCCTTTTCTAAAACCAACTTGAACATCAGGAAGTTCACGGTTCACATATTGCTGAAGCCTGGCTTGGAGAATGTTGAGCATTACTTTACTAGCATGTGAGATGAGTGCAATTGTGTGGTAGTTTGAGCATTCTTTGGCATTGCCTTTCTTTGGGATTGGAATGAAAACTGACCTTTTCCAGTCCTGTGGCCACTGCTGAGTTTTCCATATTTGATGGCATATGGAGTGCAGTGCTTTCACAGCATCATCTTTCAGGATTTGAAATAGCTCAACTGGAATTCCATCCTTATTAGTTGTCTATTTTATATATGTATTGTGTGCATGCCAATCCCAGTCTCTCAATTTATCCCTTCCCTCCGCTTACCCCCTGCTAGCCATAAGTTTGTTGTCTGCATCTGTGTCTCCACGTCATATTAATATTGATACCAGCAAAGGCTCCCAAAGAACCTGGGAGTCAAAATTCTCAGCCTAGATCAGGGTTTCTCAGCTTCAGCATGTTAACATTTTGGGCAGGATAATTCTTTGTTTTGGGTGGCTTTTCTATGCACCATAGGATGTTCAGGGGCACCCCTGGCATCACCTGCTGAATGCCGGTAGCACTTCCCCCCTCCCCCCAGTCATTACAGTCAAAAATGTCTTCAGATATTGCCAAATATTCACGCTCTAGGGCCACGTGTGAGAAAAAAAAAATCCTTCTGGTTGGAAACCACTGGCCTAGAGAAGCCAGCACACAAAAGGTCTTGTGACAATCACTTTTCCTGGCGCTCAATTTCTTTTTTTTTTTTTTTTCCTGGCGCTCAATTTCTTTCCTTGTAAGATAGATGATACCAACTGCCCAGGGATAAAGGAAACATAAAATATTTAGTTGTATGATTTATTTTTTGTGTAAATGAATATGCCAAAATTTATTCATCTTTAGTCTCTGCTGCTTTCAGATTAGTCACCCTGGGAATTTATTCATCCATCCAAGTGATCCTGAAGCAATTTTAAGAATAGTTTTAGCGAGGGGTAAATCGTGATCCTTTCCAGGTGAATTGGTTTTAGAAGCAGCCTAAACTTATTTAGAGCCAAGTAAATACGGTGGGTGAGCAAAACAGATGAATGCTATTTGGAGACAAAACACAAGTGGAACAGTAATGAGATTGATTTTTCTAATGTGCCTTGTGAACACACCCTGAAGGCAATCCAACAGAGGAGTCATAAAAAGCTTTTGAGTCATCCTGCCACTGATGGGTTCAGTGAACAATCATCTCCACAGGTACCAATTCTGAATGATGGCTCACTTTCAGCCTGTACGTTTGGGGGTGTTTGTTATAAAAAGAAAATCCCACTACTTTAGAGTCCTACTTCATAGAAAAAGCTTAAGAGAAAATGTTCTTGATTTTGGGGAAAAAAATGTCTTTCCTTAAATATATTTATTATTATTTGTGTTACTTAAACAATAGATATTTACAGAACTTTTATTACTGAGTCTGTGCTAAGTGCCTGAACTTCGAATTGACTACAATGCAGACCCTCACTGATTCTCAGGTTGGTTACTTTCTAATAGGGGGACATTGTAATAGACATTTTAATTAGACATTCTAATAGGAACAGTTAATTTCAACAGAGTGCAGTGAGTGCTAAGCTAAATCAGAAGCAGGCGTTTACCTGATTTCTCAACCCAGCACTGACACTGAATAAACTGAAGGAAGTCAATTGTACCTGCCTTCAGTTTCCTGATCTTGTGCAGAGAACCATTGCTAACCTTTGTCCTCTCTTCTAGCATCCATAATCTGAGCCTATGGCAACCGTGACAATTGCCAAGTGTGTATGTATTACAGTGTTTTGTAAAGGAAACCTTATCAGATGGTATCTAAATATTAACCATCAGTTCCATTTGAATCATTACCAAAAGAGGAAGAAATGCCCTGTAAGATGAACACTGACTGTCAAGAGACATGGCCTGTTACTAATAGTTCATTATTAAAGAGTGATCATGAGCCAAATGAATTATGCTGACTTTCTTCTTCCTGGATTATGTAGGATTATAATGAGCTATATGTATCCTTGGTGGACCAGAAGTTGCTGTATCCTAGGAAAACGGCAAGAAATGAGAAGTGAAGTAAAATGTCTGTATTTAAAACAATCCACAAATTCTTTGTTAAATTAATGTATAATATTGGCAAAAAATATAATTTGCATCTATCAACCTAGGTTCAAGTTTTTATAGCTTTCAGGATGTCAGTTTCTGACCTCAACAGAATTCTCCATTCTCAACTGTAAACCGAAGAGATTGAGATAAAAAATAATATATTCTAAGTAGCTACAATAGACATATAAAACACATTCTCATTTTAGACCTCCTAACAATTGAGTGATGCAGATATTTTCACTTCTATTTTGTATGTGGAAAAAAAAAAATGAGACTCAGCAAAGTAAACCAACTCACCTTGCCTTATACAATGTCTATGGCAGAATATGTTAGTCGCTCAGTTGTGTCTGACTCTGTGCAACCCCATGGACTGTAGCCCGCCAGGCTCCTCTGTCCATGAGATTCTCCAGGCAAGAACACTGGAGTGGGTTGCCATGTACTTCTCCAGGGGATCTTCCTGACCCAGGAATAGAACCCAGGTCTCCTGCATTGCAGGCAGATTCTTTACCATCTGAGCCACCTGAGAAGCAGAGCAGGAAGTCAATCCTATGTCTGTCTGGTTTCAGAATCTTTCTTTTTTTTACCCCCATACATCCCTCGACCCGAGGAGTTCTCTCCAATTCAGTTCTGAAATTATATAATTCTTTTCACTAGTGATCTAAAGGAATAATGTGAAAATATCGCATATTTACTAACTGCAAGATAAAGAGAAGAAAATGTTTATATTTACTTCCAAATTCAGGGATTTTTAAATGACGAAGAACGTAAGAGTACTTGCATTTCCCCAACAAGTGAAAACAACTTCCAAGGTGCTGGGGTCCAGCCCCGGCTGACCCAGGGAGTTCAAAGGGGAGATGGCGTCGGCAAGTTCACTGGCTTTTATTAAATATTAATCAAAGATATAAAGAGTAATAGAATGAGGATAGCTCAGTAGAAAAATTCAGCAGAGAAAAGAGGCTGAATAACTTGGTTAACGTGGAAAATCAATATACCCTGTGACATCAGGTTAGCTCTGACCATGGAGGCTGCAGGCGCCCTCTCGAATAGCAGAAGGTGCCCCACCTTAGGCACCTTCTCGAGTGGGTCTTAGAAGCCCAGGCAAATAAGTGGTCGCAGAGGACCTCCGCTCTCTAGATGGGTATTCAGCCAGAATGTGAAAGAAAGAATGACATGGGGAGACCAAGCTTCGGTGAGCAAGGCCCGTAGCTTTATTTTCAACAGGGGCTTTTATACCAAGTTGCACATAGAGGATAATAGGGGGTGTGAAATCATGCAAAACCAGCAGTCTTTGATCCTTATCGGAAACCAGGGTTTCTTTTCTGCAAATTTATCCTATACAAATGGTTTAGGTGATTTACATCATCTTCTGGCCAGAAGGCCTATTAACATTTTATGACTCTGACAAAGGTTTGTCAACCATAAGACTTATTTTCTCTAAGAGTGATTATTTTAAAGTTTGGCGCCATCCTCCGAAGGTATTAGATAAAGTTGCATTCCTATAGGGCAGAGGTGCAGTGGGTTTACAACAAAGGAAAGAATTTATTACCTTAAGGGTCTAAAGTTGCTAACACCAAGGACACTACTTATTTTTTCTACATACCAACTATATTAATTAATACACATTCAAGAATACAAAACACGGAATGTGGAAACTTGGCAGCAAGCATTGGCTCATTAATGAAATCTTTTACTAGTTTTATTCTGACAGTTTCTAACTCTCTGAGAGGCTCTAAGCTATTTGAATATCTTAAGCTTCCCGTGCCTCTCTAGGCTGGGAGACTGTAAACAATCGTATGCATAACTGTAGGAGTCCGGGTAAACTTGTCAGGCAAGTTAGAGAGCCATCTGAGGGGTTTGGATTTAAACACTCCTATTACGCCCAGAAACTTTATTAACTGGAGCTGTAAGTTTACTCCTTTTCAGAGAGAGCGAGATGGTGGTGGGGGACAGCCCCCGTAAAGTCAGAGGTGAGAGCGCAAAGCACTAAAGTAGATAGACTCTGGTTTTGGGGGTAGATGCTCGAGAATTTCCAGGGGGACTCCTGAGGCTCGATCCCGCCTTTGCGTATGCCAAGCCTCCTTCCTCATGACTTTTGC
>NW_011494903.1:1536036-1542286 GCF_000754665.1 Bison bison bison
GCTGGCTCCCGGCACCAAGGAATGTTGTTAATTCTTATTCAGAATATTTTGAATTTCCAGTGCTTCAGGGAAAGGAGGCTGAAGGTTATCCCTTTGGTCAGTGTACTACCAGACAAGGTAACATGAAAATAAGTGTGCTATGCTGTTTGATGGCTGCCCACTTCTATCTCTAGTTTTTAACTTTCATTTGTGAGAGCCTTGTATATATTGTTGGTGGTGTTTAGTCACTCAGTCGTGTCCCACTCTTTGCAACCCCAAGGGACTGTAGCCCACCAGGCTCCACTCTCCATGGGATTTTCCAGGCAAGAATACTGATGTGGGTAGCCGTTCCCTTCTCCAGGGGATCTTCCAGACCCAGGGGTCAAACCGGCATCTCCTGCATTGGTAGGCAGATTCTTGACCACTGAGCCACCTATGAAGCCCTTGTATATATTACAGTCATGAAATCAGTTCAAGGTTATAATAGCCAATTAAGTGAAATAGTCCATTTTAACTTTAGTACCTTTGGGTTATATTGTAGTATGTAAAATTGTAGAGGATTGTAGGGCAGGAAATTAACTGATAGCCCTGAGATGTGGCTTTTAGCAGAGAACAAAGTAGTCTGTCCATTCATTTCTTCCTTCCCTTATTTGTTCTCCCTCCTGGGAGTGAGTAATGCAGAGTCTCCTGTTCTTCCCATTAGGCATCTCATTCATATTTGCAGTAGAGATGAAGTAGCGCAGCGCATTCACTCTGGAGACAGTGCTGGGCTTGCCCTGACTCTGCCACTTGATCGTGATGTGATCTTCAGAACATTCCTCAACCTCTCTGAGCCTCAGTTCCTTCTCCATAAAATGGAAAAAAAAAAAAAATACACTTGTTTCACAGGACCATTGTGAAGCATATATTATATAAGACAATCACTCAAGGTGTTTATCTCAGTACCTGGCACACAGCGAGTGATCAGTAAGTGTTGACTTTCATTATTATTATTAACAACAATTTTGAAAGTACACCTAACAGTGCTCTTCTAAATTAAAAATTTAGAATTAAAAAATTCTAAATTAAAAATCTCTTTTTGAGAGCCTAATTTCCTAGGAAGAGACTTCATTATTGAGACTAATTAAGTTTATTTTAGATAGAACTTTATTGTAATAGAGATTATTATCATGATTTGGATTTTTCAATAGATGTGGGTACATATAACAATTCCTTACAGTAACTGTTAGATGTTGTGTGGCCAATTAGTGAGAGATATCTTGGGATTTTGTTTCTAACACTAATATAGATTTCTACTATATTTATTATTATCTTTTTATCTTGGTATAATCATTTTGAGAACTAAGCTGAAATGTGATAACAGTGATTTTGTGCATCAGAATTACCAGTGAAATTTTACATTCTATTATGTATCCTTGCAGAAATGGACCACCACCTTTTCAGTTTTGTACCCCTAAAGTGGCTTAAAATAACTATTACATATTTTATGAGTAGTTTTGGAAGTCAGATGCTGTAGAATATGATAAAAGAGAAATTGAATTACATTTTCTAAACAGAAACAAAGTCTTCATGTTTTAAGAAATGAGTTAATACCTGACAAATTTTTAATTGGCCAGTGCTACCTTATTCCATGGACAGAGGAGCCTGGTGGGCTACAGTCCATGGGGTCACAAAGATTCTGACACAACTGAGTGACTTTCACTCCCTTTGCTCACCTTAAAATAAGACAATAACAATTTTTTAAGTGACAACATTGTTTTCTAAAATTCAATCTGTAATATTTTTCTGACATCTATATTGATTTATTCCAAGAAGCAAAGACTAGTCATATGAATAAATAGTTTAAATACCTGTTCTTCAGGGATCTCTTGATAGGTTGGACTGACTGAATAATGTTGACAAAGCAGTGTTCTGAGGAAGACATGTTGTTGTCATTAATCACATTTCCTTTATTTAAATATATAAACCAACCTAGCAGATTTTGTTGCAAGTAAGCATGTGTCTGGTTCCGGGGAGACATCAAGCGTGTCTGCATACACAGGGTTGTTATGGTAAAGCTGAAAATGGTTCATTAAGTTGACTCTAGGATCTCTGTCACCATTGGTGACAACTTGGTGTGACTGGGGTAATTGTGCAGCTAATTTGGGGAACTAATGTGGCCCCCCGGGATGTATGAATTTCCTGTGTTCCCATGCAGCTCTCCCTGTTTGTCATATAGCTTTCAGTAATACCGTGTGACCCTCCAGATGGCATGGCCTACTGAGCCATTCCCATTTTGGACCCATCAGCAGAAAGATGGGAGAAGAGAGAGATTTCTCCTATCTCTGGAGCTGAGTCCCCAAGAAGTTTTGATAAGGGTTTATAGCCTGTGTTTCAAAAATACATTAATAGCATAAAGATTTGTTCAGATGTGATACTCTGTAAACTGGGTTATATGTAAATGGAGGTAAAGTGAGATGACATTTTCATTCTTAAAAACAGGGATCTATGTAACTTGGTAATTTTTGATATGCTTAATGATAAGAAGCTTAACACTTATGCTAATGAAGGGACAGTTAAAAGTTGTGACCCAAAATTCAGTTAATAGTAATAGTATCTCAATAATTGCTGATGTCTTGGAAGCAACCTAAATATCCATCAACAGTGGCAGTGGATAAAGAAGGTGTAGTACCTGTATACAATGAAATATTACTCAGCCATAAAAAGGAACGAAATTGGGTCATTTGCAGAGACCTGGATACCCCAGAGTCTGTCATACAGAGTGAAGTAAATCAGAAAGAGAAAAACAAATGTCATATGTTAATGCATATATGTGGAATCTAGAAAAATGGTATGGGTGATCTTATTCATAAAGCAGAAATGGAGACACAGATGTAAAGAACAAATGTATGGATACTAAGGAGCAAAAGAAGGCTGGCATAGATTGGCAGACTGGGATTGACATATATACACTACTATGTGTAAATTAGATAACTGATGAGAACAGACTGTACGGCTCAGGAAATTTTACTCGGTGCTCTATGGTGACCTAAAAGGGAAAGAAATCCAAGGAAGAGGGATATTTGCATATGTGTGGTGGATTCATTTTGCTGTACAACAGAAACTAACACAATATTGTAAAGCAACTATGTTCCAAAACAAAAAAATTATGATGCCTATGTTTTTAGATCCACACACGTGTAAAGACTTACCCAGGGTCACTTACTGATTTTCACCTATTAACATCTTCTATAATCATGCCTAGCTTTCCTACCACAAGACCATCTTTTGGTTGTAATGCTCATTATTGTAGTAAATCTGACAAGGACATCAAGATGCTCAGTGTTCTGGAGAAGTGACTGGGTAGCAAAGATAAATGGCTCAATTTTGCAAACAATCATTTCATATAAGTTAAAAATTGAAGCCAAAGGAAACTATTTTATGTCCAAAGGAAAAAAATAATCTAACTGGAAAATAAATAAGCCCTGAAGTAGGATGAGCGGAAGTTATTTTCTTCTTCTCCTGATAAGCTCACCTGTCCCAGTCTAAGCTTCAGGCTGACCAACACGCCCCCACGCTCACTCTCCATGTCTTACCTGCAACCCACTCTTGTGAGATGGATGCATGGATGCAGAAGAAGACATCATTTGGCAAATGAAAACAATGCAAAGATACTCATTTCCTTACTGTGTGTCAAAGGAATTCAAGAAAATCCCTAGGCAGTCTTCCAGCTGCCCCAGCTGCCAGTGACATTCTCCCCAGGGGTGGCAGGGAAAGTTTGGACAAAGTATAAATGGACATTGATAGTTCATGGCATGACTTTGTTAAGAGTACAAAAAAAGATGGAGCTTCAGGCGGAAACAGGAGCATGGACGTTGTAGTAGATGTGGGTCGTGATGTCATTATTTCAAATAAGTGCTTTATTGCCTAGGAAGATAATTATGCAAGCTGAAAAGTGTTCTAGGGTACATCATCCTTGTTGTGTTTGGAAAGGTGTTGCTCCAGGTGCTGTGTGGCTCTTTGTGGCTCTGTGCATTTTAAAGTACAATCTCCATGGGTATCCCTGGTGGCCCAGTGGTTAAGATTCGGAGTTTCCAAAGCAGGGGACTTGGGTTTGATTCCTGGCCAGGAAACTAAGATCCCTCATGCCATGCAGTATGGCTAATAATAATAATACAGTCTCCAAAGACAGAAAAATAATTTACATCACATAATCAAATATTGGATTAGGAACTGTGATATCCAGAACTCGAAGGGTATTTTCTGTCTGTCTTAGTTGTAAGAGGTTTCTTGCTTCTGATACCTGGACTCAAGCCAGTGTTAGGGGAGGGAATAGATGGTGGTGCAGTCAGGTCTGTCTGAGAGTAACCCATGAACACAATTTGCATATCAGAAGCTTTGTGTGTGTCTGCCTGTATTCTGCTGGGAATTTTTTCTTTAGACATACAGACCTGCATGTATCTGGAGTTAAGAGAATGTACACAGTGCATTAAGAAAATAGCAAGGGATTCTATAAAGAAATGCAAAAAGGCAAAATGGTTGTCTGAGGAGGCCTTGCAAATAGCTGAGAAAAGAAGAGAAGCTAAAGGCAAAGAAGAAAAGGAAAGATATACCCCTCTGAATGCAGAGTTCCAAAGATTAGCAAGAGAGATAAGAAAGGCTTCCTCAGTGATCAGTGCAAAGAAAATAGAGGAAAACTATAGAATGGGAAAGACTAGAGAGCTCTTCAAGAAAATTAGAGATATCAAGGGACCATTTCAAGCAAAGATGGGCACAATAAAGGACAGAAATGGTATGGACCTAAAAGAAGCAGAAGATATTAAGAAGAGGTGGCAAGAAGACACAGAAGAACTGTACAAAAAAGATCTTCATGACCCAGATGACCATAATGGTGCGATCACTCACCTAGAGTCAGATATCCTGGAGTCCAAAGTCAAGTGGTCCTTGGGAAGCATCACTAGGAACTAAGTTAGTGGAGGTGATGTAATTCCAGCTCAGTTATTTCAAATCCTAAAAGATGATGCTGTTAAAGTGCTGCAATCAACATGCCAGCAAATTTGGAAAACTCAGCAGTGGCCACAGGACTGGAAAAGGTCAGTTTTCATTCCCATCCCAAAGAAAGGCAACACCAAAGAATGTTCAAACTATTGCACAATTGCACTCATCTCATTCACTAGCAAAGTAATACTCACTATTCTTCAAGCCAGGCTTCAACAGTACGTGAAAAATTCCAGATGTTCAAGCTGGTTTTAGAAAAGGCAGAGGAACAAGAGATCAAATTGTCAATATATGTTGGATCATCGAAAAAGCAAGAGTTCCAGAAAGACATCTACTTCTGCTTTATTGACTATGCCAAAGCCTTTGACTGTGTGGATCACAACAAACTGGAAAATTCTTGCAGAGATGGTAATACCAGACCACTTGACCTGCCTCCTAAGAAATCTGTATGCAGGTCAAGAAGCAACAGGTAGAACCAGACATGGAACGATGGATTGGTTCCAAATTGGGGAAGGAGTACGTCCAAGCTGTATATTGTCACCCTGTCTATTTAACTTCTATGCAGATTGCATCATGCAAAATACCAGGCTGGATGAAGCACAAGCTGGAATCAAGATTGCTGGGAGAAATATCAATAACCTCAGATATGCAGATGACACCACTCTTTTGGCAGAAAATGAATTACTAAAGAGCTTCTTGATGAAAGTGAAAGAAGAGAGTGAAAAAAATTAGCTTAAAACTCAACATTAAAAAAACAAAGATCATAGCATTTGATCCCATCATTTCATGGCAAATAGATGGGGAAATAATGGAAACAGTGACAGACTTTGTTTTTTGGGGCTCCAAGATCACTGCAGATGGTGACTGCAGCCATGAAATTAAAAGACGCTTGCTCCTTAGAAGAAAAGCTATGACCAATCTAGGCAACATATTAAAAAGCAGAGACATTACTTTGCCAACAAAGGTCTGTCTAGTCAAAGCTATGGTTTTTCCAGTAGTCATGTTGGGATGTGAGAATTGGACCATAAGGAAAGCTGAGGACTAAAGAATTGATGCTTTTGAACTGTGGTGTTGGAGAGGACTCTTGAGAGTCCCTTGGATTGCAAGGAGTTCCAACCAGTCCATTCTAAAGGAAATCAGTCCTGAATACTCATTGGAAGGACTGATTCTGAAGCTGAAGCTCCAGTACTTTGGCCACGTGATGGGAAGAGCTGACTCATTGGAAAAGACCCTGATGCTGGGAAATCCTGAGAGCAGAAGGAGAAGGGGGCAACAGAGGGTGAGATGACTGGAT
>NW_011494903.1:1542448-1543225 GCF_000754665.1 Bison bison bison
CTGGATAGCATCACCAACTTGATGGACATGAGTTTGAGCAAGCTCCAAGAGTTGGTGATGGACAGGGAGGCCTCGTATGCTGCAGTCCATGGGGTCACAAAGAGTCAGACATGACTGGGCAACTGATCTGAACTAAACTGAAGGGATTCTGCATACTCTAATACAACATTTGGGGTTAAAACAATAGACACGCCTAGAGAAAGAAAAATAGTGCATGTTATTAAAGGCTTTCCTTTTATTTCATGTTAAGAAATTTGAGGATTTTCTTAAGAACTAATTGATGCATTTTATGTAGAGATGTAATCTGTATGCAGGTCAGGAAGTAACAATTAGAACTGGACATGGAACAACAGACTGGTTCCAATAGGAAAAGGAGTACGTCAAAGCTGTATATTGTCACCCTGCTTATTTAACTTCTCTGCAGAGTACATCATGAGAAACCCTGGACTGGAAGAAGCACAAGCTGGAATCAAGATTGCCAGGAGAAATATCAATAACCTCAGATATGCAGATGACACCACCCTTATAGCAGAAAGTGAAGAGGAACTCAAAAGCCTCTTGATGAAAGTGAAAGTGGAGAGTGAAAACGTTGGCTTAAAGCTCAACATTCAGAAAACGAAGACCATGGCATCTGGTCCCATCACTTCATGGGAAATAGATGGGGAAACAGTGGAAACAGTGTCAGACTTTATTTTTAGGGGCTCCAAAATCACTGCAGATGGTGACTGCAGCCATGAAATTAAAAGACACTTACTCCTTGGAAGGAAAGTTATGACC
>NW_011494903.1:1543325-1555761 GCF_000754665.1 Bison bison bison
TTATGACCAACCTAGATAGCATATTCAAAAGCAGAGACATTACTTTGCCAACAAAGGTCTGTCTAGTCAAGGCTATGGTTTTTCCTGTAGACATGTATGGATGTGAGAGTTGGACTGTGAAGAAGGCTGAGCGCCAAAGAATTGATGCTTTTGAAGTGTGGTGTTGGAGAAGACTCTTGAGAGTCCCTTGGACTGCAAGGAGATCCAACCAGTCCATTCCGAAGGAATCAGCCCTGGGATTTCTTTGGAAGGAATGATGCTGAAGCTGAAACTCCAGTAATTTGGCCACCTCATGCGAAGAGTTGACTCATTGGAAAAGACTCTGATGCTGAGAGGGATTGGGGGCAGGAGGAGGAGGGGACGACAGAGGATGAGATGGCTGGATGGCATCACTGACTCAATGGACGTGAGTGTGGGTGACCTCCAGGAGTTGGTGATGGACAGGGAGGCCTGGCGTGCTGCGATTCATGGGGTTGCAGAGACAGACAGGACTGAGCGACTGAACTGAACTGAACTGAAGGCATTGTCTCTGCCTTCAGGATCCCAGAGGTTTTAGAAAAACTCCATAGAGAAAGTGATTTTTGATCTAAGAATTTTTCAGATGAAAAAGAACTTTTGAGGCAGAAGGACTACTATGTGCAAATTGTATAAGGTATTACATATGTTCATATTCAAGACCCACAGGTGTTTAATGGGTCTTGAGCCTAAGTTCATGTGGGAGGGGCCAGATGAAGCAACTAGAGATCAGACAGTGGGGTGGTTCCCTTGTTGGTCAAGCTTTTAAAGTGACAAGAAGACATGATTTTGTATTTTATGACTTAAAATACACATATGCATAGGGAGAATGTGTTAATATCTATGGTTATAGTACATACTGTGACCAGTTTTATTATCAGTCAAGTGCATTGATTAACATTCTCAGGATCTGGCCATTTTGGGGAACAGGCCATTTCTGGCCTCATTAAACCCACATAACTTAATGTTGCAGTAGATAAATTAGGTAAAAATGCCCTAGTTCTGAAATCTAATAATCACCATGAAATGTAATATTCATCATGCCAGAACACTGCAATTATTTTGCTTTTTTTCCCAAATGTTCCCTCAAGAAAATAAATGGCATATTTCTCACATGTTTAAGAACACAATAACTAAGGAATAGTGACTAGTATGTTACAAATGAAGTCACATTGATGTGAAATCGAAAGCAACAAGTGAGTTGAGTGGGAAGATGTATGACCTAGTGAAAGCATTTGTCAGAGGGACTTAGTGAGTCAGATTATTTACCCTGATTTTGTTGTTGCTGTTTTTTCTTAGAAAATCAAGCAAACCAAAGGTTAAAGTAAGTTTCTTCAAAAAAAGTATCTTCTCTGAATTCTTGGGATTTCTTTGATAGTTTATGAAACATATCATCACCTAATTTAGATTTTTTCCAATCTTTGCCACAAGCAATATTATAAAGTGTGGTTTGGTGAATTTTGCCCACTGCAAGAGCAGGAATCACTTCTTTGCAGAGCTTTTCATTTCAAGATGCTGTTAAAGGCATAAATAAAGTAATCAAAACTAGATATAGATATTAAAATAAAGATAATATCTAAACAGGAATTCAAAGAACAAGAGATTTTGATTTGTTTGTGCAATATTTTTATCATACTTTAAGAAGCAACTTTCTGGGGAAAATAATGTCTATAATTGTGCTACTTCACAGATCTCTGGCCTTTTTGCATACTGAGTCTTCTAAAAAAACCTAGAAAAATTGTACTGACCTTCTCTTTAGACAGGATTGCATCTGATTTTCCTTATATGATGTTACATGCTCAGAGCATTGTTATTGTATTCCTTTAAGCATAATTTAAGAAAGATGAAATTTGTGTTTAGTTACCCAATTCTCCACTGCCTCAACAGTCTTTCTAATGGAATTTATCTAAACCCTAAGAAGACAAAATCCCATGAAAATTTATAGTATCCTCTGCGTAATGGAGCTAGGACCTATAGCCTAGGATTAATCCCCCTACTTAAGCTTCAGGTGGAGATAAAAGAAAAAAAATAGAGAAGAGCAAGTGAAGAGAGTCTTAAAAAGAGCAGGGGTGTGTAGCAAATGATTTCCCCGGTGGTCCAGTGGTTAAGAATCCACCTTACAATGCAGGGGATGTGTGGTCAATCCCCCATCCGGGGAACTGAGATCTCACCTACCATGGAGCAGCTAAGCCTGCGCCACAACTGCTGAGCCTGCACACCACAACCAGGGCTGCACACCACAGCCCTGCAACAGAAAGATCCCGCATAACGCAACTGAGACCTTAAGTAAGTGAAGTCGCTCAGTCGTGTCCGACTCTTTGCGACCCCACGGACTGTAGCCTCCCAGGCTCCTCTGTCCATGGGATTTTCCAGGCAATAGTACTGGAGTGGATTACCATTTCCTTCTCCAGGAGAGGATCTTCCCAACCCAGGGATCGAACCCGGGCCTCCCGCATTGTAGACAGATGCTTTACTATCTGAGCCACCAGGAAGTCTTACGCAGTCTAACTAAGACCTTAGGCAGCCAAAGAAATAAATAGATTTTTTATAACAGGTTCTCAGGTGATGAGAACTGTAGTAAACAGAGTTCTCCCAGGATCTTTCTTATGGAGTTTGCTGTAGAATTGCCTGAAATCAACCATGCCTCATGCTTCGATGAATAAACAGAGAGGAGAAGCTAAAAGAGTAAGAGAATTAGGCTTTTAAAGAGAAGGGAGTGGAAGAGAGGCGAAGCCGGGCATAAGGTGTTTCAAGCCTAGATTCTTACTGTGGAAATGACCTTGAGTATTTTAAAGCAAGGCTACCCAAGCAGCATGTTGCAAAACCACACGCTGAGCTGTCAAATTTTGATCAATGTGTAGAATTTATTTAGGCTTTGTTGTGAAAATGAAGCAGTCCGCGGATTGCCCCTGATGTTTAGTACATGAAGAAGAAAACACGCAGCAGATACTCAGCACAAAGGAGAATGACTTGGCTTTCCAAGCTCCTTGGTACCTTGAAGTTAAAAATGTTCTACGTAGAACTACTTAAAAACCTGAGCAAGTGAGAGATATGTGTCATGTATCTTTCGTGACACAGGGGGCACTGGAAACTTCTGGTATGGGAGGTGAGCAGAGTCTTCATCAACTTCAGCCATTGTGAGGTCATCTGAGCACCGGTCTTAGCCCCACTGCACAGCCTGGGAGCATTGGATAGAGCTGGATACAGTTCTCTGCGACAACATGGTGCGGAGCAGAAAGGAAAAAAATAAAAACTGTGTGCTCACCAGGACACTCCAGCTTTGGCTTGGGGAGTTCACAGGTTTAGCCGGGGCAGTAAAGCAATAAACACAGAACTGAAGGACCACCAAGGGGCTAGTGAGTGCTCCATAACCCTTGGTGATTTATATGCACTGTGCTACATGCATTTGTGTTGTAATAATTACTCATCTGCTTTTTGAGTCTGCTAATCTCCTCAAGTGTGCAGCCAAAAATATCTAGCATTTTAAAGTGTCATTTAAATCTCTGAAGGACAAGACTCACTGCTTGGTCCATTTCATGTGGGAAAAGTACGGGATGTTTTTGACAATCCCTCACCTCCATCTCCACAATAGCCATGGAGTGGGATGTGCCCTGGTGGCTGCTGCTTAAAAGAATATTGATTTCTCCAGGATACTGTCCTTCCATCACACTGTGTGGCAGAATTTAGTACAACAAAAGGTTAAAGAATGCCATGCACTTTTCCTAGCAAGAGGACTTGACATCTCTGAATTTGGGAAAAGTAATTTCCCTGAGAATGACAACCCTCCTGAGATGTTTGATTCTCAAAATGACATTTTTTTCATCCAGACACAACACTTTGAACTTCTGATTGCTCCTTGGTGCCTAATATCATGTTTAGTGTTCTAATGACCTTTAATAAGCCCAGCTATCCTTTTAAAAAATGAAGTTTGCTTTGGAAATACTGGCTGCTTAAATAACTCCTGGAGAGAGTTAGGAGTTTTCTTGCAGATGCCAGACTGGTAAAATGTAAATATCTAGAATCCCTAATACTTTGCATTTATTTATTTATAGTCATTGTCTGTTGATGGATATTGTCAATAATTCATAGGAAAGATTAGCAAATCACATTACAGTCATCTAGGGATTTTGAATTATATGGTTTAGAGCCAGTTAGTGCATACTTGGAGCAAGTACTTGAATGTGTGATTATTATTTGACCTGGTTAAACCTTGGCACTTTACACTATCCTGGGTAGACTTTGTAGAGCTTAGTGTTTCTGTGCTTTCTCTGAAAGTGAGGGCTTGTTCTCATTCTCAGGCAGTTTAAAGTCTCTCTTCTTCCCTGCCAAGTACTCTTGGGTCAACTGCAGGTCTTGATCCCAATGCCTTTCTACTTAGTGAGCTTGCATTGTGCAGACTGCCAACCACCTAATGTATTCACCATCACCTCTGGTCCAATGGCTTTGGAATCTAAAACCAAACCAAAGCTCCTAGTAATTTGTTCTATTTTCAAGTCATTATTTTATATGACGGTTATGACCTTTCCAGAAAAAAATCTGTTGCAAAGTTGGAAGACCTTTTGTTATATTTGCAAAAGCCACCTTACCTTGTTAATTAACTGGTTAAGCTAGAGTAGTAGGTAGTGACATTGCACCTGGAGAGGATGAGGGGCAAAGGGAAAGAGGGAGAAAGCCAGCAACTTTTTATTTTTAGTGGACTACTTACCCCTTTGGGGACTATTTTGTTTTTTCTCTCTGTCTTTTCTTTCTTGCCTTTACTTGATTTTTTGAGTAATAGTACCTTTACTTGATCTAGTTTTAGAACAGGAAGAGGCCACAACTGCAACTCAGGGCAAAACTGTTAGAGAGAAGTTAGTGAGGCTGAGGCCAGCATGGATTTGAGTTGACCTCACATATCCTCTAGGCTTCCCAGGCGGCGCTAGTGAATAAAGAACCCGCCTGCCAAGGCAAGAGATGTAAGGTTCAATCCCCGAGTCAGGAAGATCCCCTGGAGGAGAGCATGGCAACCCACTGCAGTATTCTTGCCTGGAGAATCCCACGGACAGAGGAGCCTGGTGCCTACAGTCCATCGTGTAGCAAAGGGTCAGATGCCATTGAAGCTACTTAGCATGCACACATGTGCATGTTCTCCACTAATATCTGTCATAATCAGGAACAACTCTAAACTGATGACCACCACATAGAGACTCTGTGCTCAGCACAGGGCTTCAGACTCATGTACCTCAAGTTTTCTGCCTTTAGAACCTCAAAGTCCAGTGAGAAAGAGTGACATAGCCATAGATGCTTCTGGTGCAGTATGATAAGCAAGTACTATAAGAATGAACAGTGTGCTGTAAGCACTCAGAAAAGGGATCATTCACTTCATCTTGAACTGAAAGGTTGCTAAAGACCTAGAAACTGATCTAGTAAATATCTAAAGCAGACCACCTTTAGAGTGGCAAACTTTGCCAGTAATGGATCAGAGATGATTTAAATAGGTGGAGCATTTTCTTTTACTGTACTGAGGATTCTTTTCGGCATTGTAATTTGGAAAGTTCTAAAATGTCCATTTATTAAAACAGTAAGATACCACTACATATCTATTAGGATGGATAAGATCCAAAATGCTGACAACACCAAATGCTCCACCAAACTTGGAGCAAGAGGAACTCTCATTCTTTCTAGGTGGGAAAACAAAATGGAACAGCTATTCTGGAAGACAGTTTGACAGCTTCTTAAAGCTAAATCTAGTTTTACCATATAATCCAGCAATCTCATTCCTAGGTATTTGTCAGAATGAATTGAAGATATGTCTACACAAAAACCCGCATGTGGATGTTTATAGGAGATTTATTCATAATTGCCAAAACTTGGCAGCAACCATGATGTCCTACAATACCTGACTGGATAAACAAACTCGGATGCATGCATGTGTGTGTGTTTGTGTTGGTCATTCAGTCGTGTCCAACTCTGTGACTGTATGGAGTGTAGTCTGCCAGGCTACTCTGCCCATGGAATTCTCCAGGCAAGAATACTGGAGTGGGTAGCCATTCCCTTCTCCAGAAGATCTTCCCAATCCAGGGATTGAACCTGGCTCTTCTTCATTGCAGCAAATTCTTTACCATCTGAGCCAGCAGGGAAGCCCAATACATCAATACAAGGGAATAATATTTGCTATGAAAAGAAATGAACCACAAAAAGGCATGGAGGAAATTTAAATGCTTAGCAATAAGTTAAAAAAGTCAGTCTAAAAAGGCTACATGTTGTCCATTCCAACAACATGGCATTTGGGGAAAGAAAGAGAGACAGTTGAATAGTGGTGATGCTTGCAGTGTGAATGTACTTAATACCTGCTGAACTGTACACTTAAAAATTGTTAAAATTGTAAATTTTATATTCGGCATATTTTACTACACACATACAAAACAATATGTATAGTAAAAGATCAGCGGTTGCCAAGGGTTTAAAGAAAGGGAGGATAAGCTGAATAGGTGGAGCACAAGATATTTAGGGCAGTAAACTATTCTGTGTGGTTCTGTAATGGTGGATTCAGGACATTTTTCATTTGTCAAAATCTATAGAACTGCGGGAGTTGGTGATGGACAGGAAGGCCTGGCGTGCTGCGATTCATGGGGTCGCAGAGAGTCGGACACGACTGAGCGACTGATCTGATCTGATCTCTGATCTAACAGAACTGACTGTCTTCCCAGGTGGTGCTAGTAGTAAAGGACCCACCTGCCAATGCCGGAGAAATAAGAGATGTGTCTTCGATCCCTGGGTTGGGAAGATCCCCTAGGGGAGGGCATGGCAACCCACTCCAGTATTCTTGCCTGGAGAATCCCCATGGACAGAGGAACCTGGTGGGCTGCAGTCCATGGGGTTGCAAAGAGTCGGACACGACTGAAGCAAGTTAGCAAGCACACACAAAGAACTGACACACAAAGAGTAAAATATAAAGTAAACTATGGGCTTCAGTTAATAATAATGTATCAATATTGGTTCTTTGATTGTAACCAATGTACTGTACTCATGTAAATTTTAGTAATAGGAGAAACTGTGTATGTGGAGAGAGAATATATATGGAAGCTCTCAGCACTCTCTGTGTATTTTCTGTAAATTTAAACTTCCATAAAAACTACAGTTTATTGAAAACATCCATTTGGATAAAGTCAAATAAGTATACAGGAAAAATGATATATAAGATCGGCCATGAATTAATTTCAATTTTGATTTGAGCAAAAGAATACAAGTCTATAGAGGTTAGTGACTTTAAACCTAAGGATACATATGCATGCACACACACACACACAATTTAAGGAAAAGAATGAAGCATAATAATTAACTGGAAACTTACAAGATATCTGGTTGTATGCATAGCTATAGTTTTCTTTCAGCTGTGGCTTGAGCTGAGTGACAGATTTTGTTCAGAAAGTAATTGTTCCTTCATGAATATTCTCATTTTCTAGGCTTTCTTACCATATTGCTATTTCAGTTACTGCATCAGTGCGTTAGATAGCATTAGGTAAACCAGATGCAGAGTGGTATGGATGAGAGGCTTGCACGCTGGATAGGATTTTAGCATAATGGGGTTCTAATTTCATCTCTACCACTGAGTGGAAACAAACAGGCAAGCTATTCACCCTTCCACAAACATAGTTTCCACATCTATCCAATAAGAGGGTTGGACGACAAGTTCTCTGAATTCCATTTTTGCTCTCAAGTTCTTTTGTCTTGTCTGGTTAAATTTAGCCAAGACATAATTTGGAGAATCTCAAACAAAGCCCATGTCTGCAGAGATAATTTCATTTTGAGACAAATCAAATGTTGACTTACTTCATCAATTACTATTTGGACTTTGAAAAACAAAATACCCACGTCAGTATCCTGACTACTCTGACTGGGTCAGAGTCACCCTATTATATGCTCTTATAGAACCATTTAACTCCCTTCTATATCTCTTACCACAGTTTTTAATTAAACCTTTATTTTTATGATTACCTTTAATGCCTGCACACATGCACACCCACCACTAAACTGTGAGCTATACAAGAGTAGGCAAAGATTTTATTTTATTCACCATTAATTCTCTAGTCCCTGGAGCCCAGAGTAAGTGGACAATGCAAATATAAGTAAATAAGTAAATGAATGAAGATATTAGCTTAATGTAACACAAACATAATTTTCAATTTATGTGAAGAAAAATAAAATTATGATTTTTAAGGCATGCCTTACTCTACATGAATTAGGAAGCCTTTCCTAAATGATATCTAGCATAGATTGAAAACTTAAGCTGAAATAACAGCAACTGAGTAATTTTAATATTTAGGAATCAGCAGTAATTTCTTTCGGAGAAGGCAATGGCACCCCACTCCAGTACTATTGCCTGGAAAATCCCATAGATGGAGGAGCCTGGTGGGCTGCAGTCCATGGGGTCGCTAAGAGTCGGACACGACTGAGTGACTTCACTCTCACTTTTCACTTTCACGCATTGGAGAAGGAAATGGCAACCCACTCCAGTGTTCTTGCCTGGAGAATCCCAGGGACAGGGGAGCCTGGTGGGCTGCCGTCTATGGGGTCGCACAGAGTCGGACATGACTGAAGCGACTTAGCAGCAGTAGCAGCAGCAGTAATTTCTTTTACTTTATTGTTCTACTACTAATTATGTGAGTCACTGGCATCAGTTACATTTATACATTTTTCATCTAAAGTAGTTTCTAAGCAAATGGATGAATTAAAATTGTCATAAGAGAAAATCAATGAGAGTAGAGGAGCCTGGTGGGCTACAGTTCATGGGGTCACAAAAGTTGGACATGACTTAAGAGACTAAACCACCACTACCATGTTCAGTATAAATGTTAGAATAAAAGTAACAAAATGGAAATAGATTTTTCATTTTAAATTCAAATATTTCTTCAATTGATGATTTGGTCACTTAGAATTTACATTTTCATTTGCTGTGAAAAAAGAAACTGAAAAAATGTAAAAAAAAAAGTCCTATTATTTTATTTGAATAATAGCTGAAGAAATCTGAAATCTTAATTACTTAGTCTACCCTTTCTAAAAATAAGTTACATCTCTGCATGGTTGACTTGGTACTTCTTTTGGTCAGATACATCAATAAGCTATTGGGCAGACTATCTTTTGCTTTCTTCTATCCTGTGTTCATGGAGATGATTCTAAACACCAGTTTAATGTTTGCCCTTTATGGCCAATTTATTATTTCATGTTTTAGAAGTCCATCTAAAATCATCCCTTTAATTCATTTAATAACATGCCCAATAATTCAAAACATCAATTTACAAAGATTATTTGTTTAGTCCAAGAGAGTGTTCTATGGCAAATGGAGAACCATAGATTTAAAACTTAAAACAAATACAAGATGGTAAAAACACAATACAGTTTTTTATGACTTATCTGAAATTGAAATAGATGCCTGAGGTGTAAAGAATTTTTCAAACAAACAAATCATCCAGTTCAACTTAGGCAAGTAAATAACACAATTCATGAAAACGTTTGCCTTGAATATATAGCAAATATAGACCTTGGCTTTGGGGGAAAATGTTTTAATATGACTGTGACTTGACATTGGAAAACATTTTCATTAAGATCAGAAAAATGTCAGAATATGCTATTAGCTGATGTCATTCTTTATTTTCCCTAGGTTTAAGCATATTGGATTTTCATTGTGACTGAAAATATTCTCAGTCTAGACATGTATGGTGGTTTTAAATTATTTCAATCTGTTGTTCAGGCTGTAGATACACATTGACCTTAGTGATTTTTGTAGTAGTCCAACATAGAACCACCTGCTGGGGTTAGAAATTTTTACTTTGAAACTAAATCAGCCATTTATTTTAGCTGAAAGGAAGGCACTTTGTATATAAACAAAGTTCATTTTCTTTTGCCTAACAGTAATTCATTTTCAAAATACTCATTGGATACTTGGAGATAATTTGGTTTTGCTTTGGATTTTTTTTTCTGCATATATAAAATATTTTTGAAACAAAACAATAGATTTCAAGTAACATAGAATCTTCAGATCACATAATAAAGGGTAGCGCTGTTTGAAGGAAAGAACATGCTTTTAATACCTTTGGTCCAGTTTCTCTAAATCATTGTGGCATATTAAGTATTTCCATACCCTTAGAAGCTCAGTAAGTGGAGGGTGCAGGGCAGCAAAAGATCGAGCTACCTGGGTTTAACGCTAAGAATCCTACAGCTTGTGTGAAGTTGAAGCTGCCTTGACAGCACAAGTGTGTTGATGAGTTAATTATCATTAAACTTTTACATGCTTCTAATGAAAAGAATTTAACCTGGTGGTTCACCAGTAGATGGATCCACCCGTAATTCAGGAGATTTGGGAGATGTGGGTTCAATCCCTGGGTCAGGAAGACCCCCTGAAGAAGGAAATGGCAACCCACTCCAGTATTTTTGCTTGAAAAATCCCATGGACAGAGGAAACTGGTGGGCTACAGTCCACAGGGTCACAGAAAGTCAGTCACAACTGAGCAAAACAACAACAATGAAAGGAATATCCATCTTCATTCTATATTCACATTCAGGTAAGTATAAATCTTTGAAGCCGTCACATTTCCAATTCTAAGAACATGAAGACTTCTAGGACCCACCCAGTCATCCATCACTATTCTTAATTTTGTCCAGATGATATCCTTCTTAGATAAAATGGGGGGGGAGGGGAGCCAAAAGAAAAGAGGGACACCATTGCTCGTGTTTTTCTATATGTGAAGCAAGGGTATCAGCTCATTGAAATAAGTAACTACAAT
Organism: Bison bison bison; assembly: GCF_000754665.1. Lineage (NCBI taxonomy): Eukaryota > Metazoa > Chordata > Mammalia > Artiodactyla > Bovidae > Bison > Bison bison. The sequence goes on from NW_011494903.1 coordinate 1,554,104, forward strand.
CCAAAATCTTATATATGTGAATTGGGGATGAATCAGCTACTTCTTTCCTATTGATTTACATTTATTTTTATGCTGCACTAGGGTGTTTCACTTCTGTTTTGAAATCAGTTGACTATTGATATCTTTAAAGACAAATAAGAACAAGATGCTAAAATTGGTAATAGAATACTGGCATTAAATGTACAAGCCATTCTGGATATCTTTTATTGTATGTTTAGAAAAACATAGTTTGTGAAGCTTCATCTTAAATCGTCAATCTACCTTTTGGCTCAAACTCTTTGGTATCAAACTTTTTGTACCATCATTAGGGAATTTGGTGAACAGAGTTAATAACATCTAACTACTGCACAGATGATAAAGCTAGGGCCATTTCTTGAGTTTATGTTCCAATGTTTGGTTTAAACTAGAAACCAAACGTTAAGGCCTTATCTTCACATACTCTTCTGAGCTCACTCTTCAGCACCTGGAGGGATGCATCCATCACCTAGCACAGTGCCTGGTGTGCAATAGCATTTGGTTTGACCGGAGCAAATGAAAACTATGGCATCATTAGCCAGAATGATCCCAAAGTGCTATACTCTGGTTGAGCTGGTATTACCATGCCTTGATCAACTGGAGGATATATGGATTACTCTGTAAGGGATGGTGCCTTCAAAGTCATATCTGCTTGCTGCGGTGCCTCATTTCCAAAACAGACAGATTTCATCCTGGCTACCTAGGTTTATTCTTAAGTAGATAGATGAGAAGACAGGAGTTCACCAGACCTCAGCCGCATAATCAAGTCTCATTTACTGCAATTGGAAGAAAGCCTTCTTGTGGATGGTAGAAACTGAGAGGGGACTGTGGACTATCTTAAGCAAGAAAATATGACAAAGAGTGTGCCCCATTGCTTCCCAGTTGAGTTACTTGTCTCAAAGCATCAAGCTAGAATTTCAGTTTATAATCTTTAGGTACATTGTAGCAGATGACGCCAACTTCATTTTAGATTCTAATCATTTGAGATCACCAACATGGGCAAGACTCCAAGAAATGTAAAAATAGTGATAGAAACTCTTTTCTTCCATGACCTTGACTATTTTCTGCCATCCTTCATGACCTCTAATAAGGTGAAAGGATTGATACATAACCAACGCAGATTAGGTGAATAAACACAGAAAACTCAATGGCAGTCCAACCCATTTACAAGTGAAAAGTTCAGCTGAGGGCAGAAGGATTTTCATTTTACATAATTTCAAATATGTTTGTTTAATTAGAAAACCTTAAATTTGTAAGGCGTATTGTCATTTTTGAGATTTGTTCACAGTCATGAATATATCTGCTGCTGCTGCTAAGTTGCTTCAGTCGTGTCTGACTCTTAGCGACCCCATGGACTGCAGCCTACTCCATCCATGGTATTTTCCAGGCAACAGTACTGGGGTGGGGTGCCATTGCCTTCTCCGTAAATATATCTGAGCTACCCAATAACAATAACCCTGAGGTGGAGTGATCTATTTCTATTCTTCACTTTGCACAAAGTCCATGACTTGCAGACATGGTTAAAGCAGGCTTGCAGTCTTGGTTTCAAGACTGACTTTTTCATAGTCAGGGAGAAAGCCTGGACATCGATGTCACAGACTGCTGCTGCTGCTAAGTCGCTTCAGTCATGTCCGACTCTGTGC
>NW_011494903.1:1555861-1556203 GCF_000754665.1 Bison bison bison
GTGGAAGAGACAGCAGGTGGGAATGTAGTTCCTGACCATGAAGCCGCACCTGCCAGAGAGACTCGTCAAAGCAGATTATCACAACCAACACTTTTTCTAAGGAATTGGAAACCCAACCTATCCCAGAGTAAGAACCGTGAGACCTAAGGCCATTTTCTAGACAAATTTGCAAAGCGTAAAATGTGTTGGAATTCCTAAAATAGAGTTTTCAAATATTTCTGAATTCAACAGTGACTCCTTGGCAGGGTCTGAATGGGGATGGAGTTTCAGGACATTTGGGTAGCTGCCTCCTTATACCTGTGATGGATTCATTTTGATATTTGGCAAAACTAATACAATTAT
>NW_011494903.1:1556303-1593587 GCF_000754665.1 Bison bison bison
GCCATTTCCTTCTCCAATGCATGAAAGTGAAAAGTGAAAGTGAAGTCACTCAGTCGTGTGCGACTCTTCGCAACCCCATGGACCACAGCCCGCCAGGCTCCTCCATCCATGAGATTTTCCAGGCAAGAGTACTGGAGTGGGTCGCCATTGCCTTCTCCATGTCAGAGACGAGAGATGTGAAATTGATGCTGTTGTCTTTCATGGATAGCCTTTAGTAGTAGAACCAGGTTGAGGATCAAAGATTTACAATTCTCAAGTCAATCTTCATGATTTTGTTTTCCACTCAATTCTGCTAGATGTAATCATATAATGTAGCTGAGACATAGATCAGCAGGCATGCATAGTCGTGTTCGACTCTGCAATCCTATGGACATGTAATTTGAAACCCCATAGTCTACTAGGCTCCTCTGTTCATGGGATTTCCCAGAAAAGACTACTGGAGTGGGTTGCCATTTCCTTCTCCAGGGGATTTTCCCAACCCAGGGACTGAACCGGAGTCTCCTGTATCTTCTGCATTGCCAGGCAGATTCTTTACCACTGAGCCACCAAAGTAAATCATCATTATGGACCTTTATGAAAATAGTAATGAGTGTCATTCAAAAACGGGGAGTATTTTAGCAGCAGCACCTTTTACATTTATGTAAAATGCCTTACTTTGGTGGATATTATCGAAGGTTTCTGTTTGTTTTTTAAATAGCAAACCCTTTTCATCCCCTAAAAAGGAACTGAATACCAGGAATAAAACCTGTTATAAACTATATTCTATTATTAGTGGCTATGAAAGCCACACATTTGAAGATATTTTCAATTAATTTCTATTTAATGACTTCCAGTGAGACATGAATTCCTAATAAAATTAGAAGCAACATTCTTTAGGTTCTTTCCAACAGATTTCAACTTTTAGTTGAAAAGTATTCATTAATTCTTTAACTTAAAATAGCACTGGCCCTCTGAAACAGTTCCCTATCAGAGAGATTTTTACACCTTGGAGAAGATTCTACTCTGTCTTAGCCTGTCCCCCGAGGGCAGGGCTCACAACCCTGAGGAGCAGCTGGCCCATAGAGCCCTCTGAGACAGTGCCCATTGCAGGGACTTCTGTCCAGTTTCCCAGTGACTTTCCTTTGTGGGTTCCTTTTCAAATTTGGACTCCAGTTGTTTGAAAGACAAGTTCCCAGTCTAGAGTAGAAAACAATACATTCAATCTTTGTACTTCTAGCCTAGAACTGAGAGACTGAGAACATTTGGCATTCATGTGATTTTATGACTTTCAGATAATTGATATGTACTATCAATTATATATCATATATTTTGTTGCCTCTAGGGTAATTTTGATATTTCAGTATATTATTTATTTAATTGAGTTGTTTCATAAGATCATGTCATCTGTTTTCAGGACACTGTGCAGTCATTTTCAAAATTCAGTTGCAGGCAAATACCTTGATGTAAGATTGACTGTGGTGCCTGCTGGTCATTGCATTCTCTGAATGAGTCTACTTCTACTTTTAGTATTTATTTACTTGGCTATTTCTTTATTTGGCTGTTGGGTCTTAGTCACGGCATGCAAACTCTTAGTTGCAGCATGTTGGATCTAGTCCCCTGACCAGGTATTGAAATGGAGTCTTAGCCCCCGGAGCACCAGGGAAGTCTCTGTATCTTATTATTGATATCTCACAGAGGTACTGCTGACAGAAGGATTTAGGAGAGCAGCATCTATATAAAAACATGCAGTTAATGCAATTGTACATGTGATTTTATAGAATTTTGGAACTTGAGGTTCCAGAAAACACATGCACACACACACCAGAGCCTCTTTTCTGAATTTCCAACAGCTCTACATGTGCCCACCTGAAGGCTCCTTTGGCCTGCCTTATGGCCAGCGATTTTCCTTCTATTCCAGTCAGAAGCAATCCTATAACAACTTGTAAAGACCTAACCCTGAAAACCTCCCATGAGATCATCCAGGACTGGATATGGTCTGCCATGAGGGAGCATTTCATTTCACCTTTCTAGGAATTATTTTGATTGCATTATAGATAAATGTGAGGGAGATTTTAATTAAGAAAAAAAAGCATAGCAAGTGCTTTTAGGACCACAGTGTCAAACGCTGCCCTAAAATATAACCAGACACAGTTGCAAATAATGCTCCCCTATGTGGTGCATTCTATGCTCAATGACTTTAGAATCAATAGCTAGGTAATTAATGACTTAATTAAAACCGCAGTGAGGAAGGGCAGCATTATTGTCATTATGTCACTTGACCAGACCCTGCTTCTGTACTCACTAAGTGCAGATTCAAACAGGCAGTAAGATAAATTACATGGCCCAATATTTACATGCATACATGACTTCAAGTTTCAGAGAAAAATACATTTCTGTGTATTCATTCCATCCTTACTCTAAAACAACCCAGAGGAGACTCACCTGGATGTCTAACATCCCCTAACAACACATTGCTACTGCCAGCTGGAGCTACTTCCTAGAAAATCCAGACTTCCATATTTCTCATCTGCTGCATTACTTTAGTCTCCAGCACCATCTAGTCTCAGACAACTCTTGAAGGCTTTTCTTACATTTCTAGTGGGACCATACCTCATGCACACTTGGTATCTTTTTTGGTGACAGAGAGATTTCTTGAACTCAAGAGGAAGAAGAATACATAAGAAAACAAGCTGGTGTTGACTCTTCTAGAAGTAGAGCTTGAGGGGTACTGCCTAATACATTCCTGCTTGCTTCAGAAGAAGCTGTTAAAGAATTCCCAAAAGATAATGATGGAATGACTGGGAAACATGAATAGAGAAATAGTCAAAAGAATCTTAGGTGGTAATAAGAGAGCCATAGTACCCAGAATAAGGGTGGAGATACCTGTGATACTCTCTACCCAAGTTAGAAAATTGCATGATTTTCCAGAGGAACCTTTTTGGAGGGAGTATAGACAAAGTGAAATGTTCAGAAGGGAGTGAAAGGACCATAAGAAAGTTCTTAACTGATCATCTAAAGGAAGGAAAATGAGATGTTAAAGATGGAGAAGGGCAGATGCAGATAGTCGGGCAGGAGGATCCCAATCATTTGCAAATATTTAAAGGAATACCGCATCACAGAGGGATAATCTTGTGCTGGGTGAACCGAAGAAAGACTAGTGGGTGGTCAGAAAGAATTCTAATAGTGGGAGCAGGCCAAAGATGGAAGGGTTTGACTTAAAAGAGGCTGTGAGAATTTCAAGCCCCTGAAATATACGGCAGACTTGAGCCTTTGAAAAGCATGCTCTCCTACAATAATTCCAGAACAGTGTTTTGTAGAACACTGGGAATGATAGATGTCTCTTGATAGTTTGTGGGAAGAAACGAAAAAGGTGTGTTTGTGTGTGCATGCCTGTGTGTTAATAGTTTTGAGACTATTCTTGGGTCAAATAAGTTTGGAAAATGCCACTTTGATAATAGGGAAATACATTCTTATTTCAATAACATCTCCATGTCCTTAGTATGGTAATATGCTTAATATGCTACTCTGTCTATTGTGAACATCAAAGAGGCTTTAATATTACCTAAATTTATTCTACCAAAAGAGTATTTATTTGTCTTAGGAATGTCTTTCATTTAGCTTATGCAGTATTGTAGCATGGAACTCGGGGTAACATTTTTAGAGAATGTAGTCACTGATTATGAACATCTTAAGGATATTTTCAAACTGGATATCCTCTGGTGCTTTTCTAAATGTGGCAAAGAGGAAATATACAAGGAAAAGGGCAGTACATTAACAAATAAGATGCATATATGGCACCAATATGGTTTGGCAATATTCATTGTATGTTATTAAATTCCTAGGAATTTTCCATGTTGTGAAAGAATACTAAAGCAGAGTATTTTTAAAGTGTCAGGTAACACAGTTTCCCAAAAGCATAACCAATAGATAACAATGGAAAACACTCTTCTCAGACTAATTGACTCAAGATTTTGCACTCTTTTGGTACTATTAAAAGACTCTGACTTTGTAAGACCACTGTCAGGAGGAAATTATAGAATTAACAGCATAATGAATCTTATTCTTTTGCAGAACAAATGACATATTCCTCTACCCTTTGCACCTGCAGTTGTCACCGATTAAAAGGGAAAGGCCAAAGAAATCACCCCCTCATAATTATGCATGATTACATGGGTCCATAGGCACACTGACACATTAGCACCTGTGATATTATGATCAAATTAAATTCTGTTTGTGTTCATTCTGCCTGTTCGCATTTTCTCTAAGGAATGAAAAATCTCTGAATTTGACTTAAAAAAGAATTGAACATCTGATTTGGAAGCTACATTCATCTTTGAAAGAGCATGTCAGGGAGATGCACAAAGTACAATATACAAAAGGCTGCAATAATGTAATAAATACCAGGTTTCCCCCCACCCCAGCTTCTGCTGGGCAATTTGGACTTGAAAAACTCTCCCATTAGACTGACCATAACAATTGTTTTCTTTAGAAGTGAGTTTAGATCTTCTGAGCTTTTGATACATTATTCTTAGCATAATGGTATCCAGAGGGAAATCCTAACAGGTGACTGATGTAAGACTCTGTGGGCACTATTTATAAGTAGTCTAGACTTGGGGCCTTTCTGCTGTGCCAGAGGATATAAAGGTTCCACATGGCTGTGCACAGTACGTGGCCCTAAGCACAAAGGAAGCTTTCCTGAGATGATCCTCTCCCACACTGCCTCCAAAAAAACTACCCTCAAACCAGCCTAAGAGCTACCCTGTTGGCTTGAGAGAAGTGGAAATGTGATTTTAGTTTCTCTCTCTCCTTAAGGTTACCCAAGTCTATTCCTGATTCTTATTTGGGTGAGAGTCTACTGATTCCAGAATTTCTTGCCACCTAAATTGTAGACTTAGAGATTAAATTTCCCAAGAAATAGACCCTAATTCTCTGAGATTTGTGTGCATTTTTATTCTGGAGTTCTCTCGGAATCCATCCCTATGGGCAAGTGAAGGGAAGAGGATTGAGTAGACGGAGAGCTGGGCTTTGATACAGTCACCACAAGGTCTTAGCCAAGCCTATAGGAAGCTCTGGAGCTGGGATGAACCTTCTGAGTTGTCCTGCCTTGAGGCAAGTGCTTATATTGCACCCTTCCCAAAGATCAGTCCTTAGATGCTGCTTGTCCCCAGAGAGTGGTGTGTGACCTTGACTGGTATGATTAACTCTTTAGCAGCGGGCAATTCTCAGGCAGAAACTCAGCTGAGAGCTGATAGTAAACAACATTCCTAGCACTTGTTGAAATGAGTACTCTCAGTCTGAAAAGGAGTTTCTGGGCAACTCTTCACAACAGGCACCACACATCTATTAACTTTTCCAGTCATTTGCCTTCGATAATCTAAATGTAGGAAAAATGCAGTTTGCTAACTTTTATTTACAGTCTACAATGTACTAGTTACTTCAAGCATGAACACTAAGAATACAGTAACAGCCGTCATTTATTGAGTTCTTATATCTCAAGTATTATATTAAATGTTTTTTTAATGTTGTTCTATTTAACCTCCACATTAATTTATGCTTCTTGGAGAAGGAAATGGCAACCCACTCCAGTATTCTTGTCTGGAAAATCCCATGGACAGAGGAGCCTGGTAGGTTACAAAGAAAATAGGGTCACAAAGAGTCAGACACGACTAAGTGACTAACACTTTCACTTAATTTACTCTTTTCATTCCCTTTCACAAATGAGGAAGCTGAAGCTAGAAAAGTTTAGGTGACTTGACTAAAGTTACACAAATGGAAGTGAGAGTGTCAGGATATGAACTCAGTCTTCTTCAAAGTCCTCTCTCTTAATGTCTATTTTCTACCACCTGTCCATCTTGTATTGCTTTGTTTTATTCTTGTGAAAATCCTAGGATTTACATACCATTTTTATGTATGTAAATATATACATAATACAAATTATGTATATATAATACATATACATATATACATATACAAATTATACCATTTGCAGTGAAGAAATTGAGCATCAGGAGATTACACAGCCTTTCTCAAGGTCACATATTATTAGTAACTCAAACAAGGCTCTAATTCTAAAGCTCTTATTCTTTCTACTGCCACTATATTGATTATAGGCAGTTCATCAAAACTTGAGGAGAGGGAAATGGCAACCCACTCCAGTACTCTTGCGTGGAGGGTCCCCATGGACTGAGGAGCCTGGTAGGCTACAGTCCATGGGGTTGCTAAGAGTCAGCACGACTGAGCAACTTCACTTTCACTCTTCATTTTCATTGGAGAAGGAAATGGCAACCCACTTCAGCATTCTTGCCTGGAGAGTCCCAGGGATGGAGGAGCCTGGTGGGCTGCTATCTATGGGGTCTCACAGAGTTGGACGCGACTGAAGTGACTTAGCAGCAGCAGCATCAAAACTTGATAAATACTCAGTTAACTCACTTATGAATCCTTAAAGAGTAGAGTTTACTTAGCCTTATGAATTTATAAGATTCCATAAACTATTTCCATTTGGAATTGTAAAGTGTGCTAAGAAACAGGCCAGCAGCCAGTTCATGAGGCTGAACAAGGCTACATGGACATTATTGTCCAATGTTTTCATGCAAGTCTATTCAGAGCAATTAAGCAATTTCTATTCATAACAATTCAAGTATTTCCAGAATTAGTCCCATAATTAAGGCAGGGACCATGTTGGTTTCATCCCTGTACCCACCTCAGCAAATGCCACATGCTTGGTACCCAGTAAAATTTATTAAAACTGAGAGGGAATATATGAACATAATGAGGACTTCATCATCAAGAATCTCTACAGATGGATGGATAAAGAAGATGTGGTGTATATTCAATGGAATATGTCATTGTTGTTGTTCAGTCCCTAAATCTTGTCCAACTGTTTGTGATCCCATCGACTGCAGCAAGCCAGGCTTCCTTGTCCTTCACTATCTCCCAGAGTTTGCTAAAACTCAAGTCCATTGAGTCAGTGATGGCATCCAACCATCTCATCCTCTGTCACCCCCTTCTCCTTCTGCCCTCAGTCTTTCACAGCATCAGGGTCTTTTCTAGTGAGGCAGCATTTTCTTTCAGGTGGCCAAAGTATTGGATATTCAGCTTCAGCATCAGTCCTTCCAGTGAATATTCAGGATTGAATTTCCTTTAGAATTGACTAGTTTGATCTCCATGCAGTCCAAGGAACTCTCAAGAGTCTTCTACAGCACCACAATTCAAAAGCGTCAATTCTTTGGCACTCAGCCTTCTTTATGTCCAGTTCTCATGTCCACACATGACTACTGGAAAAACCATATCTTTGATGAGACAGACTTTTGTTGGCAAAGTGATGTCTCTACTTTTTAATATACTGTCTAAGTTTGTCATAGCTTTCCTTCCAAGGAGCAAGCATCTTTTAATTTCATGGCTGCAGTGGCCCTCTGCAGTGATTTTGGAGCCCAAGAAAAGAAAATCTGTCACTACTTCCACTTTTCCCCCTTCTATTTGCCATGAAGTTATGGGACTGGGTGGCATGATCCTCATTTTTAGAATGTTAAGTTTCAAGCCAGCTTTTTCACTCACCTCTCTCACCCTCATCAAGAGGCTCCCTAGTCCCTCTTCACTCTCTGCCATTAGAGTCGTATCATCTGCAAATCTGAGGTTGTTAATGTTTCTTCTGGCAATCTTGATTCCAGCTTGTGAGTCATCCAGCCCAGCATTTTGCATGATATACTCTGCATAGAAATTAAATAAGCAGGGTCATAATATTCAGCCTTGATATACTCCTTTCCCACTTTTGAACAAGTTTATTGTTCCATGTCCAGTTCTAACTATTGCTTCTTGACTTTCACACAGATTTCTCAGGAGGCAAGTAAGGGGGCCTGGTATTCCCATCTCTTGAAGAATTTTCCACAGTTTGTTGTGATCCACACAGTCAAAGGCTTTAGCATCATCAATGAAGCAGAAGTAGATGTTTATCTGGAATAATCTTGCTTTTTCTAGGATCCAGTGAATGTTGGCAATTTGATCTCTGGTTCCTCTGCCTTTTCTAAATCCAGCTTGAACATTTGGAAGATCTCAGTTCATGTACTTTTGAAGCCTAGTTTGAAGGATTTTGAGAATTACCTTGCTAGCATGTGAAGTGAGTGCAATTGTATAATAGTTTGAACATTCTTTGGCATTGCCCTTCTTTGAGGTTGGAATGAAAACTGACATTTTCCAGCTCTGTGGCCACTGCTGAATTTTCCAAATGTGATGGCATATTGAGTGCAGAACTTTCACAGCATTATTTTTTAGGATTTGAAATAGCTCAACTAGAATTCCATCACCTCCATTAGCTTGATTCATAGTAATGCTTCCTAAGGTCCACTTGACTTCAGACTCCAGGATGTCTGGATCTAAGTGAATGACCACATCATCATGGTTATCCATGTTATTAAGGCCTTTTTTGTATAATTCTTCTGTGTATTCTTGCCACCCCTTGTTAATATCTTCTGCTTCAGTTAGGTCCTTTCCATTTCTGTCCTTTTTGGTTGAACTAAACACTACTTGGCCATGAAAAAGAATGCAATTTTTTCCATTTGCAACAACATGAATGGACTTACAGAGTATTGTGCTAAGTGAGGTAAATAAAACAAAGAAAGACAAATACTGTAAGATTTCATTCATATATAGAATCTAAAAAACACAAGTTACTTGATATAATAAAAAAGGAGCAGACTCACAGATACAGAGAACAGACTAGTGGCTACCAGTGGGGAGAAGTAAGGGGAGAGGAGCAATATAGAGGTGGGAGAGTAAGAAGGACAAACTACTATGTATAATATAAGCTACAAGGATATATTGTATGACACAGGAAATGCAGCCATTGTTTAATAATAACTATAAATGGAGGATGGGCTTCCCTGGTGGCTCAGTTAAAGAATCCACCTGCAATGCAGGAAATGTGGGTTTGACCCCTGGGTTGGGACGGTTCCCTGGAGAAGGAAATGGAAACTGAACCCAGTACTCTTGCCTGGGAAATCCCGGGGGCAGAGAAGCCTGGAGGGCTACAGTCCAGGGGGTCGCAAGAGTTGGAAATGACTTAGTGACTAAACCACCACCGTAAATGGAGTATAACCTTGAAAAACTGTGAATCACTATATTGTACACCTGTAACTTATATAATATTATACATCAGCTACACTTCAATTTTAGAAAATAGTCTTGTATACCATTTCCCCTCACAGAGACCATCTTCTCTTAATAAATGTACATTTTATGACTAATAACATATCTCCATTGTTAAAAGCATGCAGAATTCCACTAGAACTTCCAATAAACCACAAATAGTCAATAGTAAATCTGAACTGATAAAATGATTTTGCCAATAGAAAAGGGCAACATTTCAGTGAATGTGTGTGACCACAGTTCATGGGTGACCAATTTCTTTCGTGGCTTTTGACATTACTATCTCTGCTATCCTGAGATCCTGGAATCCCAAGTCGGGAATGGTTGAGAGTGAAGGGATAAACCTAGATAGTCCTTGATGTATTTGTTCCAGGCAAAATCAGAAACGCTAAAACTTCCTTTCTGCACAAATGCAGCTGCAGCTTTTTCTTAGCAAATGGAAATCTTTCCAAAGGGGAGAAAGGACAGGCGGGTGCCAATAAATAGAAACTGTAAACTTTGAATAAAGTAAATCTCTTCTGAGCTTTGAGTCCCTGAATTCCCCAAGCACTGGCGTTGAATGAGGGGCTATGTGGTTCCCAGGAAGAGTCTGTGAGGTGAGAACACTTGATCCCACACACAAGTCTTCATTATATTGAAATACTACCCTTGAAAGAAAACCCACTATCTGCCTCCTGGCAATCTAAATCTTGTCAATACACTTAAGGGACTCTTTGTTTAGAGTGTACAAAGCTTCCTTTCTTCCTTCTCTCCTTTAGAAAATCAGCAGACAGAATAGTCCCCTGGCAGCTGGGGCTCCACTGAGGGCTGACCGTGCTCACATTCGTTTTTCTGGTTTATGACTCCTTCTGAAACAGGGACTGGAGTGAACGATGCTCCTGAGGACACAGCACACTTTGGGAACTCTAAACGCCCTTCTTCTTGCGGTTTATATGATCTTATTTTAATTGAAAATGGCTTTTTAACGGTTTTCTTCCCTGCTACAATAAAAAAAGTTGCCATCATCAAACGAAACGGATGGCATCTTTTGCTTTGATTTGACTGCATTACTTTTTGTTAAACAAACACAAAATCAAATTAAACTAACAAGCCTCCAGGCAAGGGAGGAAGGGGAGATGGTTCCCCTGTCTTCCTGAGGACTTGGAATCTGTCCCTTTGAAAACTGGAAGCAGCTTGAATGGTTAGGGTGAAGGCGAGGGTCACTCAGTCCTCCAATATTCCTGGGTGATAGCAGCTCATGTGCTCTTCATGCAGGTTACCGTCTCTGAGACACACCTGTCTGTCTCACTTCAGTTCAGTCGCTCAGTTGTGTCTGACTCTTTGCGACCCCATGGACTGTAGCCTACCAGACTCCTCTGGCCATAACATTTTCCAGGCAAGAGTGCTGGAATGGGTTGCCATTTCCTTTTCCAGGGGATCTTCCCGACCCAGGGAATCTGCATAGAAGTTAAATAAATAGGGTGACAATATACAGCCTGGACATACTCCTTTCCCAATTTGGAACCAGTCTGTTGTTCCATGTCCAGTTCTAACTGTTGCTTCTTGACCTGCATACAGATTTCTCAGGAGTGAGGTAAGGTGGTATTCCCATCTCTTCAAGAATTTTCCAGTTTGTTGTGATCCACACAGTCAAAGGCTTTGGCATATCAATAATGCAGAAGTAGATGTTTTTCTGGAACTCTTTTGCTTTTTCAATGATCCAACAGATAATGACAATTTGATCTCTGCCTTTTCTAAATCCAGCTTGAACATCTGGAAGTTTTCAGTTCACATACTGTTGAAGCCTGGCTTGGAGAATTTTGAGCATTACTTTGCTAGCGAATGAGATGAGTGCCATTGTGCAGTAGTTCGAACATTCTTTGGTGTTGCCTTTCTTTGGGATTGGAATGAAAACTGACCTTTTCCAGTCCTGTGGCCACTGCTGAGTTTTCCAAATTTGGTGGCATATTGAGTGCAGCACTTTCACAGCATCATCTTTTAGGATTTGAAATAGCTCAGCTGGAATTCTATCACATCCACTAGCTTTGTTTGTAGTGATGCTTCCTAAGGCCCACTTGACTTCCCACTTCAGGGTTTCTGATTCTAGGTGAGTGATCACACCATCGTGGTTATCTGAGTCATTAAAATCTTTTCTATATAGTTCTTCGGTGTGTTCTTGCCATCTCGTCTTATTATCTTCTGCTTCTGTTAGGTTCATACCAGTTCTGTCCTTTATTGTTCCTGTCTTTGCATGAAATGTCTACCTGAGGTTGTTTTGAAGCCCTGTCTGGGATTTAAACCTACAGATGCAAAGGCCTTGCCTTTTATCACTGTATGATTCAGTGCATGAAATGCCAACCTTTTGGGGAAAGAGTTTATTTTTGTTTCATCTTTCTCTTTACATTTTCAAGTGAAATTTCTAAGCTTTTAGAAATGGCCAGAATGACAAGAAATCACATTTTAAAATATGTCCGACTTGATTTTAATTAGTTGGTCCTGGGTGACTCAGTTGCCCAGGGGAAGAAAGACCTGTTATCATTATTTTAAATTTTGCAGATCAGGGAGGCTCCGTTTCTCAGCAGAGGCTGGGTTTGGGAAAGGCAGTAACAAGGCTCTGACATTTTCATTGTAATCTTTATTTCCAAGGGCATCAGAGAGTTCTGTAAAAATGGTGTGTGTGTGTGTGTGTGTGTGTGTGTGTGTGTGTGTGTGTGAGTCACTCAGTTGTGTCTGACTCTTTTCAACCCCATGGCCAGTAGCCATCCAAACTCCTCTGTCCACAAAATTCTCCAGGCAAGAATACTGGAATGGGTTGCCATTTCCTGTACTTTCTGTAAAAATTAATAATTTAATTCAGAGATTCTATTCATTCCAACAAAAGAAACATTTCATTGAAACTTAAATATATTCTAATAAAATTCACTGAAAGATGCATGTGTTTTATTATCCACAATTGTTCATTCATAACCACAAAATACAGAAGTTTAGAGAATTTAGAGGAGTAGTATATATAAAATGCATTTGTTGTAAAAGTATTATGTATACACATACACACACACACACGCACACACACACACTTGAATATGAATTTGACATGGATTCCTAACACATTTAAATCTAATTAAATGATAAGAAATTAAAACTAATAATTTAATAATAAATTGATAGTACATAAAGAAATCTGATTAAGTTTAATTCTAATAAACTTTATCCTTTGAAAGATATTTCTAAAAATAAAACCTATTATTCAATATGTATTTATTGAGTACTTAGTCTATGCCAGGTGCTATGCTAAGCTCTTGGGCTAAAACAGTAGGAAAACAGAGAATCTTTGTCCTCAAAGTCATTGCTGTCTAATTGGAGAGAGGTACTGATCAAACACATAAATATAATTACAATTTTGTCTAGTGCTTTGAAACAGTGACATTTAAACTATCTCCTGAAAGAGAAGTGAGTGAGTTGATCAAGTGAAGAGGCAGGAAAGATAAGGTATTCTTGGTGAAAAAAAAAAAATAGCAAACTAACAACAATCAAACAGCATTTACAAAATTCCCTGGGGAAAATTAGTCTGGTCAAGATAAGCAAAACTGAGGATGTGTCTAGAATTCCGTGGGGGGAAGAGTGACAGAAATGAAAGCACAGGAGCAGCCGGCCATTGTTCAGGGCCAATAGAACAGTTAAGAATTTTTATCTTTGTGCTAAAAGCAGTGATTGAAGCACCCTAAATAGGAAGCTCACATGAATTAATAAGACAAGGTCAGCACATCGAGGGTTACTGAACTTAGCACCTCCAATTTCTTTATTTTTTCCTTTAAGTCTTTTCAAAATCAGTTCTCAAAGCCAGCACATCAGAAGACCTCTGGCTCCCACCTCGCTCTCCTCCCATTGCTTCCTTGGAGGAAGGTTTTCTGATTCCTGTAGACTTGCCTGTTTCTAAGGAGCCTGCAATCTGTTTGAAGATGCCTTTCCTCAGGAGAGCTCCATATTCCGGAGAAGAGCCGTGAGGCTTCCTGTACCAAATTTTGGTTCTGGATCTGTTCTTTTGCTAACCTAAATTAGAATCTATGATGGGGAAAGTGTACTTTGTTTTTTTCCTATAATTGTGTGCCCCAAAGAAAGCACTTCCAAGGATACTTTCCTCAAGTCTCATCACCAGTCTTGCCCTTTTACACCAGGCCATCTCCCCCACCTGCTTTCTGTCATTGTTAGAAAAAGGTGAATGTTGGGGGGAAAAAATCCCATAGGCTCATTTTTACATCCCCCTGTACTGTGGCTGAATGCTGCTCTCAGAATTCCCTGCTGACTTCTTTCTTTGAGACTCTGGAGCAGAGCATTTCCTTGGTTGTAATTCTGTGGAATATTCAACACATGGCCACTTATAGAGAGCTAGGCATTCATCTAAGCGCTTTATATGCACTAACTACTTTAATCCTCATTAATATGCCCATTTGATAGATGGTAAAACTGAGGCTTAGAGTGTTAATCAACTTGCTTATAATTAATGCTGATGCTGAGACTTGAGCAGAAATGCTCTGGCTCTATGTTTAACATTAGGACTATGATTTTATTTATATTTTTATTTATCTTGAAGTGATGTGATTCTCCTGGTAGTCAGTGAGGCCTTGTGAATAAGCAGTGTAAATCCACAGTATAAATCCAGAATCTAATGAAAATGAGAGATTAAGAAAAAGAGAGGCATTTAAAAGACAGCACTGCAATATCTGCATAGTCACATTTTTCTATGTGACTATAGGAAACCAAAAGAGACTATTCCATAAATAGATCCTGAAATATTAACATACAGATTCAAAGAGAATTTAGTCATCTCTTCAGGCTGCATAATTTGACTAAGAAATATTTTCATTCATAATATTAGTGAATGCTATTCAAATTTCTGCTAGCAACTTTTTGCTTATAATGGTGGAGCTAATGTGAATTAATGAATGAATGAGTGAATGAGGGCTTTTTAAAATCTCATAGCAATCTGAGAACTTCCTAAGGAAACTTCCTGAGGTCTTGAATACTAGTTTCAGTGTCATTAGGCAGTAGACTTACTATGGAATTAATATTAGATTCTTCTTTGCATGAGAAAATCAAAGAACTCTTCTTTGGACGAAATCAAGAACAAACCTGAGAGCATGTAAGAGGAAGCTCTGACTCCACAGGTCAAAGGAGGCCCTAACTATCTCGCCCAAACACCTTCCTGTTCTTCCCCTTCTCCAGTCACCCCTCTAGTGTCCCCACACCATGGCACCTACTCTCTGGTCACCTCATCCTTCTTAATCATGCCATCTCTTTCATACCCATATACTTAAAAAAAAAACAAAACACTTTATCGAGGTCTGATAGACAGATAAAATTGGTATACATATTTAATGTATATAACTCAATGAGTTTGGAGATAAGTATGTATACCCATGAAACCATCACCATTAAGGCCATAAACATACCCATCCCCTCTCAAAATTTCCTCCTGCACCCTTTATTATTTTTATTATTGTTTATATATATGTGTGGTAAGAGTACTTAACATAGAATCTACCTTCTTAGCAAATTTTAGGATACAGTACTTATTTGTTAGGAACGCATTATGCTAAGTGAAATAAGCCAGACACAGAAAGATAAATACTGTATAATCTCATTTCTATGTGGAATCAAAAAATAGTCAGTTTCATAGAA
The DNA here is from genome assembly GCF_000754665.1 of Bison bison bison. NCBI lineage: Eukaryota > Metazoa > Chordata > Mammalia > Artiodactyla > Bovidae > Bison > Bison bison. Next base: position 1,571,082 of record NW_011494903.1, read on the forward strand.
GCAGAGAATAGAATGGTGTTTACCAGGAGCTGGAGAGACGGAGAAATGAAGTAATGATTAAAACGTACAAAGTTTGAGTTACACAAGTAGGTTCTGGTGATCTACTCTACAGTCCATGTTCGACTGCGTGTGCTGTTCCTTTTTCTTGAAATACTTGGCTTCTTTATCTAAAGAGTCTTGACCAAGCTCAACATGTCACCTATTTTGTGATGCATTCCTTAAATTTCTCCCAAGTGAAATAAATTATTTTACCTACATGCTCCCATAGGCTCCTATGCTCATGTCTGTTGTGCCATATTGTATTATCATGATTGGTTCACCTCCACTTTGCTTGTTGGACTTTGAGAAGCTGGGACCAGGATTTCTAGTTCAATATATGAGTTCAATAAATGTGCTATTTTCCTTTTGGGTTCCAGGGATTGTGGTAGGTACAGAGGATCTATTGATGACTACAATATGATTTTTGTTTTTTGAAAAGGGTGCACACACTGCTAGAAATAGGCATGGAAGTGGAAAATCTGAATGCCATGTGCAATGTATAGTTAGAGACTGTGCTTGAGGAGTATAAAGCATCAAGAAGAGAGAGCTCTTCACCCAGATTTGAACTGAAAGGATGGAAATACTGCCTCAGCCAAGTCTTGAAGGGCAAGTGGAAGTTAGACCAGGAAGGGTACTGAAGAAGGAATGGTATTTCATATAGATAGAAGTCTTGAAAAAAAAACTGAGGCATGAAACCACAGGATGTGTTTGGGAGAACACAGAATTTCAGTATTACCAGAGAATAAATTAGCCCAGAGGCTGAAGAGAGGTGTGTGTGTGGTGAGTGTGTGAAGGAGGCTGCAGGGACTCACCCTGACTGATTCAAAACTGAGTGTATCTTCTCGATGAGAGGAGACTGCAGTTGTTCATGTAGGAGAATAATGCCCTCAGTTCTAAGAAAGGTTATTGTGACTGCAGTGTAGAAAAGTCGCAGAAGAAGAGTGTGGGGGCAGGGCTACAGCAATGTTTTCTTAGAGAGAGGTGAGAAAGGTTCAAACCCCAAAATGCTCTAAGGAGCTATACCTAGAACACTGTCTCCTGCAGGTACAATATATCTTTGTTGAATGAATGAATGAAAGTGAAAGGGGCTCAGTCATGATCGATCCTTTGAAATCCCATGGACTATACAGTCCACAGAATTCTCCAGGCCAGAATACTGGAGTGGGTAGCCTTTCCTTTCTCCAGGGGATCTTCCCAACCCAGGGATCGAACCCAGGTCTCCCCCATTGCAGGCAGATTCTTAACCAGGTCAGCCACAAGGGAAGCACAAGAATACTGGAGTGGGTAGCCTATCCCTTCTCCAGTGGATCTTCCTGACCCAGGAATTGAACCCAGGTCTCCTGCATTATAGGCAGATTCTTTACCAAATGAGCTATCAGGGAATTCCAGATAAATGAATGGGTGATTTTAAAACATTAAAGTTTAACCAGTTTGTTTTTTCTTTAATTATTTTCTTAAATTTTATATTGGAGTATAGTTGATTAACAATGTTTTGTTAGTTTCAGGTTACAGCAGCAAAGTGATTCAGTTACACATTTGCGTGCTAAGTCTCTTTAGTCATGTCCTGCTCTTTGCTCCCCTATGGACTGTGGCCTGCTGGGCTCCTCTGTCCATGGGATTCTCCGGGCAAGAATACTGCAGTGGGCTGCCATGCCCTCCTCCAGGGGATCTTCCTGACCCGGGGTCAAACCCCTGTCTTTCATATGTCTCCTCATCGGCAGATGGGTTCTTTACCACTAGTGCCACCTGGGAAGCCCTTACAGATACATGCATCTATTCTTTTTCAAATCCTTTTCCCATTTAGATTATTAAGTATTGAGCAGAGTTCCCTGTACTATATAGTAGGTCTTTATTAACCAATTTGTCTTATACAGTGAATATTATTGCTTTGAGACAATATTTTATTACCACCAGAGTAGGCTTTTCAATTTATTTATCTAATATAAGAATTGATTCTCAGGAGGGCAAATAAAACACGTGCTCTTTTTACGTAAAAAGTACAGGAATATACAAACAATATATAAACATATTTAAAGTCTATGTAAAGTTTAAAAATAAAATAAAATTAGAAAAATAAAAGAAAAACTTTATTGAGAAAGAAAGTGAGGAAGGAAAATATTTTTAAAGGTTCTATGGTGGGAAAAGAATTTTAAAAGTTTAAGAAATGCCACTCTAAATAATTATTGTAACTTCAACAGCATTTGTTTGTTTTAATCTAGAACACTGAGTCTTTTTGTTTAACGTAATTCTACTTTAGTTCATCTGAGTATTTGAGATTCAATTTGGTATTATTGCTTATTTTGTTTTTGGTATCATAATGACTTGAGAAAAGTATATCTGAACAGAAAAAGAAAAATATTCCCATGACTCAGAGAAGTGGCATTTTAAATGTAAAACTCATTTCACCTGAGGACTACAAGCTATTCCAAAATGATATTTCATCAATCCTCAAAGTAATCTATTTTATAGCGAAACAGAGAAGAGCACTCCTAACATCTCTCCATGGGGATAACAATTAGTTATTCTAAATTCAGGCCCAGGAATATCAATCTTAGAGTAGTAGCAGGCATCTGAGTTGCTGTTTTCATGATGGTCATGGTTCTCAGATGGGAATTTTGTTGCTCAAGAACCTTCCATAACCTAGTACCCTAGGGATCTGGCAAACCAACTACTCGGTTAAAGCTAATACAGAATTGGCACCGGCCTCAGTCTCACTCTTCACTACCTCTCACCTCTCAAGGTGAGTGTATCTGCTAAGCAACCATCTTCCCAGGAAATGAACTGGTTTGATACTTTTTCCAAAGAGTGTCTGCTTTTTATGAAATACCGAGGTGATACTGTGTTCACAGCAGAGATATGCCATCTGTCCAAGCAAGCCCAGAAGAGAAAGTAATGGAATTCAAACCCGAGTGGCTGCACACACACTGCCATGGCATCTGCCTCTCTGATGAACTTGAATACCCCTGTGTCTGTGCTCTAGGGATCCACAGTTTTTTAATTCAAGATAGAATTCCCTTCAGAAACTGTTGCTATGAAGACCAAATTCCTCCACCTGCCAGTCTATTTTCTGATGGCAATGGGTCCACGCTATCCTCTTTTAGAAGCACTTTTTGGGTTCTCTATCTGTATCTAACAAACAAAGGTAAATGCTGGAAAACATGGATCAGAATTTTTAAGGTACTACCCGCAGGATTAATGTAGTCCAAGGCAGTTATTTCAGTTTTGCCTGGATGGGTCAAGTTTGGCTAGATGTGCTTTATGAGATCTGGATAAAGGCACTGTATTACATTCTGTACTTCAACCTCACAAACCAAAAGGAGCATGACTTTCTTTTCTTCTGATTTCATGACACAATATGCTCCTGATTTTCATCCTACTTTTATACCTAATTCTCCCTTTTTTAACTGAATCAACTTTTCTGCCCATGTAGCTGATATTCAGATTTTCTCTTCTCATCCTTCTCTATACAATCTTCCCAGGTAATTTTATCCACTCTCATAGCTCTTTTATTTTTATGTGATAGCCCTTGACCAGCTCTATGTCCTGAATATATTAGACCTGTACTTAATCAATTGAAATCTGAATTCATGTGTCCCAAAGTCACCTCAGAATCAACAGGTCTTGGACTGAACTTCGTACATCCACTGGGAAGCCCTCAGTCCTATCCTTCCAAAATTAGTAGATGATATGCTCACCTGCAAGAATACTGCTAGAAATCTAGGCAGCATTCATGGCCTCTTTCTTCATCTCCATCATATCCAATCCCACACCAGTCAAATGTTGTCCTTTTATCTCCTTGTGTGTGTGTGTGTGTGTGTGTTTTCAGTCACTTCAGTCATGTTCAACTCTTTGCAATCCCATGGACTATGGACCACCAGGCTCCTCCGTCCATGGGATGCTCCAGGCAAGAGTACTGGTGTGGGTTTCCATTTCCCCCTGAGATCTTCCTCACCCAGGGGTCAACCCTCAGCTCCTGTGTCTCCTGCATTGGCAGGTGAGTTCTTTACCACTACTGCCACCTTCTCTCCTTAGTTCCTTTCAAATATATTCATTGTGGCCACTGCAACGTAAGTTCCCATTCTCTCTGGTCTAGATTCCTTTCACAGCTCTCTGGTTGTTAGCTCTGATCCTAGTCTTGCTTTCTTCTCTTCATTTGTTCACACTGAAGGCAAACCACACTCTCTGAATCACAAATCTAAGCATGTAGTTTCCCTGGTTAACAGCTTTAAGTCGATTTACAGTCTGAAAACCATCTGTCTTCTGGTCCCTTCTTATTTCTCCAGCACTTTGAGGCTTCCTTAAATTTTATAGCTTCTTTGAGATTCTTAATTTCATCACGATCTCTCCACCCACACCTTTGTATCTTTCCTTCTCTCTCCATCCCATCCAGGAATTTGACGTTCACATGGACTTCCTCACTCTTTCATTGTTATTGCACTGTCATCTCTAAGACCTCAGTTCATTTATCCCTTTCTCAACCTCCCTTCCTGCCTGCTTAAGTCATAGTGGTTTCTCTTCAATGTGCTATCATAGGATATGGCATCCTTATTAATAGCTTGATCTGTCTGTCCAAATGCCCTAGTCCTAAGCACACTGTACCCCTGTTAATGAATGTAGAAATGCTATTTTCTCTGTCTGAAAATACACCACATCATCCCCCATCCCCCATTCCCACCTTCACCCAGCTAAGTCTTCCTAACCTCTCAACATTCAGGGAATGCTCTTCTGAAAAGTTTTCTCTGATTTTGCAAATGAGGCTAGGTGACTCTCCACTGTGCTCTTGTGGTAATGAATCATCTTTTATAATTAAGTCAGATCACAACACTATTCTGGTCAAGATCTTCCAAAGACTCCCCATTTCACTCAAAGTAACACTCAGAACCCTTGTCATAACCTACAGTGCCATACAGCATCTGCCCCCCCTTTCCTTATTATTCCTCTAACTTCATCTTTTAATGGTCTCCTCTTTCTTTTACCAAGTTTATTCATGCTACCCATTTAAGGCTATGGCAGCAGCTGAAATGTTTTCCCTGGCTATCTACGTGACTAACTCCCTTGTCTCCTTCAAACCCTTGCACAAATATCCCCTTGTCAATGCACCTGTGTGAGCACCCTGTTTTAAGTTGCAATCTGCTCCACTCCTCTCTATCTGCACACTTCAAATCTTCCCTTTTTAGCTGCATTTTAATAGCACTTCTTCCTTCCTATCAAACGGTGTAATTAATTTATGATTATTATTCATTATTTGTCTTTCCTTATTAAACTGTAAGCTCCTCACAGGTGGATATTTTTATCTGCCATGCTCACTCAAGTTTTCCAAGTGCCTTCAGCAGTGTCTGGAATAGAAGAGGTGATCAGTAAATAAGTTTAAAGGATTAGCCCTGATTGTACTATATTAAAATTGTCTTCCTTGCCCATCTGTCCACCACCAAACTATGCACTCTTTAAATGCAGGGAGTTTCACTAGTATGTCCATTTATAATATCTAGCACATTTCCTGAAAATAGTGGGTTTGTAATAAATGTTTGCTAAGTGCATATACTCATCCCTGGCCTCACTAACCCATAGTTCTCCAGGGTTTGCAATCACACCATATCAAACTAGAAAATGAGTGCAAGAATGTTGTTTTCTTAGTGGAGAAATTTCACTATAAATTCTCATGGCATCTGAGATCTCCAAAGATGGAGTCCAATATTAATCGATATAGTGACTACAGTCAGCCCTCCATATGCTTGGGTTCTATATCCACAAAAATCAATCCTCAGTTGGTTGAACTCATGAATGCAGAAACCGTGGATAAAAAGGACTGACTTTACAACTTCATTTTATGTAAGACACTTGAGCTTTCACAGACTTTGTTATCTGTGGTAATTCCTAGCACAAATCCCTCATGGATTCCAAAGTGTTAGTCTCTTGGTCTTGTCCAACTGTTTGCGATCCCATGGACTATAGCCCACCAGGCTCCTCTGTCCATGGAATTCTCCAGCAAGAATACTGGAGTGGATAGCCATTTCCTCCTCCAGGGGATCTTCCCGAACCAGGGATTGAATCCGCATCTCCTGCATTGCAGGCAGACTCTTTACCATCTGAGCCACCCTCCAAGGATGACTATATTTCTCCTGCAGAGTCACTTAAGAGGTTAAGAATTTACCATAGTCCATTTCTTTTTCTTTCTTTTTTTTTTTCTCCATTATGTATCTGTAATTGGGGCATTTATTTTAGTAAGTTAGAAAACTAAAGGAAGTCCTGGGGATTGCAAGCTTGAAAAATAATATATTTCCTTCTGTAACATCTCTTTTTCTTTCCTTTCTCAGAGCTCTTCCTGCCATGATGCAGTGGGTCCGCACACAGAAGCCAGGAGAGAGTGGCATCAATATTGTCACTGCCGACTTTGTAGAACTTGGTGATTTCATCAGCACTGTCATAAAGCTCAACTATGTCTTTGAAGAAGGGGAAGCCAACACTTGATGGTACTGTTTGGAGTATCAGTGAATAAGAAGGAGAAGATTCACTGTATTAGATGTATTGTCTATAAACACTCTGATCTTCCTATTCCACTGAGTTTCTGAAGGGATAAGGGCTGAAAGTGGGTGGGAAAGGGGGAAACCATTTCTTCAGTGATTATTATCGTACTCTTCATTACTATAAATATTTCATTTCCCATTTAATAAGCAAAACCTACTTCTAGTGTTAGGGATTAAAAAAAGAGTAGTAAATTTTGTTTTTCAGAATTAGTCTTTGTAACTTATGGGTGTTTACTTGATTGTGTTTCTGATTTCAACTTAGGGCTCCTACACTTTCCTCCAAATGAAACTTTCTGCTCCCTCTCTCGCTCGCTGTTTTTAATCTGATGCTGTATGGGACTTAAAAGTAATTGAATGCCCAGAATAATGTGTATTACATTGTTGTACTAAAATTTACTTGTTTTGTAGGATTTGGTATAATATTCTGTAGCCTGCAATCTTGCTAACTTTTGGTCATAGATAATATGCATCAAATTGATTTCCCTGCATCAGTAATACTGGAGGCCATAATCAGTAAATTTTGTGTCATCTAAAAACAATAGTGTTTCACAGTATTTCTATTGAAGGCAGCTATAAATACAGAATAAAAAGCTTTTGTGGAAGAACAATTAGTGCCAACTCCATATTGAAAAATGGAGGTGGTGAGGAGATGGATGTCACTTTAATTCAGAAATCTCTTAAATATTGTCTTGAAAATGCCCAGTAAATGAAAAATTATGTGTGTTAAAATCAGAAAACTCTGCTGGACTTGGAGATGATCATACTGAGTAAAATAAGAAAGAGAAGGACAAATAGCATTTGATATCTCTTATATGTGGGATAAAAAAAAGATACAAATGAACTTAAAAAAACAGAAAAAGGCACACAGACTTAGAGATCGAATTTATGGTTACAGGGGGAAGGGTGGGGACAAGAGAGATAGATTGGGAGTTTGGGATCGACATGTACACACCACTATATTTAAAATAAAATGACTTTCCATGAAAAAGTAAATAAAAGTAAAATTATAAAAGAAAAAATTTAAAAAATGGACTCAGAAAACTCTGAAAAGAACACTTACAAAAGTTCTTCTAACAATTAACTTGACTAAAAAAATTAAAATAAGAAAAGAAAGAAAGATTGTGCAAGCTTTCCTACCAAATTAAGATTTCCCAACATGTCATTCTACATCCCAAATTTTGAGGAACATATTCTGAGAAGCTTCAATTTGAGTTTTTTTAAAATTAAAGTTGAGGAAAAAGGAAGGGTCACAGAATGAATGAGAACAATGTCTTTGAAACTATGACTGTGACCTCTCAAGGATCCATGAAGCATCTTCAGGAGATTCTTAAGTATATGTGATCTGAGCAGATTTTGAAAATCACTTTGGGGTTCCGTCCATCTCCCCCCAAGGTTAATTTTGAGGCAGAGGCCAAAGTTTCACAGAAAGTTTCTGCCTTCTGCCATGTGATAGTCCACATGTATGAGGAAGAAAAATGCAATACAACTTTAAGCATTGCTTCCCCTTGGTGTCTTTGCAATATTTGACAGCTCCAAATAACCTTAAAAGAGCACAATAACCCTTTCCTATATGCCTCACAGGACTATTTTGAGGCATTTATAAAAATATATAAAATTTGCTGAAATTTGTACAATTCTGAATTATTTTATCTTCATGTTTAGAAATAATCACACCTCAATAGTTTCCTGGGGGGAAACAACATAATCCATGTAAAGTGGGACCATAGAGAAATAAACGCATGTTCTCAGTTTTTAATTAATTTAGACATACAACATGTGGTTTACTCTCTGAGTCTTAGGTAAGGGATTTGATTCCAAGTTTATGTACATTAAAATTATAAATGATCAAGAGTTTATTAGAAGATTATACATACTCATTATCAGAAAATAGTATTTATTAACCACTGAGGGGAAGGGAGAGAAATTGTTTAGATGGAAGAGAACATTTATGGAAAGTACACAGCTGTGTTTTGTTGACCAAGTAGCGTGCATATATACAAGCAACAGATATATTCTCCATTCCAGTTGTGTGTATTTGTATCAACAAACAAAATAAACCAATCTGTACCTACTCCTTGCAAGCGGACAGATACAAATACACACAAACACACACAGTCACGGACAGACACAGTGACAATTCTTCTTTTCAAGTGAAAACTTTGATGATATTAAATACTGTAGTTTTAAGACCAAAACCCTTAACAATGTCTGAAAAAGAGTTGATGAGAACTTTGAAAGTAGAGTAACTGATTATATTCAAATATTTTTGTATGAATAGATAATAGTATCTACAAATATAGTTTTCTTTCCGCTTCCTCTCTCCTTGCAGTTTTACTGTCTTTCTATATCTTTCACCTGCTCTTTATGTGCAATGGAATATGATTCTGTAGCTTCTTGAAATTAATGTCCTGTGAAGTTGTTTTTTGGGCAGGTTTTCTCTGACTATTCATTATTCATCCCTCAGGAGGACCTTTAGCCAAGCAAACTTACAATGACACAAGGATTTAACTTATAAATGTATGAGAAAACAGATCTTTCAACATATTAATGAAAAATGAGTAAAATATAGAGGTAACTATGTTGTATTTTCTTGAACTTAGATGCTTTCTTATAATATTCGCTTAGACTTAGCTTTGTCATATTTGTCATTTGGGTGCTGGAAAAAAAACAAACATGCTGAAGCATTAGATTAATTGTGCAGTTTTTCAACTGGAGAAAGCATTTCATTGCAATTAATAATCTGCACATAGAGACCTTGTTTGACAAGAGATATTTCCAAGCCAATGTTTGGTTTCCATGCGGATGTACAGTGTATATGTAGCAGGCACTGGGAGTACATGGACTTGCCTTAATTTCTAAAGGAGGGAACAGGTAGATGTGAACCCTGGGTCCTCCAGCTAGAGGGAGAGTTCACTAGAAGGGATTCCTTTGCAAGGAGAATAGAGAGAAGATGCCTTTGGCTGTCTTCTGTCCATTGGCCCTGCTCTGGAACACACTTGGGGAGCAGGCTGTGGGCCTTAATAAAGAGGTGGGGTGAGGACTAGTGGGATGTGATTAGAGTTTACCATCAGCCTAAGCTCCTTTGTCTTAGTTACGCATTGTGTTTCCAGAGCATTTGAGCACAAGGGCTACAAATAAACCCCCAAGTGGTAGGAGATACGTCTTGGTGCACATTTTGTTTTGCTTAGTTCTTAAGACTTTTCCATCACTAGTCCTGCAAGGAAGAAAAAAAAAAAAAAACAGAAACAAAATCCAACTTTTACCCAATTATAGCAGGAAATCAAAGGGGTGAGTGGCTGATGAGGGAAAATATGCCAGGAGTATCATTTTTTGGTTGCTTTCTTGTCTGTAATTTTGAAGGTTTGAAGGCACAATATGGTGATGACTCCTGCCATTTCATCCTTTATGTCTCCCTTATTACTACACAGTCATATGAATGCAGAGAATGAGGAGGCATCTTTTAAAAGCCTTAGGATACTCTATATGATGACCTCAATATTCACTTTCAGCCATACTAGGAAAACTTACTTTTCATGGAGCACCACCTAACAGTGAATGTATTAGAGCATAAAGTGTTTGGTATGTATGCACCTATGTGTGTACACACATAAACACACACACACACACACACACACAGCATGAACATCTCACACATTATTCAAGTGGAAACCACTCTAATCAATCAACCTGATTCTATGGCAGTTTTAACTCTTAAAATCAATATCTCCTACATAAGTAGGCACAAACATAATTCAAATATTTAAATATTTAAGAGGAGAAAAATCACTAGAAAACCAGTGAAAAATAAGACCATCATAAATAAGAAATGCCTAGCAGTGATAGTCTTAACTATGTTGTCAGTAACACTTCAAGCTGGAGAATCAAAGATGAACTTAAAAATAAATCATAAACAAGCAAACACACATCTTCTCTTAATGTTGTTTTAAGTTCTTTGAGGCTCTAAGATGTTTTAGCCAATGTTACCCATTCAGGATCTCCCCTGTTAGGACTCCAGACCGGAAAGTTGGAAGTCTCAGGAAATGTATGTTTTCGTGAGTTTTTCAGTTCTGCAATTTTAATGATCCAGCGACACAAACTTCTGACCTTTGGTTGCTTTCTAGATCAGAGCTTCACAGGTGGAGTGCTGCTTTCTGAATCGCTAATAGAAAATAATGCATAGTGTCCCTCAAGATATGCTAAACAAGGTTTTTAAAAGTATTTTATGTTATAGCACTTTAGTCTTTTCAACTAGATTTCAGTGACACAATGGTGTAAATGCTGTATTTGCCATAACTTACTGGTGGCTCCTGTGTTACATACGGTTTTAAATAATGCTCTAAATTGTTTGTTTTCCCAATGACAATGATAAAATGTTCTGTGGAATTTGTAAAACGTGTTGATTAAGTCTATTGAAAATTGTGCACTTTTTATTTAATTTGTGATACTCTTTTATAGTTATTAGTTCTAAATGTGTATTTGTATGAGTCAGAAGTATGTGCTTGTATGTGGTGTGTGTGTAAGTGTACTATATCTTGTACAAAATCAAACTTATCCTAAAGAAAAAGGGCACATTATGACCAGCCTTAATTCATTGACATTTTTGTTACTGTTGCAATTTGGGATTAAAATTTAAAAGGAGATTATGTTTTTGTTAAAAATAGCCTTTTTTTTAACCACATGAGGAATGTGCTTTAGTACTTATTTGAGTTCCCATAAGCAAATGATGCAGCCTGTGGGATACCCAATGCTCTTTAAGTTTCAAACATCAATTAATTTATTAACTTCATTACTGTGCAAAGAAACTAAATTCAGACTCACTTCCATCCACAAGACAGCCAGTGCACTTCTAAAGTTGTTCTTCCAAACATGGAACCCATTTTTCATGGAACCCATTTTTAGGGAACCCAAGTTTTCTTTAAAAAAATGTTTCTCCAAACCATTACTTAAAAAAAAAAAAAAATGAGTCTTCTCAAGTATAATGAACTGCCTTGGCTCTGTGAGAGTCACGAAAGACCCATCAACATTAGGTGGTACCAATGTGATTCCCTTTGCAAAAAAGCAGGAAGCAACACTCCTGAATTTTTGCTATCTGCCTAAGTGCATTCAAATACTAATTTAAGGATCTGCACTGGTGGTCATGTTCAAAGCAAAACTCTGTAATCTTTAGGTCTGGGATCTTGGTACAGGATATTAATCTACCTTCTTTTCTTTTACTCCATCTTCAGTTATGTTTGTCCCATTTTTAAGGTTGCTAGATAGAATACTGGACACCCAGTGAAACTCAAATTTCAGATACACATGAATATTTTTAGAATAATATTTCCCAATATTTCATGAGATGTACTTATACTAAAAATTATTCATTGTTTATCTGAAATTCACATTTAATTGGGCATTTCTGCATTTTTTTTCTAATCTTAAATCCCTATGCATCCTGTCTTTTACAGTAGGGCTACCTATAGGGGATAATATCCTACCTCTTTCCACACTCCTGTGTTAAGACAGTTCATGAAAATCAGTAGTCTTAATACCCCTCATGAAGGAAAATATTGGCCCATGCCAAGTCCCAGAAATGTGTTATGAAGGGCCAACTGAAGTACAGGAAGAATAATCAGGCAAGAACTTTCATAAGATCAATGCCACATTCACTTTTCTATTGTGAGATCCAAGTCTCTCTCCCCACAATTAATCCCTAATGTAACATTCCCCAATAATTTGGGACAACCTGAAACATACCCATACATTAAAAATGCCCCTGGAGAAAAGTACCTTCTAATTCATACCAGGACCACTTTAAAAATTTGTTATCTTTTTCTTTCAGAGAGGTAACAAATGAATCCATTACTCTTCTTATTAACAACTTAGCACAAATGATTTTTATCAGATTAGACCTGGTCATCTATGGAACTGTAGAAAATTTGACATAGAAAGGAACTCTCTTGACTGCTGGAGGAAGAGAGGAGTGTCCGAGGTGTGGACACAGCTCTGTCTGTGCCTATTCAGGAGATTGGGTGGAAGAGACAGCAGGTGGGAATGTAGTTCCTGACCATGAAGCTGCACCTGCCAGAGAGACTCGTCAAAGCAGATTATCACAACCAACACTTTTTCTAAGGAATTGGAAACCCAACCTATCCCAGAGTAAGAACCGTGAGACCTAAGGCCATTTTCTAGACAAATTTGCAAAGCGTAAAATGTGTTGGAATTCCTAAAATGAGTTTTCAAATATTTCTGAATTCAACAGTGACTCCTTGGCAGGGTCTGAATGGGGATGGAGTTTCAGGACATTTGGGTAGCTGCCTCCTCTCTTAAAATTTATATAAGTGATAGGAAAATCCAAATCTCTTAATGTAATATTTCCATCTCATGGCCCCTGCTTTCACACATTTCTGTTGATTTACTTCATGTCTAAAGGATGGGAATTTGCAGAGCTGGTGACATTTCCTTCGTTAGACATGAGAAATTCACCAGCGGGAGACAGACCTGTGCCTTCTCTTTTTAGGATCTGGTCATTGATACTTTAATAAATGTGATGTAAAGAAAATACATGCCTACAGTTCTGTTTAGCAAATGAAATTTTTTTGATAAGATTGTGTTCTTAATGTTAAAAAAAGTTTCTTTGTATCCAGTGAAAAGCCTAATAAAGTCCTGATACCAGTTGTCTTAATTTTTTTATTTCATATTCATCAGCACTTTATTACAGCCCCAAAGTGGGTCTGTTAAATAAGACATGACTCAGAGCAACAGAAAATGTCATTCTTTTTAAAAAAATATAAATCACCATATTAGGATTTCCTCTATGAAAGAATATATCCTTCACCAAAAAAGACAATGCTATGATTGCTTCCATTGCATCAAAGTTAGGCATCTTCAAAGTCTGATGCTTTTAGCTTCTGGTATTGCCACAAAAGCCAATATCACTATAGCAATACCATACTGATGAATATCGTATATTAGTACTATAAAACACCATCTTGACACCGTGTATAGGATATTGGGTGCGGTATCATATCTGTATCACAAAAACAGTAAAAAACTGAGGTCCCATCCTTTCTTTTTGCTCCCCTCACCTCCAGAACTTCAGATGAAGCAGAGGCTGACCTCATAAAGTAAAGTGAAAGTGTTAGTCACTCAGTCATGTCCAACTCTTTGCGACCCCATAGACCGTAGCCAGCCAGGGTCCTCTGTCCTTGGGATTCTCCAGGCAAGAATACTCGAGTGGATTGCCGTGCCCTCCTCCAGGGGATCTTCCCAACCCAGGGATTGAGCCCAGGTCTCCTGCAGTGCAGGCATATTCTTTACCTTCCAAGCTACTGGGGAATCAGAGCAGGCCCCAGAAATTAAAGAAGTATGTCCTTTCTACAGGTTAAAGATGTTGGCACTTCCAAGATGAAAGGAGTATGCATATCACTGGAATTGGAGCAAATATTTCTCTTTTAGTGAAAAGTAATATTGTGGCATGATGGCGCCATTTCAACATTGGCTGTCAATATATGGTTCAATATTTGTCATCGCAGTAATAATGGCCGCCCTGGAATTAAGTGGCAGGGGGTGAACTTAAATGTAACTAGGCCTCTTCTACCATGTTCATCTTTCAGTCCTGTGGATAGAAATATTAATATTCCTGGAAACATCTGGCACTTTAGGCAAAGGTGAAACATGGTAAAAACCACATTAAATTCTACAAACTGGGATTTAGTGGCCTTGGTGAGAAGCCCAGGAGGGCGGTGGAGAATGCCAGTGCTAGCAGTTCCAAGCATTCGTTGGCAAAACTGTTATCCTCCGCTCACACTTTTTCCCTCAGAGGAATGTGGAAGCTTGGCCTCTTGGGGTTTCACTGAGAAATAATGAAGAAAAAAAAATATTTTGCCTCAACACAACTGCTAAGCTGTTATTAAACTGTACTCTTTCATTATGGAAAAATAAAAATGTGCCTGCAGACCTGTTTCTATTTTGGCATGGGGAAAAGGCAGAAAATATTAATTTTGAACCAATAACTCTTTTCTCATTGAACTAAAGGTTATAAATCTTTGATTTCAGCTTTGAAAGTAAGGGGCACGTGTTCGCTATTTTTGTATCCTCAGGGGATAGCAGTTATTAAAACATGTTTGAAAACAATGAAATGAAACTATGATGGGTTATGACCCAATTGAAGGGTAGACAAGTGCTCGATCAGGCTGTGCACATGTGGGACACTGTCGAATGGTGATGAGGCATCAAAAAACTAGCAGGCAGTATGCTCCACCTCTTGTATTCCTTGGAGAACTACTGAAAACACTGGGAGAATTTAGAGGAAAATACACTGCATGGTGTTCTCTTCAAACACTAAGACCTCTTACCTTAGCTGTAAAGTAAACTCCAAATCTTTGTGCAGAATATGTGCCCAGGGGAACTTGTGTTATGATTCATCTGTTTAAAAGTAGCTGAGAAGGGGTATGAGAGGGATTACATTTTGAACTTCAACAAACCTCTTGTTAAGTGTTCCCATTCCTCATCCACTTGCAGATATAAGTGGGGTTGCATGAATACATTAACTAAAATTCCACAGGCTCTTCTTTCCACACAAGAGATCTGGTCACACACCCTTTGGGAAGACTGTCTCCTTCCTTACACTTTCCTGCATCCCCAGAAGGTGTTTTCTGTGTGCCAAGCAGAAATCCAGGGCCTCTGGTTACTGGCTGCTGCTATGCTCTGATCGCATGCCCTCTACAGTCTCCAATCATGGCCCTTTCTCCATGTGCTGTGCTGTGCTTAGTCACTCAGTCGTGTCTGACTCTTTGTGACTCCATAGGCTGTAGCCCACCAGGCTCCTCTGTCCATGGGACTCTCCAGGAAAGAACGCTGGAGTGGGTTGCCATGCACTCCTCCAGGACATCTTCCCAACCCAGAGATCGAACCCAGGTCTCCCGCATTACCGGCAGATTCTTTACCAGCTGAGCTACCAGGGAAGCCCCCATACCTCCATCAGAACCAACAATCCTCCCAGTGTGCACTGCTTTTCCTGGGCTGAGCATCAGATGTTGGAGAAGACTCTTGAAAGTCCCTTAGATCAAACCATTCAATCCTAAAAGAAATCAATTCTGAATATTTTTTGTTAGGACTGATGTTGAAGCTGAAGTGCCAATAGTCTGGCCACCTGATGTGAAGAACGGACTCATTAGAAAAGACCCTGATGCTGGGAAAGATTGAAAGCAGGAGGAGAAGGGGACAACAGAGAATGAGATGGTTGGATGGCATCACCGACTCAATGGACATGAGTTTGAACAAGTTCCAGGAGTTGGTGATGGACAGGGAATCTGGAGATGGAACTGCATGCTGCAGTTCATGGGGTCGCAAAGAGTCAGACATGACTAAGCGACTGAACTGAACTGAACAGAACAGAGGCAAAGTCCTCAGGTGCTAAAGCAGTGAGTGGTCTGCCGCCAAGCAGAGAGAGATGAGGAAATGCTTCTCTCTTTACGTTACATTCTTGTGTTCCAATAATTCCCCAAGATCAGAGGCAAAGAGCTTATTCAACTCCCTCTCTCTCTCTCTGTCTCCCTACTCCCGCCCCACCCCATGGACTTATGACAGAAATTAATTCCATTGACAGTCACCATACTGTTCTCAAAATCTCTACTCCCCTCTGAGGACCAAGGCATTTGTCCTGGTTAAATTTATCTTCCTGGTTTTTCCTTCTCTCAATAAGTCATCTTATGGTTTTCCTTAGTTCTTATACAAATTGTCCTCTGATAGACCCACTCCCGATTCTGTTATTTAGTCTCATTCTAGGACCCTACATGCATGTGGCCTAAATGACCAGCAGCTCCTGCTTGTAGTCATCTCTGTTAGATGAGCAAATGGCCAAGCTGGGCAGGGGACTTTGTGTACAGATGCCTAGCTTCTCCTTACTGGCGTGCTTCCTTCTCCTGTCCACTCCAGAGAAAACTTATTCCCTCACAATCTAATGAACTAATTCACAATGAAATCTTCATGGGGGTGAAAATAACAGTTGTCAATCTTTTTTACCTTAAAGATGCACTTACAGATAATTGAAACTCCAAAATTGTATGCTAGTGTCCATTATTTGTTTTCATACCTTATTCAAGATTACACATTGTATTTAGTTGTACTGAAGCAGGTTCAGCTACAACAAAAATGCTGATAAATTCTCTTTCCATTTTTTAAAAATTACTTACTTGATTTTTGACTGCACTGGGTCTTCAGTGTTGCTCTGGAGATTTCTCTAGCTGTGAGCAGGGGCTGTTTCCTTGTTTCTGTGCATGGGCTTTTCGTTTTGTGGCTTCTCTTGTTAACAGAGAACAGGTTCTGTGTGCATGGGTTTTGGTAGTCGCAGCACGCCAACTCAGAAGTTGTGGCTCTCAGGCCCTAGGCCATGGGCTGCAGTAGTTGTGGTACATGACTTGATTGCTCTGTAATTTGTGGAATCTTCCCAGACCAGGGATTGAACCTGTGTCTCCTGCACTGGCAGGCAGATTCTTATCCACCGTACCACCAGGGAGGTCCTTCTTTACATTTTTATTCTGTCACAAATGTTTTCTAATTTTCCTTGTTATAGCTGCTTAGATTGTTGCTTACTCAGTCACTAAGTTGTGTCCAACTCTTTGCAATCCCATGAACTGCAGCATGCCAGGCTTCCCTGTCCTTCATTATCTCCCAGAGTTTCTCAAATTTATGTCCATTGAGTTGATGATGCCATCCAATCATCTCATCCTTTGTGGCCCTCTCCTCCTCCTGCCCTCAATCTTTCCCAGAATCAGTCTTTTCCAGTGAGTCAGCTTTTCCTATACAGTGGCCAAAGTATTGGAGCTTCAGCATCAGTCCTTCCAATGAATATTAAGGGTTGATTGACTGGTTTGGACTAACTTAATATATGTAGAAGGATTTATAAGAGTGTTTGGCATTCCGGGTGCCCAAAGGACTCTCAAGAGTCTTGTCCAGCACCACAGTTAGAAAGCATCAATTCTTTGGCGCTCAGCCTTCTTTATGGTCCAACTCTCACATCTGTACATGACTACTGGAAAAACCACAGCTTTGACTATATGGACCTTTGTTGGCAAAGTGATGCCTCTGCTTTTTAATACAGTCTAAGTTTGTCATAGTTTTCCTTCCAAGGAGCAAGCATCTTTTAATTTTGTGGCTACAGTCACTTTCAGCAGTGATTTTTGAGCCCAAGATAATAAAAGCTGTCACTGTTTCCATTGTTTCCCCATCTATTTGCCATGAAGTGATGGGACCAGATGCCATAATCTTCACTTTTTTTTTTCAATAACATCTTTTATATATATATATTTTATTTTATTTTTTAACTTTACAATATTGTATTGGTTTTGCCATATATCGACATGAATCCTTCACTCTTTTCTTTCACCTTCATCAAGTGTCTCTTTAGTTCCTCTTCACTTTCTGCCATTAGGGTGGTATCATCTGCATATCTGAGGTTGTTGATATTTCTCCTGGCAATCTTGATTCCAGCTTGTGATTCATCCAGCCCAGCATTTCACATAATGTACTCTGCATATAAATTAAATAAGCAAGGTGACAATATACAGCCTTGATGTACACCTTTCCCAATTTTGAACCAGTTCATTGCTCCATGTCTGGTTCTGACTGTTGCTATAGAGAGAGGTAAAGTGGTCTGGTATTCCCATCTCTCGAAGAATTTTCCAGTTTGTTGTGATCCACGCAGTCAAAAGCTTTAGCATAGTCCATGAAGCAGAATTAAATGTTTTTCTGGAATTTGCTTGCTTTTTCTATGATCCAAGGAATGTTGGCAATTTGATCTCTGGCTCCTTTGCCTTTTCTAAACCCAGCTTGTACATCTGGAAGTTCTCTGTTCTTGTATTGTTGAAGTTTGGCTTGAAGGATTTTGAGCATTAACTTTCCAGCATGTGAAATGAGTGCAATTGTATCACAGTTAGAGCATTCTTTGGCATTTCCCTTTCTTGGGATTGGGATGAAAACCGACCTTTCCCAGCCCTATGGCCATTGCTGAGTTTTCCAAATTTGCTGGCTTATTGAGTGCAGCACTTCAACAGCATCATCTTTTAAGATTTGAAATTGCTCAGCTGGAATTCCATCACCTTTACTAGCTTTGTTCATAGTGATGCTTCCCACTTGACTTGACTTCACACTTCAAGGCCCACTTGACTTCACACTCCAAGATGTCTGCCCATGATTTAAAAGTATATATTTAATTTCTAAATATATGTGATTTTTAAATTATCTTCTCTATGAATTTCTCATTTTGATATTAATTTATCATCTAAATGCTTTCTTCTCTACAATCACCTTCTTTTTTTTTTTTTTGTCTTTTAACTTTATTGAGGCTTTCAATAGCTAAGTTAAAGATCTCTCTTGGTAATTGTCACATTACACTTGAAAATATGTGTGTTATTTTCAAATAGCTTTTGATATTGATTTCTAACATAATTCCATGGTAATAAGAACAGGCTGGATGATTTCAAGATCTTTAGACCATGAAATTTTTGCACCTTGCTTTATGTCCCTGGATATGTTCCAGTGTCTCCAGATTTATAGTCTATGGGCATTTGAATAGAATTTGTATCTTGCTGTTGTGTGAAAATTGTATAAACCTTAATTACATTGAATTGGTTCATACTGCTTTTCAGATCTATTACATTGTTCTACTTTTCTGTCTATCCACTGTATTAATTTTTAAGAGTTTGATATTGAAACTCCAATTAAACATTTTTATTTATCTACTTAAAAAAAAGAAAAATGAAACTCACAAAACAGTGTATTACAGATGGCTTTCATAAGGGAAAGGCCAGTGGTTTTGTGTCTCCCTTCTATGAGATCTCCTTGGGATCCCTAGAGAAATTTCTAGGGCTCCCCTGACCTGCACTTCTCAACCTTTATTGTACACGCAATTACCAGAATCTCAATAAAATGCAGATTCTGAAAAAGGAAGACAAGGATAGGGCCCCAGATTCTAACTTTCAGACAAATTCCCTAATTCTGCTCCTGCTGCTATGACAGGCAGCCCCCTGTGAGTAGCCAGGCTATGGAGCCCAACTTCAGAACACCTGCTAAGCCTTGGCTTTTCCATGAGATTTATTTTGGGGAAGAGTAAATGAACAATTCTTTCATTTTAAACAAACAATTTGGGTAGAGAAATTATTATTAGGAAAGAAGAAAACCAAGCTAGTTAACCTAAAGTAAAAAGTAGTGAAAGTGTTAGTCGCTCAGTCATATATGACTCTTTGTGACCCCATGGACTGTAGCCCACCAGGTTCCTCTGTCCATGGGATTTTCAGGTAAGAATACTGGAGTGGGTTGCCATTTCCTTCTCCAGGGGATCTTCCTGACCCAGGGATCAAACCCAGGGATCGAATCTCCTGCATTGCAGGAGGATTCTTTACGGTCTGAGCCCCAAGGGAAGCCCTAAAGCCACCAGTAACTACTTGTAGCCTGCTGCTGCTAAGTTGCTTCAGTCATGTCAGATTCTGTGCGACCCCATAGATGGCAGCCCACCAGGCTCCTCTGTCCCTGGGATTCTCCAGGCAAGAATACTGGAGTGGGTTGCCATTTCCTTCTCTGGTGGTCTGATGAAGTCAGGTTTATTTATCCATCACAATAAGAAATGAAACATAGATTATCTCACCAAACTAAGGAAAATAGAGAGTTGTTATAGAGTTCTGTGTAAGGGTAGAGTTTAGGTGAAATTTGACCACAAATTTAAGCCTATGTTGATAGGCTGGAAGAAAGGAAAGTCTGTGTCAAGGATCTGGACTGCAAAACAAGCTGAAGGTCTTGTTTCCCTTGACCCTTCAAAGTTAAGATAGCTGTGGAAACCTAGGTGCAGAAACCCTGGATCTGAATTTACGCTCCCAGATTGTGAATTGAGGCTGCTTTCCTGTGTCAAAGTGACTTAAATTCTACACACAAGAGTGGGATGTTCCATTCTTACCATTAGAATTTCAAATAGCCATAGTCACTCATAAAGGGGGTTATTATGACACTTTAGAGCTGCAGTGTGTCCTTGGGACAAGTATTTCCTGTTAATTTTGCAGAACTGACTTTATCTATGCCTGTTATTCCAGCCTGAGGAATAGCCAGACAGCTTTTACTTTCTTAGCCCAAGCCATTTTTTCTTTTCACTTTCCCACTGTAAGTGATAGAAATCTAACTCAAGTTAATTTCAGCCAAAAAAAAGAGAAGGGTACTTTTCAAGCTCATTGAAACCAAAAAAATAAGTAGCTTTAGGGATAACTGGATCTAAGCTCTCACAGAATATCATTAGAGCTTGATTTTTTTTCTCTATCTCTGTTTAACTTGCCTCCGCATTGACTATATTTAAGTAGTTTTTTCACACTGAGGCAAGATAACAAAGGGTGTTTCATTTTCCCAATAATTTCAACTTAAAAAAAATTTTTTTTGAGTCTCATTGGTCTGAGTTGGGTCTGAAGTCACCTTCCCAGTCAAGTGCTACACATGTAAGAATGGATGGAGAATGGGAGAGCGGTGGCTTGCAAGGAAACATGAAGTTCATGACTAGAAGATGTGAGGAGTCAATTACAGATGTCCTTTACAGACATTCACAATACCCTGAAATCATGACCTGTAGGGGGCACTGCTTTCCTTTACTCAAAGGTTGTTCTGGATTGCTTTGACTTCAGTTCTGAATTCCAGAGACAAGAAAGTAAAAATTAATGCTAAGTAGATTTTTAACTTTAATGTTATGGGGTCTTTCTAAAAACATTTTTACAGTAAATAATTTCAAACTTCCAGAAAATTTTCAAAAGTATTGGAGAAAACTTGCACGTATATTTTCCTTTTAGTCATTTGTTAATTGTTTTTCAAATTTCTATAAAATAGTATTTTAAAGTATTATTCATATTCCAGAAGCAATTAATATGTCATAACTGAAAACCTTAAACTCTACATCCTTGAAGACATTCATATAATAAAATGCATTCAGAATGCACAATATTCTAAAGCACCACAGGGAATACAAAAATACAACCAATAGCTCATATAAAAAGAGGAGAAAAGAAAATATAAAAACATATAAATGATACATACCTAAGATGTATCTGTGGGAGGGAGTAAGTTATGCTATTTAGTTTGGATAATATGCAGAAATTGTTACTGTGAGGGAAGTGACAGGCAATTCTTCTGAAAAATGTGTTCATCTGGACATCAATTTCCTACCTTGCAAACTGAATCTATTGCTTAATGAAATGTTCTAGACTAACAACTTTTCAGTTCAGTTCAGTTCAGTTGCTCAGTCATGTCCGACTCTTTGCCACCCCATGAATCTCAGCACGCCAGGCCTCCCTGTCCATCACCAATGCCCAGAGTTCATTCAGACTCACGTCCATTGAGTCGGTGATGCCATCCAGCCATCTCATCCTCTGTCATCCCCTTCTCCTCCTGCCCCCAATCCCTCCCAGCATCAGAGTCTTTTCCGATGAGTCAACTCTTCGCATGAGGTGGCCAAAGTATTGGAGTTTCACCTTTAGCATCATTCCTTCCAAAGAAATCCCAGGGCTGATCTCCTTCAGAATGGACTGGTTGGATCTCCTTGCAGTCCAAGGGACTCTCAAGAGTCTTCTCCAACACCAAACTTCAAAAGCATCAATTCTTCGGCACAGCCTTCTTCACAGTCCAACTCTCACATCCATACATGACCACAGGAAAAACCACAGCCTTGACTAGACGGACCTTTGTTGGCAAAGTAATGTCTCTGCTTTTGAATATGCTATCTAGGTTGGTCATAACTTTCCTTCCAAGGAGTAAGTGTCTTTTAATTTCATGGCTGCAGTCACCATCTGCAGTGATTTTGGAGCCCCAAAAAATAAAGTCTGACACTGTTTCCATTGTTTCCCCATCTATTTCCCATGAAGTGATGGGACCAGATGCCATGATCTTCGTTTTCTGAATGTTGAGTTTTAAGCCAACTTTTTCACTCTCCTCTTTC
>NW_011494903.1:1593687-1593968 GCF_000754665.1 Bison bison bison
GAATGTTGAGTTTTAAGCCAACTTTTTCACTCTCCTCTTTCACTTTCATCAAGAGGCTTTTAAGTTCCTCTTCACTTTCTTCCATAAGGGTGGTGTCACCTGCATATCTGAGGTTATTGATATTTCTCCCGCAACATTGATTCCAGCTTGTGCTTCTTCCAGTCCAGTGTTTCTCATGATGTACTCTGCATATAAGTTAAATAAACTGGGTGACAATATACAGCCTTGACGTACTCCTTTTCCTATTTGGAACCAGTCTGTTGTTCTATGTCCAGTTCTAA
>NW_011494903.1:1594068-1603838 GCF_000754665.1 Bison bison bison
CAGGATCCACACAGTCAAAGGCTTTGGCATAGTCAATAAAGCAGAAATAGATGTTTTTCTGGAACTCTCTTGCTTTTTCCATGATCCAACGGATGTTGGCAATTTGATCTCTGGTTCCTCTGCCTTTTTTAAAACCAGCTTGAACATCATGAAGTTCACGGTTCACGTACTTTTAGCAGACTTTTATTTCTTAACGAGATACTGTAGACCTCTAACTAACTGTTAGAGAGAAGAAAGAGGTTCTCTAAACTATATAAATGCTCAGGGAACATGGTAACACTGCTGGTAAGTCGCGTCAGTCATGTCCGACTCTGTGCAACCCCATAGACGGCAGCCCACCAGACTCTGCCGTCCCTGGGATTCTCCAGGCAAGAACACTGGAGTGGGTTGCCTTTTCCTTCTCCAATGCGTGAAAGTGAAAAGTAAAAGTGAAGTCGCTTAGTCGTGTCCGACTCTTTGAGACCCCATGGACTGCATCCTACAAGGCTCCTCCGTCAATGGGATTCTCCAGGCAAGAGCACTGGAGTGGGGTGCCATTGCCTTCTCCAGTGGTAACACTAGAGACCAAAACCATTCCTATCTGATGTGTGTAACACTGCAACATAGTGTCCTGCGATGCTGCGATGCTTAGGCTCTTATACATTTTTACCTTTAATATGAATAACATTGAAATCATTACATAAAATTATTATTTTTAATTTAGAAATCTAATTGGTATTATAGCCACTTTAAATTATTTCTTCTTACCTCACGCTTCTTTTGATCTTTATGACTACATTGTTGTTTTTTGATAAATGTTGACACTAGGAAAATTAAGCCTGTATTAAATTTTTTGTGTACTAGTGCTTTCTTTATACCATCTTATTTAGTCGTAGTTGTCAAATACCTACCTTGGAGTTTAAGTTTTATTATCTCTACTTTCTTTATTTAAAGAAACCAAGACTTTAATAACTTGCCCAAGTTCACACAAGCTAATAGAGGACTGAACTAGAATGTAGATGCAGGCATTTCTGGATCAAGGACTTGTCAGACCCCTGTAAAGCCCTCTGAATAAAATAATATTAGTGATAAGAAAGATATAAAATAGTTGTGCCATTGCTACTGACTATTTAGCGCCCCTCCCCTGCAATAACAATGGCAGAGAACGTTAGCGCTTCTTGAAGAGTTAGATTAGAGAAAGAAGATCAGGAATGTTTATTGTTGAATACATCATAACTTACGATGCTTATTATGTATGCTTATGGAAACTAACTGGAATTATTTTTTCCACTGCAGCTTCTTGTTTCCACATTCTGTTTTGTTCAGAAACAGTGTTCATAAGCCTTCTTCTGTTATCATTGTTTGACTCACAGGGATCCCTATTAACATGTGGGAGAGGGAAAAACAAGTAATAGGCTTATCTCTCATCCTTGCAATTATTTTCATAGAGATTTTTTTGAAAGATACCATGGCTTGTGTGCTTCATTTAATAACAATTTTTTAAAAAAAAAGTGATCCACATGGATGGATATGGATTCAGTTCATTTTTCCCCCCAGGGGCAAGATTTTATTTAATTTATACATATATCCACTCTTTTTCAGGCTTCGCGGATGGCTCAGTAGGTAAAGAATCTACCTGCACTGAAGGAGATGTAGACAGACACAAATTTGATCCCCAGGTCAGGAAGGTGCCCTGGAGGAGGGCATGGCAACCCACTCCAGTATTCCTACCTGGAGAATCCCAGGGACAGATGAGCCTGGTGGGCTACAGTCCATAGGGTCACAAAGTCGAACATGACTGAAGTGACTGAGCATGCCACTCTTTTTTTAAGATTCTTTTCCCACATAGGCCACTACAGAGTATGAGTAAAGTTCCCTGTGCTATTCAGTAGGTTTTTTTATACTTATCTATTTTATATATACTAGTGTGCGTATATCAGTCCCAGTTTCCCAATTTATTCTTCCCCTGTCCCTTATCCTCTGATAACCATCATTTTTTTTCTATATCTGTGACTCCTGTTTTGTAAATAAGTTCATTTACACTGCCCTTTTTTTTAGATTCCACATATAAGGAATATCATATGTTATTTGTCTTTCTGTGTCTGACTTGCTTCACTTATTACCATAGAGATTTAATGGAACGGATCAAAAAAGGAAATTATTAAAAGGCAACTTGGAAGAATAAAGAATCTATGCAAGCAAACATCTTGTTGATGACTGGACATTAATGATTCTTCTCAGCAATTCAGCAATTTGCTTTAAGACCCACCTAAGAAACACCTCCATCCTGTTTTTTAATGCTTAGAATATTTGATTATTTGACAAAATAAACAATGACCTATGCTTTGATTAGAATGTTGAATATGTTTTATTCATGTGTATCAGGAAAGCTTGCAATTTCAGCTCACAAACTTTAGGCTCTAGGACAGATTTCTGTTTGTGCTTACTCAGTCTCATCTGACTCTGTGACCTCAGGGACTATAACCTACCAAGCTCCTCTATCCATGGGATTGTCCCAACAAGAATATTGGAATGGGTTGTCATTTCTTCCTCCAGGGGACCTTCCCAACCCAGGGATCAAACCCGCATCTCCTGCATCGCAAGTGGATTTTTTACTGGTGAGTCACCAGGGAAGCCCTTCTTAGTGAGGAGACTTAAATTAACCAGGGAAGGAGGATTTGGAATATTTGGTGACTATAATTTTAAATGGGAAATTGAGAAGAGTCTCACTGAGAAGGTGGTATCTGAGCAAAGACCACATTTGCTCAAGAGTAAGGCTAGCATGGCAATGTCTGAAGAAAAGTGCAGGGTTTTGCAGACATCTCTTATGCATCCCTGAGATTCTCTTGGCCTCATTCGTGTCTTGTTACAGTTCTGAGGGGACTCGGACTGATTTAACTTCTTTCCTTCTGCCCCAGGGCTTCCTGTTTTCACTACTGCAGACCCTGGGGCACCTAAACCTACACATGTGCCATTTGAAAAGGTGCTGTGGAATTGCTACCCAAGGGGGTAAATTTCAACTAGTGCTAAAGAGAATTCTGTGGATAAATTCTTCTCTCTTTGGGTCCTCCAGGAACATGGCTGCTCAAAGTGCAGTCAGCGAACTGAACAGCTGATAGCACTAAATGGAAACCAGCTCACTGTGTCCTTGCCTTGGTTCTCCCCACTTCTGAGCATGCCTGGACACTCTGGTTATCACACAAGCTCTACACCTCTGTTTTTAAAGCTAAAGTTAAGATACAAATGGAAGTAAAGTATTACAAATGGAAGAAGTACAAAATCCTGGGGCAGAAATCCTTTTGGTAAGCTAAAGAACAGCAAGAAGGCCACTGCGGTAAGACGAAATGGGGCAATGGGAAGACTAAAAGGAAATTAAGTCAACGAGGTAATGAAAGGTCAAGTTCATAAAAGGTCTTATAGTCTCTGATGAAACTAGGCTTTGGTTCCAATTGAGGTAGGAAGTTATTGACATGCTGGCTTAAGATTTAATACGACTCCTGTGGGTACACTGTGAACAGGAGACTGGAATGAATGAGAGTGAAAGTGAAAATACAGTAAAGAGTTCTCTGTCACAATTCTGGTAAGAGATGATGGTAGTTTGGGCAGCAAAGATGAAGGAGATGTGTGGGATTCTGATTATATCTTGATGATCAGGACTTTATGGAATGAGAAGGAAAGAAGAAGCAAGGATGACTCCAAGGAAAAGTTGATTTGATATGAATTGATTGGAAGAAAACAAAAAAGAGTAGGTATGAGGGGAAGCTCAGGGATTCATCTTTGAACATACTAGTCCAATAAAACCATAAACTCCCAGTGAAGATGTCGTGGAAGAAGAGGCATATCTGTATCTGGATTTCTAGGGAAAGCTCCAAGGCAGTACTCATCAAAGTGTTGTTAGGATTTAAAGCTATGAGACTGAATGAGATCACCAAAGAAATCAGTGTAACTAGAGAAAAGAAGAGGCACAGTACTGAGCCTCAGGACACTCCACCATTAAAGTGAGGCAGATGGAGAGGAGTCAGCAACAAAGCCTGGCTGTTGCTTTGTGGTCAGTGAGGATGACGACAACCGGGAGAGAATGGTGTCCCAGAAACCCAGTAAAGAAAGCACTTCAAAAAGAAAAGAGAAGAAAATGAAAGAAAAGAAATGTGGTTTATTTGCTGAATAACTCTGAAAGAATAAATAGATGAGTACTGAAAACTGACCTTTGGATTTAGCAACTGGAACTTAACTGTTGAAAACAATGATATTTATTGGAATAATAGAGCCAAAAGCATGACTTGAGTAGGTTTAAGGAAGAATGGGAAAAAAAGAATTAGAGGGAGTAAAGACCATACTTTCAAGGGTTTTTGCTGTAGAGGAGAAAAAAAAAAAAAAAAAATGGAGTGATTACTGGAGAGAAAAGTGAGGTAAAGAAAGTTTATTTAAGATTGCGAAATAATAACTTATAAGGAGATAATGGGATTAATCTGGTGGGAAGGTAATTTAAATTAATGGCATAAGAGAGGAGTATTTCTGAGGCAATAGCCCTAAAAATGTGGAGGAGAATAGAATCTGATGGACAATTGAAGAGATTGTTCCTGGGACTTCCCTAGTGGTTCAGTGGTTAAGAATCTGCCTTCCAATGCAGAGGACATGGGTTCAATCCCTGGTCCAGGAACTAAGATCCCACATGCCTCGGGACAACTAAGCCAGCGTGCCACAACTACAGAGCCCACACGCTAGAGAAGACGCCCTCATGTCAAAAGGAAAGATCCCACCTGCCACAACTAAGACCTGATGCAGTTTAAATAAATAAAACACAGTCACTATTAATGTTAAATAAAAGAAGAAGAGGTTGTTCTTATGAGAGGCACAGATGTTTCATCTATAATAGCAAGAGGGAAGACAGAGCATAAGGATGCAGGTGCTGGTCAGTGGATAGATGTAGTGTGGGAACTTGTGGACCTTCTATGATTGCCACTCACAGAATCTGACAGCAAATTCATCAGCTGAGAGTAAGGATGAGTGGGGAGGTGTTGAAGGTAGAGAGAGAAAGGAGAGGGCATGAAATAGTCATCAATCATCCTTTCTGTTTAAAAGTTTAGATTTCTTTTAGTCTAAGACTTTGCTTCCTATCTCATCTACTCCAATTACCAAGGCTTAGTGGTAACCAGAATAAATCAGAACAGAATAATTCAGGGAAGGGTATCATAGAGAGCAGAATCTGGTGAAGTAAACCACTGCTTAATCAGTTCCTCTATTTTTATTGGGCCACTGGGTTGGGACTAAGAGTGGGTTCTGTTTCTATCACTTAAAATGTTTTTAGTAACAGCTCATCCAACCTCAAGGGCAATTCCAGTGGTCTAATAGCCAGCAGATCAGTTCTGGGGTTAGGGGTTGGGCTGACCATTTTTTCTTGCTTGAGATGGCCTGTCTAAGAAAAAAGATAAACCAAATTTTCTTGGTAGACAGACATTCAGGTTATTCTGGATATACTGATGATGCTGGATTACTCCTAAGTTTTCTCCCTTCCCTCCAGGGCATCTACCAAAAAAGTGTAATGGCTATGCCATAGGAAATTTTAAATTGATTAACTGCAGACATACAGCATACAGATGAAAGAGCCTACACTCTTCAGTCCATGGAAACAGATCCTTCATCAGTAAAGACAGAGGAGAAATTTTTCACTAGCTGCTAATGTGTTTAAGGATGGCTTAAATTTTCCTAACATATAGAATTCTGGAGAATCTTCAAGGCAATATTTTAGCCATCCAATATTCTGGGAATTAAAGACAGTCACCCCGATCCTCAAAGACCAGGTAGACCAAGATGAAAGAACTAAAGTAAAGAATAAGAAAGGGAAAAACAAAGGGCTGATGTGTGGGAAGAGAAAATTAACATTTACCCAGCTTCTACTATCTGCCAGCCCTTTCTACATGTTGTTTATTTCAACCTTGACAGCTGTGAAGTCGAAGAAGCAGGACCTCTCAAAAGATGATAATGTTCCAAGCATTGCAAAATTTGTGAATAGAATTTTAACCCAGGACTGCCTGACACCAAAGTTCATGTTCTTTACACTAAAATAGAAGTCAAAAGAGAGAAAGCACAAAGTTTATTCTATTCCCAAGAGTCCTGAAATACTTACTAATAATAAGTTTATAGTAAATGTATATATGCTAAAAACACATTTTACATGCCCTAAAAAACGGGCCAGACAATGTGAATTCTAACTCTTCATGCAATTGCTCTTAGCCATCCTTGTTGAATTGATTTGATTGTCCTGCATTTTCCACTGGCAGCTGCTTAGTGGTGGCTCTCAATGATTATCCACAATGTGTGTCTGTCCAACAAGATATAAACACATGCTTATTGAAGCACTCAAACAAAAGGAGAAGGTCTGACTCGCCAGAGATGTGCCAAGCTACACAATTAACTAGCACAAGTTCAGAATCACAAGGCCTCTTCTTGTATTGAGAAACGCCCAGTAGAGCCTGCTGTCTTCCTGTACAAGCTGTTTTCAAGTGTGAAGAGCTTCTTACCAAGGCAGTTAAAAAGAAGACAATTTTGCCAAAAAGTAATGTGTAGTCCAACATTTTCCCTGTTTTTATCAGTTTAGAGATATCAGTCATACACCCAAGCATAAATTAAAAATCTAAAATCTCAGTAAGTAGCTGAACCCTCAAAGTATAGACATAGTCATTCATCTATTGAATTAACCAATCAAAGAACACCCCTATTTTCCTAGTACTCTTCTATATCCTATAAAGGTACCAAATATAAGCCTGCTTGTCCTCCCAGGAAAAGGTGACATATAGCAAGGGCAACTAAAACTAAGTATTACATAAATAGTTACATAATCACAAGTGGGATAGGATATATGAGTGAAAGTAATGATCTTAAGCAAATATACATACAAAGGAATTACCTGACTTAATCTGGACATCATGGTAGGCTCCTAGAACTGACGCTTTCATTGAGTTCTCAAGGGTAAGTAGGTGCTGGCTAGGTAAAGAGGAATAAAGTTTCAGGGAAAGCTTGGGGAGAAGCATGAAATGCTTGGGTGTCAGAAAGAATTCCAGTGAAGCTCATAAAGACTGAGAAGGAAGGTTGAGATGGAACTAAAGAGGTTATACAAGGTCTTCTGAACTGAAAGAAGCATCATTCCAGACTGTATTTTAAAGGCAGTCTCATGACATTATAGGATTTTAAGCAATAATCATATTTGCTTATTAAAAGACTTCCCTGGAGGCTATATGGAAAGTAATTGGAAGAACTAAATAAAACATTTTGGAAGAATTCAGGAAAGAGATGATAATTATTTGGACTAGAATAAAGGGAGTGGAGGTGGGGAAAAGTAGGTGGGTTTAAAGACACAGGATTTGGTCTTTGATTCAGTATGAGGGTCAGAAAAAAGGGGGGTCTAAGAGTACTCTCATGTTTCCAGCTTGAGAAAATCAAGAGATTGTTGTGCTGATTATGAAAATGGAAGTGATTCTAAGACACACACATTTGGAAAATTGTTTCAAATTTGGGGCATAATGAATTTTAGGTACTGTGTGATGGAGTGGGTAGCTCTTGAGAAGGCAGCTGATAAACTGGCTGAAGACATAAACTGAAGAACAAAGTGAACTTCTCTAGATGTATTTAGGAATGGAACCTGGATTGAAACAAGGCTCCCTGTCAATCATTAAGGCTGTATTGAATGATGACAGCAGAATACAGACATGAGCAAAGGAGATAATACCATTAACGAATATCCTTTGCAACAAGTATTCTCCTCCCACATGGGACCTCCAGTTAACTTTCCTAACCAATGTTAATCCACCATCATGTAAGTGGTTTCCTTGTGTTTCAGTTCTACTGGAATAGGATTTGAGCAATTAGCAAGTAGGAATGAAGAAGCGAAAGCAACATTGTCAAGAACTTTATTCTCCTAAGAATTGGTAAAGGCTAAGTTTTTAAGTATAGAAGAACTTATTCATAGATGAAAATTTCACAACACAAATTAAACAGAAATCAGGGGCTAATATCAAGGAAGATAATACAGCTCATCAAGTATAAATTCTCAATACTGACCTAGCAGTCTATGGGGTACTTTTTAAATGCATGATAAGGATGTACTCTATAGCATAGGAAACTGCTCAGTACTCTGTAATTGCCTATCTGGGAAAAGAATCTAAAAAACAGTGGCTATAAGTGTATGTACAACTGGTTCACTTTGCTGAACACCTAAAACTAACACAATATCATAGATCAAGTATACTCTGATAAAAAAAATTTTTAATCAATAAATAAAATGTCTGCTATACATCATGTTTATGAGTAATCAAAGTTAATGATACATAGATGGAAGATATTTAAGTATTAAATGATGCAAACTTAAAAATCAAGATATGTTCAAACATATGGTGTAGATTATTTGTTCAATCAACAAACACTTGCTAAGAAACTCATTTGACAGACTGTGTTGTATCTGTATCTGAGGATACAGACATGAACAAAGTTATTAGTTTCATTACAGAAAGTCAAGTTTGGGAGGAAAAACTAGATGAACTCAAATAATTACAAGAGTAATAAATATGCACTTCTATGGGAACATGTAGATAGGATCAATTATATTGCTGGTGGCAAGGGATATTAAATGGGGAATGTGCCAAATGGAAAATGGTGGAAGGGTTTTACAAATGTAAGGCATAGCATGACAAAAGAATGAAAGAATCGTAGGATGAAAGATTGTGGTGAGCTCAGTGACTGTCATGCAGGTGTATGGTGGGAATTGGTAGAAGAGTCCGGAATGATGGATTGGAGTTTTGGGTACTGGGCCATGGGGTCTATCCTGCAGCTTATGCGAAAGGATGGGTTTCCCTGGTGGTTCTGTGGTAAAGAATCTGCCTGCCAATGCAGGAGATGTGGGTTAAATCCCTGGGTCAGGAAGATCCCCTGGAGAAGGAAATGGCACTCCACCCCAGTATTCTTGCCTGGAAAATCTCATGGTCTGAGGAGCCTGGTGGGCTGCCATCCATGAGGCTGCAAAGGGTTAGGCATGACTTAGGGACTAAACAACAGCAACAGTAAGGGAGGATATGACCTGTTCCCAAGAGGGAGATGAGGGATATTCTATCAGGAGACTTAGGTCTGAATCCTGGTTGAACAGAATGCTACCTGAGTAGTCACAGGACTATAACAAATTATGTTCAAAAGAGAACACAGCTGCTCAACATTAACAAACACAAATCTATCAAGTGTGAGGAGTAAGTATGCTAAACCAAGTCAAGAATATCACAAGGCAAGTGGTTACAGGAACAGATGAATAACAAAAAGCAAGAATAGGGTAAAAATCGAGTCCCAAGAGACTCAAGAGAACCAAGGATTTGTTTAATTGGCCTCCTGCTAGGACGTAGGTGAGTCTGACAGGTTAAAGGGAATCTAGATGGGGAGCTCTCACATAGGGAGACACTGACAGTTGTTGAGAAAGAGGCTATCATAATCAGAGGGTATTTCAGAAGGATTGCCCTGGGAATGATGAAAGAAGGAGTGGAGAGAGTATTCTTTCATGACAGCGAAAGAGAGAATTTGATGAATTCTGAGGTAGGGCAGTGGCCATGAGCTGGAGTAGTTTGATCAGGAAGGGGAAAGAAAATATGATGCCAGGGTGGTTGCTCAGACTTCAAGGTCATTTGCAGAGTGGGTAGAATTTAGCTTGAAATTGGAAAATGGGAAAGGGACTCTGTATTGGAGGAAAGACAGCAGAACTTTTTCCAGGAGAGCAGATTTGGCAGACTCCCAAGCCTGACCCCATCTGGCATTCC
>NW_011494903.1:1603938-1613090 GCF_000754665.1 Bison bison bison
GCATTCAGATACTCATATCAGATTCCTGGTATGAGCTCCGTCTCGTGGAAAAAATTTATAAGTGGTCCACAGTGCTGTGCTCTGCTTAGTTGCTCAGTAATGTCTGACTTTGTGAGAATCCATGGACTGTAGCCTGCCAGGTTCCTCTGTCCATGGGGGTTCTCCAGGCAAGAATACTGAAGTGGGTTGCCATGCCCTCCTCCAGGGCATCTTCCCAACCCAGGGATCGAACTCAGGTCTCCTGCACTGACAGGTGGATTCTTTACCATCTGAGCCACTGAAGTATTGGTTATCGTCAATGGCCTCCTGCATCTGTCACCTTTAAGTTTTAGCACAAAGGCCTGGGTTGGACACCAATACAATAAGAGTTAAGCTATGGTCTCAAGTTTATGTAAGCATCTACAAAGAAATTTCCTGAGGTTCTCACTATCCATTCTCCTCATCTCCACAGGATATGAACTTTTCTCAAATGTGGCTGACATTTTATACAGGATTATGCACCGTGGTGTAGTAGAAAGAACTTGAGCTTTGACCACATATTAGCTAAATGACTGATGGAAATTACCTTACAACAGCAGAAGATGGCTGTCTGTCAAAAGAAAAAAATGATATGGCTTAAGTATCTGCACCTTGAGCTTCTGTGGCTTCTGCAGAGATGTTCTGCAGACCGGTCACTGCTTTTTAATGATTCCATTGACGTCAGACGGTGTCTAGTGCAACCAGCTATTTTTATATACCAATTGAAAATGCAGCAACTATCTCTCCTCTGAATTAGATCACAGAGCAGCAATGAAATACATGCCTCTGCCATAAGGTAGATGAACAGGCATGTCTGGGTTATGTTAGAGAGAATATGAGTTTTTCTCAATCTGCCCTGGAGCAATGATTGCCATTGTCAATTGTACAAATCACTGGGTGCTTTTTCCTGATGTATTCGTAAGGAAAGAAGAAAAGGAATATTCTGCTCTGTTGATCTGAGAGTAACTACAAAAACCCTAGCACAGTACACATAGCAAACCAGAAAGTGCCAAGATTGTCAACGCCAGACAAGAAAAGGAGTGAGCACGGTTCACATCCCTCTCCTCTTCCTACTGCTGTGTCCCTTGATGAAAAGGAAAATGGATGATTAGGCTCAGGGCCAAGAAGATTATCTGGTCCCCAAGACTCTGAGGGGCACCTTCTGTGACTTTGAGACTATGGTTCTTGAAGCTGATCTGAATATATCCAACTGGATGTATTCTGATGCAGACATTACTGAAAATAACCTCTGCTGTTACCAGATAGTAATCTCTGGACTAGGAAACCTTACGTATAAACACAGCATAAATGGCAGCAGCAAGACCACCATTGGTATTCTAAGCAAAATTCCCAGAGTAGCTGTGAAGGCATTTTCACATGCTTTCATAGTTTGAGTAGAAATAAAGCAAACGATGATCAACAAACATCACATGATGCATTGTCAAGAAAAATCTCTTAACTATAATAACAGAGGTCCTATAGTAGATGTTTAGATTTCCCTATATAAAATCTGTCTCTTGTACATGGAATTCTGATGGTTGCAGAAGATAGCAGCTCATTATTTTCTAAAATTGGGGGGTGAGGCGAGGAGGGATAAATATTCAAATTCAAAATCATCAACTTTTCGTGATTATGTTGCTTTCCCAGATAAGAGCAGACGTTTCAGCAAGACCCTTTGTTTGCTGGCCTCTATTATATGACAGCACTTTAGAAATTCTGAATTTTAAAACGCAGACGATAATATCAGCTCCCAAATGTCAGGCATCATGATGAATTGGCTTTTCAACTTTTCAAGCCATTCACTTTCCTTGCTTCCAAAATGTCAAATACAAAGGCTTCTGATAACAAAGCTGGGCGAAGCATGTGATTATTACTTTTTGCAACAATCATAGTATTTAATGGACAATACTTTCAAAGCTTGTTTTATATGTAAAAGCCTGTGTTCTTTGCCTGATATTCTAATTGCTCAGACCGAGTCAAGTTTTAAGTAAATTAATCAATAAAATTCAACACCCTCAATTTAACACTTTGAAATGATTGATTTCCCCCACTTCTATAGTATTAATTTTTTTTTAATGTCAATCCAATCCTTAATTAATCTCTTATTTAATTTGTCTTTTGTTCCAGACACACAGGTGTTAATTTGCCCTTTTGGAAAGTGAAGGTAGGGTAACTAAAAGAAAAGAATTTCAAGGCTCATGAAATTTTCTTCATTAATATCTTAATTTAGCAAAACTGACATGAGAATTGCACCTTATAGTTCATGAA
Organism: Bison bison bison; assembly: GCF_000754665.1. Lineage (NCBI taxonomy): Eukaryota > Metazoa > Chordata > Mammalia > Artiodactyla > Bovidae > Bison > Bison bison. The sequence goes on from NW_011494903.1 coordinate 1,606,225, forward strand.
ATGTTGTTATAAAGAGATCTTAAAACTGGACTATTATGCCTTCTTTTTCTATTTTCATCAAAGCTCAAATGGAAATATTCATTGTTGAAAAGTACAGAAATTAAATCATAGATTGTTCGATGGGTGGATGATTTATTTATAAATGTACTCATCTATTTATTAATTCAACACAAGTTTATAGAGTAGACAGGTAAAGAATCTGCCTGCAATGCAGGAGACACGGGCTCGATCCCTGGGTAGGGAAGATGCTGTGGAGAAGGGAATGGCTACCCATTCTAGTATTTTTGCCTGGAAAAGTCCATGGACAGAGGAGTCTGGTGATATAAAGTCCATGGGATCACAAAGAATCAGACACAACTGAGCGACTAACCCTACCGGGTTCTAAACATTAGGCTAGGTAAGAAATACAAGGATAAATAAAGCACCCTTTATGGCTTCAAAGAGTGGAATTTAAGGTGGGAACAGGTTATACCATAGTCATAGACAGCAAGAGTTCAATAGGTCCAAGGCACTCATTTCTTCTTCTGGACATGACTTCAAAATGTTCCTAAATTTCTGAAAATGAATATAACACAGTAATTATTGAAAAACTTACCTAAACTATAATCCAGCGCAGTTCTGAAGGAGACCCCCTTTTTGCTTAGGTCACATTACCTTTTCACTTTTACCTTTGTACTCAGTGATACCTCCCACATAAAAGTACTCAGGGCACAGAGATCTTATGTTTTCCATAACGTAGACAAATACAAATTCTTAACAATGACCCTCCTTCATGAAAAACTAACTGCATGTATTGCTCTTTTTTTCAGTAAAGGAAAAAAAAAACTTCTCTAATTTTTGTATTATCTTTCAGGAAAACGAGCTGGCCTTCTAGTCAATTCTAATGGTCCTGAGCTTGCCTGTTATTTTATGGACGGAGCATATAGACTTTTAGATGGCATAATTGATAAGCAAAATCTTCAACACAGTAGACTCAAAAATCCTTCCTCCATATTGACAACAAAAGAATAAATATAGTCATATTATAGATGGATCAAATATCTCTAGAAATATACATAAGAAAATGGTAATATCAATTGCCTCCTGAATTGGGACCTGGATAAATTAGAGGTAGAAGCTGTAGGAACATTTTTACCGTAGGTAGAGACCATAGGGACATTTTCACAAAGACACATGCATAATACAATGCAGAAATGCTAGAGATCAGAAACTTCTCAGACCCACTAAACAGAATATTCTTGCTTAGTTTCAAGATCCTTCATTGATCTGCTGCTGCTGCTGCTAAGTTGCTTCAGTCGTGTCCGACTCTGTGTGACCCCATAGGCGGCAGCCCACCAGACTCCGGCAGCCCTGGGATTCTCTAGGCAAGAACACTGGAGTGGGTTGCCATTTCCTTCATTGATCTAGCTCCCCTCTAAACCAGAGATCCTGAAATTCTGATTTCCTCTTCCCCGTCAAGCCAGCATTCTCTTTTTCATTCCATTTTCCTTTTCTGCACCACCTTCTCAGCATCTGAAATGCCTACAATTTCCAGATTTCCATTTGCCATACCCCTCTGCTCCTACCCCTTCTCTCCTCATGCCCAGGATAGTTTAAAGTCTCTGGGCAGCTGCCTTTGTTAACTAAGTTGGGGGGAAAATATTTTTGAGAACTAGCAGATGGTATATGGACACTCATTCCTCCTACCTTGTACTCCTGATCCTATTCTCCATATAGAAATATATTTTTCTTATAAGATAATTTAAGAGGGAAGGGATGAATTGGGAGATTGGGATTCACATAAACACACTACTACTTATAAAAAAGATAACTAACAAGAACCTACTATATAGCTTAGGGAACTCTAGACCTATATAGAAAAGAATATAAAAAGAGTGGATATATGTATAGCTGATTCCCTTTGCTGCACAGCAGAAACTAACACAGCATTGTAAATCAACTATACTCTGATAAAAATTAATTTAAATAAATAAAAGTTAAAATACAAGTGAATAAGTGAAAAATATATGAAATTTTGTCAATTCTTATCTGACTTTCACTGGAATGACCAGTGAGCTCAGTGAGGTCACATATCTGTGAGCCTCTCAAGTGCAAAGATCACATAAAATGCACATTGTCTTGAAAAGAGAGATCAGCCTTGCTCACCTGCCCCCAACATGTCAGAAAGGAAAGATGCTCTCTTCTTCCTGGTTAAGGAATTTTTGAGGACATGTACTTTATTCCCCATCTCCAACAACCAGTGAGTAACCTAAGAAAGCATTTTTTCCTTTCTACATTAAAAAAGAAGTACCTACGTTTTTCTTCCTGAAGTTCCTTTGAAAGAGAATACTGCTATCTTTACCTGATTGAATCCAGATACTTAACTATTACATCTAAAATGACATTTTAAATGAAATATTAGTCATATATTTCAAGAAACAAGTGCCTTTCTGTTAAGTGATACTGTATTTTGAGTAAGTGCCAGAAATAGCAAATGTAGAATATACAGTAAATCTGATATAATAATCCTCAAAAAAGAGAAAATAGTGCAGCTTATACAATTCATGACCGTGTTACCTTTTCAGATGTCATTCTAAAAGAAGATGAATATACTTGCTTGCTTTCCTTTAAAAGAGCACTGGTTGATATCTTCTGTTAGAATTTAGGCTGCAGCTAGAAAATTAGTGAAGTGAAAGTTGCTCAGATGTATCCATCTCTTTGTGCCCGCATGGACTATACAGCCCATGGAATTATCCAGGTCAGAATACTGGATTGGGTAGCATTCCCTTCTCCAGGGGATCTTCCCAACCTAGAGATCGAACACAGATCTCCTGCCTCGCAGGCAGATTCTTTACCAGCTGAGCTAAGGACAATATAATTGTATCACTAAACTGGTTCTGGTGTGATTTAACTGTCAAACCTCTTAACAGGACATGTCATGGATACGTATATAGAAAGTTTTGAAATTTTCTTACTTAAACTATGCATTGTATATTTTTATAGCTTGTCTCCAAATATGCTACATGCTCCTTCAGAAAGGGAGCCAAAGTTTATTGAATCCACAGCATCCATCTCAGTGTCTGACAGATAATAAGTCTTCAAGAAGTGGTTGACTAATAAATAATTTGAGAAACTAGAGTCAAGAAACCACAGGGAAGGAACAAGATACAGCCTGAAGGAGAAACATTTGGACCAGGATGAATAAACCATTTTCCTAAGGATTAGAATTCTCAAAAGGAAAATCAATTGACTGCAAAAAAAAATAAATAAATAAGTTTTTCTTTATTTAGAGAGGAAAATATTGTCTGCTTTTTTGAATAACCATTTAATAACCATTAAATAACCATTTAATAAATGGTTATTTATTAAATATGTGTAACTAATTTGAAGGAAAATAAAGTATTGTAGCTCTCAACTCTGTAAAGAACAATATTGCATAGGAACCTGGAATGTTAGGTCCATGAATCAAGGTAAATTAGAAGTGGTCAAACAGGAGATGGCGAGAGTGAACATAGACATTTTAGGAATCAGGGAGCTAAAATGGACTGGTATGGGCAAATTTAATTCAAATGACCAGTATATCTACTACTGTGGGCAAGAATCCCTTAGAAGAAATGGAGTAGCCATCATAGTCAACAAAAGAGTCCAAAATGCAGTACACAGATGCAATCTCAAAAACAACAGAATGATCTCTGTTCATTTTTTAAGGCAAACCATTCAATATTACAGTAATCGAAGTCTATGCCCCAAACAGTAATGATGAAGAAGCTGAACAGTTCTATGAAGACCTACAAGATCTTCTAGACCTAACACCAAAAAAAGATGTCATTTTCATTATAGGGGACTGGGATGCAAAAGGAGGAAGTCAAGAAATACCTGGAGTAACAGGCAAATTTGGCCTTGGAGTACAGAATGAAGCAGGGCAAAGGCTAATCAAGAGACTGCACTGGTCATAGAAAACACCCCCTTCCAACATAAGAGAAGATGCTACACATGGACATCACCAGATAGTCAATACTGAAATCAGGTTGATTATATTCTTTGCAGCCAAAGATGGAGAAGCTCTATACAGTCAGCAAAAACAAGACTGGGAGCTGACTGTGGCTCAGATGATGAACTCCTTATTGCCAAATTCAGACTTAAATTGAAGAAATAGGGAAAACCAGGTATGACCTAAATCAAATCCCTTAAATTATACAGTAGAAGTGACAAATAGATTCAAGGGATTAGTTCTGATAGACAAAGTGCCTGAAGAACTATGGATGGAGGTGTATGACATTGTATAGGAGGGTTCAGGATGGGGAATGCAGGTATACCTGTGGCAGATTCATTTCGATATTTGGCAAAACTAATACAATATTTTAAAGTTTAAAAATAAAATAAAATTTAAAAAAAAAGAAAAAGAAATGCAAAATGCTTGTCTGAAGAGGACTTACAAATAGCTGAGAAAAGAATAAAAGCTAAAGGCAAAGGAGAAAAGGAAAAATATACCCATCTGAATGCAGAGTTCCAAAGAACAGCAAGGAGTGGTAAGAAAGCCTTCCTCAGTGATCAATGCAAAGAAATAGAGGGAAATAATAGAATGGGAAAGACTAGAGATCTCTTCAAGAAAATTAGAGATACCAAGGGACAATTTCATGCAAAGATGGGCTCGATAACAGGCAAAATTGGCATGGACCTAACATAAGAGGTGGCAAGAATACACAGAAGAATTATACAAAAAAAAAAAAAAAAGATCTTCATGACCCAGATAACCACAATGGTATGATCACTCACCTAGAGCCAGACATCCTGAAATGTGAAGTCAAATGGGCCTTAGGAAGCATCACTACAAACAAGCTAGTGGAGGTGATGGAATTCCAGTTGGGCTATTTCAAATCCTAAAAGATGATGTTATGAAGGCACTGCACTCAATATGCCAGCAAATTTGGAAAACTCAGCAGTGGCCACAGGACTGGAAAAGGTCAGTTTTCATTCCAATCCCAAAGAAAGGAAATGCCAAAGAAGGCTCAAACTACTGCATAATTGCACTCATCTCGCATGCTAGTAAAGTAATGATCAAAAGTCTCCAAGCCAGACTTCAGCAATACATGAACTGTGAACTTACACATGTTCAAGCTGGTTTTGGAAAAGGCAGAGGAAACAAAGATCAAATTGCCAATATCCACTGGATCATTAAAAAAGCAAGAATTCCAGAAAAACATCTATTTCTGTTTTATTGACCTTGCCAAAGCCTTTGACTGTGTGGATCACAATAAACTGTGGAAAATTCTGAAAGAGATGGGAATACCAGACCACCTGACCTGCTTCTTGAGAAATCTGTTTGCAGGTCAGGAAGCAACAGTTAGAACTGGACATGGAACAACAGACTGGTTCCAAATAGGAAAAGGGGTACGTCAAGGCTGTATATTGTCACCCTGCTTATTTAACTTATATGCAGAAGACATCATGAGAAATGCTGGGCTGAAAGAAGCACAAGCTGGAATCAAGATTGTCAGGAGAAATATCAATAACTTTAGATATGCAGATGACACCACTTTAATGGCACAAAACGAAGAACTAAAGAGCCTCTTGATGAAAGTGAAAAAGGAGAGTGAAAAAGTTGGCTTAAAGCTCAACATCCAGAAAACTAAGATCATGGCATCCAGTCCTATCACTTGGCAAATAGATGGGGAAATAGTGGAAACAGTGGCTGACTTTATTTTGGGGGTTCCAAAATCACCACAGATGGTGACTGCAGCCATGAAATCAGAAGATGCTTGCTCCTTGGAAGAAGAAAAGCTATGACCAACCCAGACAGCGTGTTAAAAAGCAGAGACAGTACTTTGCCAAGAAAGGTCCATGTAGTCAAAGCTATGTTTTTTCCACTAGTCATGTATGGATGTGAGAGTTGGACTAGAAAGAAAGCTGAGTGGAAAAGAATTGATGCTTTTGAACTGTAGTGTTGGAGAAGACTCTTGAGAGTCCCTTGGACTGCAAGGAGACCCAACCAGTCAATCCTGAAGGAAACCAGTCTTGAATATTCATTGAAAGTACTGATGCTAAAGCTGAAACTCTAATACTTTGGCCACCTGATGTGAACTGACTCATTGGAAAAGACCTAATGCTGGGAAAGACTGAAGGCAGGAGAAGGGGACGACTGAGGATGAGATGGTTAGATGGCATCACTGATTCAGTGGAAATGAGTTTGAGTAAGCTCTGGGAGTTGGTGATGGACAGGGAAGCCTGGCATGCTGCAGTCCATGGGGTGGCAAAGTGTTGAACTGAGCTCTCAACTCATAATCAATTAAAGCAAAGGATGTTAAAAGGAAAAGAATTTAAAAAAAAATGAGGGAGGGGGAGAAAAGCAGAACAGGCTAAGGGAGAAAATGAATGAAAGGAGTAAGATACAAAAGAGTACAGGACAGATGAGAAGATTCAAAGGGGTTATTTCCAAGATGTTGGTTGGTTGAACATTTATTGTTTATTTGGGTTATGAAGCTCAGAATAAATTATTAATCAGCTTCATGATAAGTCGCTTCAGTCGTGTCCAACTCTTGCAACCTGATGAACCGTAGCCCACCAGGCTCCTCTGTCCATGGCATTCTGCTGGCAAGAATACTGGAGTGGGTTGCTATTTCCTCCTCTGGGGGATCTTCCTGACCCAGGGATCAAGTCTGCACCTCTTAAGTCTCCTGCATTGGTAGGCAGGTTCTTTACTACTAGCGTTACAAAGGGAACCATATCAATCAGTTTGGTCAGCTATTTGATACCTTAGATGTTAGTTATTACATTTCCTTAGTGATGAATTAGTTTTTTGACTGCTGTCCAGTGCTCACGTGCTTGACTATTGTATGCTTAGCTGCTGTTTTCCACCACTGTTATATGGTAACAGAGAAACACAGCCA
>NW_011494903.1:1613190-1618346 GCF_000754665.1 Bison bison bison
GAAACACAGCCAGTGTTTCTATGAAATCACTCCAAGCATCGTCTTATCCTGACAACTAGCAGGATATGACCCCTGACAGTTTCCTTCCCCAAATCCAGATTCTAGAGGCTCCTATGTTTGAATTAAAATGATTTTGCACTAAAAGAATAGAAAGACTCCACATTTTTCTCAGTGAGAAAAGCAGTATCAGTTGAAGATTGCTACTGTAATAATAGTAATACCTAACACTTATTAAATGACTATAATGTATTCACTAATGGATGCTGTGATTTCCCTTATAGTCATCCTTTCATTTTCGCTGCTATGATCCTAAAACCAGGCCAGGGGTCAAAGGAAACCCAACGCAGGTAAGATGCCTACAAACCCACTACATGTAACCACAACTGTGTCCAGCTGTGCCATTCCATGGAACTTGAATATACAAGTTCACCTTGAATATGCAAGAGTAAACTTGGGAATAAGGACCAAAGAGAGCTTTATGTCTCCGTATTCAAGAGCCAAGAATCCAGCAAAGTTGTGTGTGGCTGAAAAGGGATTAGATGAAGTAGAAATGAGAATGAGGCCACCAAGAAACTTTCCCCAGCAGTGTGATGGCTTGTTGTTCAGTCACTGAGTTGTGTCCAACACTTTGTAACCCAATGGACTACAGCATGCCAGGCTTCCCTGTCCTTCACCATCTCCCAAAGTTTGCTCAAATTCATGTCCATTGAGACAGCGATGCCATCCAACCATCTCATCCTCTGTTGTCCCCTTCTCCCGCTTTCAATCTTTCCCAGCATCAGGGTCTTTTCTAATGAGTCAGCTCTTTACATCAGGTGGTCAAAGTATCGGAGCTTCAGCATCAGTCCTTCCAATGAATATTCAGGATTGATTTCCATTAGGATTCACTGGTTTGATCTCCTTGCTGTCCAAGAGACTCTCAAGAGTTTTCTCCAGCATCACAGTTCAAAAGCATCAATTCTTCAGTGCTCAGCCTTCTTTATGGTTCCACTCTCACATCCACACGTGACTACTGGAAATAAACCCACAGCTTTGACTTTATGGACCTTTGTCAGCAAAGTGTAAAGGTCTCTTATCCCAGAGATATCTACAGGCTAATTGGAACTTGTTCATGTGTATATGATGTATACCCTGACACAACCCAGAAAAGTCCTACTCACACAAAATTACCTTGTGTGGGAATTGGCACTTTTTTGCTGGTTTATTTGGTGGAAAAGACTTGTATTTTTTGTGTATGTGAAAAATAAGAAAAATAACCTCAGAGGTTTGACACAATGGGAGAGGAACAACATGAGCAAGAGAGCAAGCTGATTCATAAAATTAGCGCAGGTATCTCAAGCCAGAGGTGACCAAGAGGATACAAGTTCCCCTGGGCTTATGGCCATCTTGGAAAGGGCTCTGGTCAATCACAGTCCAGGGAATGAGGCCCAAATAATTCTTCTTTAGATCTGAAGGGATATAAAGGATTCTAGATACACACAGACTACATAAACATTTGCTTTGAGCAAAGCACTTTCCTTACAGTTACATTATTGTACAGACCACAGGCAAAAGTTTTGTGAATCTTATGCCTGTTAGAAAGCTAAAGCAATAGAAAGCTATGTATTCATTGCATCTCCTTAATAAAAATGAGATTTCTGTTTTTCCTATAAGAACTTTATTTTTCTTAAAGTAGGTTGGTCCCTAGAGAACTGACCACTTGAACCAGAGGCAGCTGGTTTAATATGTAATTATTTCTCTGGAGTTTCAGCATTCATTTCTCCTGAACTTCCAGAGACTTGGGCTAAATGGGTGTATATGTACCCATATTTTGTGATCAAAAGACTTTGTTCCCTTGTCTCTGATAGCACATTTCTATAAAATTTCTATTTGTATTTTCTGTAAAATTGTCATTGAAAACATTGTGCATTTTGTTATTCTCTGTCTGTGGCAGAGATGACCAGTTAGTTGTCTCAAATATTTTTAGCAGTATTCATTACAATCCAGAAAAAGACACATTCTGGATTCATTACTGTCCAGAAAAGGCTTGAGGTGACTAAATTCTAGCCAATAAAATACATAAGGAATTGTTCTGTGAGACTTTTGGAAAGTTTTCATAAATAGAAAAGGACAGTTTGGGCCTTACTCCTTGCTGACAGCCTGAAACTCAAATGTGATGGATGGTGCCCCGTAGCCATCTTGGACCAAACAATGGAAACTGCACATCTTCAGGATCATAGATCAGAAGACAGGAGCCTGAGTCTTCGGTGACCCCATGAAGATTCTCCAAAGAAGCTTGGGATTCACTGTCTGATCTTGCTTTACATAGGAGAGAAATAGCTGCTAATTTGTTTAAACCATTTTTATTTTGGCTGTTTTGTCTGTTTTATGTAGCAAATCTAACTGCCTGTCTTTTGTATAAGTTTCTTGTAGCCTTACTATCAAGAAAGACTACTTCTCTAATAGGTTTACTTTGTATCACACCGCCTTTGCTTCTTTTGGCCTGGTCTACCATGGACTGCAAAGAGATCCAACCAGTCCATTCTGAAGGAGATCAGCCCTGGGATTTCTTTGGAAGGAATGGTGCTAAAACTCAAACTCCAGTACTTTGGCCACCTCATGTGAAGAGTTGACTCATTGGAAAAGACTCTGATGCTGGGAGGGATTGGGGGCAGAAGGAGAAGGGGACGACAGAGGATGAGATGGCTGGATGGCATCACTGACTTGATGGATGTGAGTCTGAGTGAACTCCGGGAGTTGGTGATGGACAGGGAGGTCTGGCGTGCTGCGATTCATGGGGTCACAAAGAGTCAGACACAACTGAGCGACTGAACTGAACTGAACTGAACCATGGAGTTACAAGAGTCAGACACAACTTAGTGCTTAAACTACCACCATGAAGAGCAGAGGTGGATTTAGTGGTTTTTTGTAGTCATGACTTTTGCCCTAGGCTGCTGGCATAATGACTGCCATCCTTTCTCTACACCCTAGACTAACCCATTCCCACATTACAGTTACATTTTTTAAAATAAACTTCTAGAAAAGTGTTTTTTTAAAATCATAATTACAGGATTCAGTATAGTTTGCTGATTAGGCGACAATGCATTTTTAAAAGGAATAATATAGGAAAGGGCCATTGTGACTTAAATCATTGACACTTAAATCTTAAAACCACTTAGTCTTTCTTAGTTGAAACAATTCAAACCCAAACAAAAGCTAAAAACTCTCTTACTTTCTCTCTCTCTCTCTCTCTATATATATATATATATATGGAAATATGTATATATATTTACAAAAACAATTCAGATTATACTCTCTCTATATATATATATATGAAAATATGTATATATATTTACAAACATAATTCAGATTATAAATAAACATATAATTCTTATGCCATTGCTTCCTTTGTACACATAGAACTGATGAATCTGACAAACAGCTACAGGTACTAAATGAATTGGTGTTGGATATGAACTTTTATGGGACGTCCCTGGTGCTTCAGTGGTAAAGAATTCGCCTGCAATGCGGTAACCACAGGAGATATCAGTTCAATCCCTCGGTCAGGAAGATCCCCTGGAGGAGGGCATGGCAACCCATTCCAGTATTCTTGCCTAAAGAATCCCATGGGCAGAGGAGCCTGGCAAGCTAGTGTCCATGGGGTCAAAAAAAGTCGGACACACCTGAACTTTTATAATAACATCTGGTAAGTGACAGAACCAGAATCCAAACCCAGAACTGTGTACATCTCAAGCCTTTGCTCTTTGTACACACTGACTCCTATGTGTGGAAATATTATTTATAAGGCACAGTCTCAAAAAAAAAGAAAAAATCCTAATCTGCTAGGAGCCATCATCTCCTCCCCTCTCCAAAGACTTTTTTTTAATTAGAAGAATGGATAACAGAAAATAAGGCTCATAAATCCCACAGCTACACCCTTGCCTCCCTTCTGAGTTTCGAGCATCTTGAAATCAATGACTTTATGTCGACACAACTCCTGCCCCTCCTCTACCTGTTCTTCTACGTCCTCTGAGATGTGGTAGATGCTTCTCAGATCTGCACGGACTTGCTAAAGGTGCAAACACACTGGAGAGAAGTGTGGGGTGTTTTCCACCACATTATAGAAATAAATGCAGAAAATAGAAGCCTTGTTTTTATTGAAAAGTAGTTCTGACTGTAATCTCTTTTGTGAGTGGATAAAGTTGTACTCACAGTAGATGATTTGGTAAACCTGCTGTCAATAGGAGAAGAAAATATTATTGTCTCCCAGCAATTTCCTACTTAAACACAAAGATTTTCTTAGGAAAATTATTTGGAAAATATAACTCAACAGATCAATGCAAGGGTATATTTTTCCTTAAGAAATATCCTGAAATAACCTTTTAAAAAGCTCAGAGAGAGAATTGGCTTAACTGCTTCTGGATATAGGTTATAGCTTCCAGGATTGTATTGATCCCCTCTATTCACTTATTGGTTAGTACGTGCCTTAGGATAGTGATGCTGCGTTTGTATCCATTGGTTCCCCACTGTTGACTCCTAGGGCAGAGACTACAGCATGGTGCCAGAAATCTGGATAGTGGTGACTTGACAAATGCCAAAAATGAAGTGAGTTGCTGATTTAAGTTCCTCTTGCCAGTTCCTTGTTCTTCCCAGAGAGATCTGTTCATACTGTGCTGTGCTTAGTCGCTCAGGTGTGTCTGACTCTTTGCGACCCTGTGGACTGTAGCCCACCAGGTTCCTTTGTCCATGGGGATTTTCCAGGCAAGAATACTGGAGTGGGTTGCCAAGCACTCCTCCAGGAGATCTCCCCAGCCCAGGGATCAAACTCAGGTCTTCCGCATTGTAGGCAGATTCTTTACCTCTGAGTCACCAGGGAAGCTCGTACCCACACTTAATCTATTCTCTTTCGATCCCCTCTACACTTATATGCAGAGTACATCATAAGAAAACCTGGACTGGAAGAAGCACAAGCTGGAATCAAGATTGCTGGGAGAAATATCAATAACCTCATATATGCAGATGACAGCACCCTTATGGCAGAAAGTGAAGAGGAACTAAAAAGCCTCTTGAAAGTGAAAGAGGAGAGTGAAAAAGTTGGCTTAAAGCTCAACATTCAGAAAATGAAGATCATGGCATCTGGTCCCATCACTTCATGGGAAATAGGTGGGGAAACAGTG
>NW_011494903.1:1618446-1627874 GCF_000754665.1 Bison bison bison
CCATCACTTCATGGGAAATAGGTGGGGAAACAGTGGAAACAGTGTCAGACTTTATTTTTTGGGGCTCCAAAATCACTGCAGATGGTGACTGCAGCCATGAAATTAAAAGACGCTTACTCCGCAGAAGAAAAGTTATAACCAACCTAGATAGCATATTCAAAAGCAGAGACATTACTTTGCCAACAAAGGTTCGTCTAGTCAAGGCTATGGTTTTTCCTGTGGTCATGTATGGATGTGAGAGTTGGACTGTGAAGAAGGCTGAGTGCCAAAGAATTGATGCTTTTGAACTGTGGTGTTAGAGAAGACTCTTGTGAGTCCCTTGGACTGCAAGGAGATCCAACCAGTCCATTCTGAAGGAGATCAGCCCTGGGATTCCTCTGGAAGGAATGATGCTAAAGGTGAAACTCCAGTACTTTGGCCACCTCATGTGAAGAGTTGACTCATTGGAAAAGACTCTGATGCTGGGAGGGATTGGGGGCAGGAGGAGAAGGGGATGACAGAAGATGAGATGGCTGGATGGCATCACTGACTCGATGGATGTGACTCTGAGTGAACTCTGGGAGTTGGTGATGGACAGGGAGGCCTGGCGTGCTGCGATTCATGGAGTCACAAAGAGTAGAACACGACTGAGCGACTGAACTGAACTGAACTGAACTACATTCTCCAGCTTCCCTGGTGGCTCAGACGGTAAAGCGTCTGCCCGCAATGCGGGAGACCTGGGTTCGATTCCTGGGTCTGGAAGATCCCCTGGAGAATAAAATGGCAATCCACTCCAGCACTCTTGCCTGGAAAATCCCATGGACGGAGGAGCCTGATAGGCTATAGTCCATGGGGTCGCAAAGAGTCAGACAGGACTGAGCGAGCGACTTCACTTTCACTTTCTACATTCTCCATGCCAAGCCATCCATGTTTGTTTAAATATGTAATCCTTTCCTAGTTTGATGTGGTTCTTGGTCTTTTGACTGCTCTCCCTCCCTTTATGAATGGGGAACGACCTCTTCATCAATAAACCAGAAGTAGTTGCAACAGCAATGACTCTAGGGTATGCTGATTAGAATGTCAAAAAAGATTCAGTAGGCTGGCAGAGACAGCTCTCTCCCATGAGACCTTGTCTCCCTTGAGCCTAAACACTGACTTCATGATGCACTAGACATCCTGCTACATGGTGAGCGTAAGGCCTAAGTTTTTGTTATTAATCAATAACTCTAATTAAGAAAGATTAGTCTAATTAGTCCTTAAATGGACTGCCAATTTCTAAAGAATTTAAGCACAACAAAATATAATAAACAGAAAAAACATGTGCTTTTTTTTCAAAATCCAGAAATTCTATTAAGATTGTACATGGATCATTTTGCCCAGTCTCTGGAACACATAAAGTTCTCAAAACTGGAATCAGTTTTATATTAAATGGGAATTGTTATGCTCAGACATGTCAGTGAACAAAGTATAGATAAAATGTAAAAGCAAAGTTAAAGGAATTACCATAGAGCAACATATTGGTCAGAGACAGGAGAAGGTGTCTTTAATAGTAAAACTCACAGGTCAGTTAGGAAGCTTAAGATTATGGGAGTCAGTCTGTCTTCTGCCTTGTGCTCCTGTTCTCACCTCCATCCCCAAACCAATCTTACTTCCTTGTCAATCTCATTAAACAATTCATATTTAATCTACCCAGTATACCTTCTAGGAGAAGGAAATGGCAACCCATTCCAGTCTTCTTGCCTAGAGAATCCAGGGGACAGAGAAGCCTGGTGGGTTGCTATCCATGGGGTCACACAGAGTCGGACACAACTGAAGCAACTTAGCACGCCTGCATGCATTAGAGAAGGAAATGGCAACCCACTCCAGTCTTCTTCCCTGGAGAATCCCAGGGACATAGGAGCCTGGTGGGCTGCCGTCTATGGGCGTCACACAGAGTCGGACACGACTGAAGCGACTTAGCAGCAGCAGCAGTAACAGTATACCTTCTAGAACTCATGGCATAATAAAATAAGCAAATTCATATCTGAGACTAACTTTCCAGCCTAAGAATAGAAAGCTTATGTGTTCAGAATCTGAAATGAAGATTAACAAGTAGGAAGCTTATTAGGGAATATTCCTGAGATCAGGAGTAGGGAGAAAAAATAAATTAGTGTTGGATAGAGGGACCATTGTGGCTTTAATGCATTCACATCAAGACCTCAGCCAGCCCCACTGGAAGCTCCAAATTTAACTGGGCATCCTTAGTGAAAGTGAAAGTATTAGTCTCTCAGTTGTGTCCAACTCTTTGGGACACTGTGGACTGTAGTCCACCAGGCTCATCTGTCCATGGGATTCTTCAGGCAAGAATACTGGAATAGCCATTCCCTTCTCCAGGGAATCTTCCCAGCCCAGGGATGGAAGCTGGGTCTCCTGCATTGCAGGCAGGTTCTTTACAGTCTGAGCCACCAGGGAAGCCCAGGAATCCTTAAGAGTTGTTTCAAGTTGGGTCAATAGGCCTGGCTCTCTCTTCTCCAAGTCACCTAGTCAGTGGAGCAAGTTGCTTTGCAAAAGTGTTGTGACCTTGGGCAAGGTTGACTCTCTTCCCTCAAGGCAGTCAAAGAGGCAGAGAGCTCTCCCCAGCTGGGGAAGAGCTTTCATCCCAGACGAGGATCACAGTGGCAGAAACCAGCATCTGCAGAGGGTACACATTTTCTCCATTTAACTTTCCAAAGTCAATTGACATTTTTAGAGTTTTCTTCACTTGCTTTATGCATGTGTGCAATATACTGATGTTTCCTGACTGGAGTTTAATTACCAATTCTAAGTAATAAAAATACCATAACTTTGTGGATAATAAAACTTGAAAGCACTGAATTGGTTGTTATGTTCATACCTCCTTTTTCAAATAGAATATCTTGCCTTTCTCTCTTGCCCAGCTGTTGTTAAGTAATTTACAATTCAGGAAAGGCTAATGAAGGTATAAACAATGCACAGATGTCTGTCTGATTTCCTTTATTGTGTTCCTCAGGGAGGTCTTACGGAAATCATTCCTTGGCTTGGCCAGAGTTCCTTGAGGAGGTTGATGTCTTTTTTGAATTCTGATCAGAGAAAGTGATTGGAGTTGGGCATCAAGCCTCAGAAGTTGAACTTGTGGAGAATTGTTTCATAGAAAGCTTAATTATGATACATCAGCAACCATTTATGTCATAAACTGTGCAGAAATGTGATAGTGGCTGGTTGAATTTCTCACTTAATTACTTTATTTATTCATTCATCGACAAATTCCTGTGATCCCACGAAGAACCTTGGAGAAACAGTAGTGAGTACAAAAACTACAGCTACTTGTTTCATGGAGATGGTAGAATAGTGAGGGAAATAAACGTGCTAACCTAGAAAATACAATGAAATTCCAGGCATCATAGGAACATAAGCAGAGCTTCTAATCTAAAGAATTTCTTTATATTTCCAAAAGGAAGTGACATGTAAGCTGAGATGTGAAAAATAAGTTGGATTTAGACTCTCAGAGAGGTTAAGGAAAGTGTTCTGAATAAAGGGTACAGTGTAAGAAAAGGTTCAGAGGAAAAAGAGAGAATGGTATACCTTAGAAAATAAAATAATATTGCATGTTTAAAGGAAATAATGAGAGAGAAGTTAGAGGTCAAGGGAGAGAGAGATAGGAAATTGTGAAGAACATTAAACCATGTTAAAGGGCTTGGACTTTATTCTGAGGACATAGGGAATCCATTGAAAGATTTAAAGCAGAAAAAAGATATGAACATGAGATAATTTTATATAAATGGCTTTGGTAGCAGAGGGAGAGCCAGACTGGGAACAGAAACCAAGAAGGAGAAAAAGATGATGATGGACTTTATTCAGATATTGGGGATGGAGATATATGATTAGATGTAAGAGATATTTGGCAACTAGAATTATGAGCACTTAGAGACTGGGTGACAAGGGGAAGAGCTGTGGTAATAAGGGAGCACTCCCACATCTCTGATTTGGGCAACATGGTGGAGGATATGGGATTGCACACAGTCAGACACGACTTAGCAACTGAACAAGTGCCATTTACTATGTCAAGGAAAGCTGGAAGGAGAGAAGATTCAGGATGGAGCTGACAAATTCAATTTGGCACACTTGAGTTTGAGGCTTATTTGAGATTCTGAGGGGATAGAGTTTCAGTAGCAATTTGACTTTGCTTTGGGGGCTCCCTAGGCTAGACATGTACATTAAAGCCACGAGACAGAATAATATTGACCAGGGAAAGTTTGAAGAACAAAAAGAGTAGCAGACTTCTAGTCAGGAGGAAAATCAATGTTGAAGGATTGGGCAAAGAACAAAGTCACAAACGCATCTGAGGAAATAGCATGCAAAGTCTTAGAAAGAAAACAAAAAGAGCTTGTTTGGCGTAGATTGATACCTGAGCACCAATCTGCTCCCTCTTTTTTCTGGCCTTTTTTTCCCAGCCTCCCAGGAAGTTCGGTCTTACCATATGATTAACCCATAATTAATGGAATGGGAACAAAGGGTTGAAGGCCACTTTCAAAGTTGATGCATACACATCTCCCATAATGATCTCTCTCTTCTTCAACAAGTAGTTCAATGTCAACATTCAGAAAAAGTCAGAAACCCTCCTCATTCTCTGAGGGAAAGCACTATCCCCAGGGATGGAACCCAGGTCTCCTGCACTGCAGGCAGGTTCTTTACCATCTGAGCCACCAGGGAAGCTCCTATTGAACTTAACAGGGAGAGAAATAAACTTCTTTTGTGCTAAGTCACTAGATTTAGTCAGAAGCATGCCCTTCACTCCCAAGTGTTGAATCATAATCATAGAATCCAAGGGAAGAGGCTATTTCGAAAAGAAGGGAGCATTCAATAATGTTAACTAATTTCTGAGAAATCAAGCAAGTTAAGTACTGGAAAGAGACTTTCAGATTTAGCAACAAATAGGTCCTAATTGACCTGCATGTATCAATATTTGCAACTGAAGATTTTAGAATAAATCTAAATACAGCCAGCATCTTGTTTTGAGGTTGTTTCTGCACTCATAAATCAGTTTGACTATTTTGACAAACTTTGTATGAGATGTCTTCAATGTCATTTTTCAGTCAAATAAGACTACAGAGATTGGCTACATGATTGGATTTTGATTTATTGACTTGATCCTCAGTTTTCAACTAATGGAGCAGATTATTTAACTCTGATTCAATTTGGATGACAACACAAAGCCTGTTCAGGCTGTCAGAGAAAAACTTGGGGTCTATAGTAATCAATCAACCAATCACTGAATCAATCAATCAATGGCTGTTTTACCTGGTTGAAATAATTACACCTACTGTGAATCCTTTGATTTTTCTAAATCAGTGGTTTAAACCTAAATTTTACACACACTAAATCTTAGTATGTATAAAAACCGTGAAGACCAGGTTAAAGATGTAGAGGTCCAGAACCCTACATCCAAATATTCTAATTCTGAAAATAGGTCTTGGATCCAAGAAATCACATTTTTTGAACAAGCACTTCAGGTAATTCTAATAGGCATGGTCCTCAGCCCACACTTTGCTAAACATTGATCTACATCTATAGGAATATTTTAAAATCCAAATTCGTTCTCAAAAAAGGAATTACAACTAAGCCTAAGTAGTTGGCACAGGAAACAAAATTTGAAGAAAAAATAGGAGAAGCATTTCTGTTATAAAGCAGTGGAAGGGAGAATTATAAAAGGCAAAGTCATATTTTTATTTCCTTATAAATTTATAGGCATTATTTACTGCACTTTTATACAGTCTCTCCTCATTGTGAAATTTCAAATAAAATGTTAATTCAATGATGATATTTTTTTCTTTCAGAGCCTGGAAGGCAATTAGCAGGTGATACAGCAAACTGCTATAGTACGTTGCTGCATTATGAACACATTATGAAAACAAGAATAGTTTTAATCAATCTTCACATGCACAGAAAGGCAGCTGATGATAATATCACCTACTACATTCTGCTAGTGCCTGAAGCCTGTGCCTTAGGCAGCTCACAAATGCCTGTTTACCATTAAAATTTCATTTACTCTTATTAAATCACTTTCTGAAGGAATTTCTCTATTGGCAGCAATTTCGTATATGGAAAACTAAGCAACTGAGCCTTTCAGAAGCTTGTATACAAGAGGTTTATGGGGACTCCACATTCCATGCTTGGCATTATTTTGTGAGAAGCTAACCACAGTAGCTAATCCAATCAATTTGTAAAAACGAAGGAGGGGAGGGAGGGAGGGAAGAAAGAGAGAAGGAAGGAACAAGAGATTGCAGTTGGTCAAGTCTAGTGGACCAGAATAACCAGTAGTAGTGATGTGAGCCTGTATAATGGCTACAGTCATCACACAGCTTTATTCCATATGAATATCTTTTGGCAATTTGAATGAAAGCTTGAAAAACTGAGTTAAAAGGGAAATTGGCTTTGCATACAAACATGTGGCAAAACTTGAAAGCAAATTTTCATCAAGTAAGGTTATATGCTACGTTTTACATGACAGCCTCATTCTAACAGAACCTTATTCCCCAGCAAACTCACCTTTTAAGATAGCCCTCGACTCCTATTCTTTATAACTTAAAGACTAGGACTTCCCCCTCTCTGCATCCAGATGCATATCTACTTTAAAAATTCATTCTCTTGCTTTGCATTATTCTCTCTAAATCTCAGTTTCCTCGTTTGTAAAGACAGGATGTGTGTGTAGGTGCTAAGTCCCTTCAGTCCTGTCCAACTCTTGCAACTCTATGGTCTATAGTCTATAGCCTGTCAGGCTCCTCTGTCCATGGAATCCTTCAGGCAAGAATACTGGAGTGGGTTGCCATTTCCTCTTCCAGGGGAATCTTCCCAACCCATGGACTGAACCCACATCTCTTAGGTCTCCTGCATTGGCAGGCAGGTTCTTTACCATTAGCACCACCTGGGAAGCACAAAGATAGGCTAGTAATAGAATTATCAGTTGGGAGACTTAAATGAGATAATGTATGGAAAATGGTCAGGAAAGTGTCTGGCATTTTATAAGTCTTACATAAATGTTGTTCAAGAAAAATACTAGGCACAGGTGTTTCTGCCATACCACCATATGTATCCATTTTTCACTTCTTTGCAAAAATCACACAGTAAACATATCAGCACTCATGGGAAAAATAGGGTCAGGAACAGATACCACAAAACCTAGGGCACTTTATAACCAGAACACTAACAAAAACTATAAGATTTCTGAAGATACTAGCAGAGTTATATCTCCACTGACCTTTGCCCTCACAATCTGAGTCAGTCTCCCCTTTGATGTCTTAAACCCTGGAACTCAAACTTCCATTTAGAGATATAGATCTTTAGCAACAGCCACTTTAAAAAAAAAAAGTTATATCAAAAATAAAACATAATTCAGAAGTTTGTCCTTTTGTTGTGATTTTTTTGTATTAACACAGGGAAGTGTCTGCACAGGTTCTTAATCCGAATTTACAGCTTTCTCAGGTAACGTAACATAATGGACAGTAGAGCAGGTCTTCATGCCATTGAACCAGCCACTGTTTCTACTAAAGGAAAACATTTGGAGACTTCTCAGCTTTTTTTCTTGTTCAAATCTCTTCAAATATCATCAAAGTTTGTATTTTATTGCACTGTGAAAAAGTTGAAATTTAATCACTTCCAATGATGAACACACTAGGAAAAATCATGTTTGGTCCAATTTGTTTTCTATGTTATGCTGACATCATTCCCCTAATTACTGGTTGAATGTAAGTTGATTTGCATTTTAAAGTATATGCAGCAGCAGAACAGACTGTAGATGTAATTTTAAAAATCCAAAGAAGTCGAGCATGGTGCTATGATAAACAGAGCCTAAGAGGTGGGGGCTTCCCTGGTGGCTCAGTGATAAAGAATCCACCTGCTAATGCAGGAGATGCAGGTTCAACCTCTGGGTCAGGAAGATCCCCTGGAGAAGGAAAAGGCAACCCATTCCAGTATTCTTGCCTGGGATATCCCAAGGACAGAGGAGCCTTGTGAGCTACAGTCCATAGGGTCACACAAGAGTCTGACATGACTTAGTGACTAAACAACAACAAACAACAACCTCCGAGGTCCAGTCCCTGCCCCCCGCCATATTCTTTGCAGAACACTGTGGCACTTCATAGAGGGCACCGTTTAGTGTTGGTCACTCAGTTATGTCCAACTCTTTGTGACCCCATGGACTGCAGCCCACCAGGCTCCTCTGTCCATGGGATTCTCCAGGCAAGAATACTGGAGTGGGTCGCCATTTCCTTCTCCAGGGGATCTTTCTGACCCAGGGATTGAAGCCGGGTCTCCCAAATTTCGGGCACTCTTCACCAACTGAGCCACAAGGTAAGCACTGGTGCACTCTGGTGGTTAGCAAAGGATGGTCAGACTTGCTATATTTGGCTAATATATTAACCAAAGAAGGCAGTTCTATTTTTTTTAATTCCTTTATATTGTAGCCGGTAATAAACAAACAAATAAAACTCAACTCCAAGCTTTCTCAGAGAACATTCTTTTGTTGGTGGGTTTTTTCCCCCATTCTTTTGATCATCATTTCTTGCTTGATTCCCCCCCCCCTCATTTATCCTTCAAAACTGAGATGGGAAATAAGTAGATTGCTACTGTTATTCTAAACATAAGAGCTATTTTCCTAGATTTTACCTTCTAGATCCTTTGAGGGTAACTAATGGGAAATGTGATATTATAACAAACAGCAGTTCTCCAATGGCTTACGGATCCTCTCAAGATAACAGATGCTCCTCTACACTCCCTGTTACATCCACTCATCCTGCTCTTTTGGGGGAATGATATCACCAGAAGAAAGAACCAAGAATGGACAAGGCATCAACTGCTGCACCAGCAATGAGAAAGTAAGTTTTATTATGTTTTTGGCATTTGTTCTACTAAATATGAGGCCATAGCCTACAGAGAACACAGCTGCACTCTAAGGAACCCAGTAGTATAAAAAATCACAATGCAGAGCCCAGGTCACATTCACTCCATCTCTCTGCAGCCCTAGGCTACACAAGTTTCTTTGAAAGGTAAAGTTTCCTCAGGTCCTGCACCTAATCTTTTAATATATACTGTGTGTGCATGTGTGTGCGTGTGTTAAGTCTCTTTGGTCATGTCCAACTCTTTGTGACCCCATGGACTGCAGCCCACCAGGCTCCTCTGTCCATGGGATTCTCCAGGCAAGAATACTGAGTGGGTTGCCATGCCCTCCTCCAGGGGATCTTCCTGACCCAGAAATCAAATCCATATCATAAGTACGCTACATTGGCAGCCAGGTTTTTCACCACTAATACCCCCTGGGAAGCCCACATATGCACAGTAGTCAGACTAAAGTGGGGGCTTGCTGAGTTTCACATGGATGAAGTGGATGGAACCTTACCCACATTTGTTGTGATTATGAACTATAAAGGAGACAACACATCTCAGGAAAAGGCAGAGCT
>NW_011494903.1:1627974-1644949 GCF_000754665.1 Bison bison bison
CTCAATTCCTCCTCAAATTAGGAGATACCGAGTGGAGGAGAGGGGAGATCATCCACCTTTAATATACTTAGAGAGGCATGGCCTTTTTGAACATGTCTTGAAACCCGTCATCCTTGCAGGTATTACCCACAGCTCACCAGCTGGTTGAATGAATCATCAGCACCCAATTACACTGCATCTAGCTTATTTCACAGACCCTCCATGTAGACTCAGAACTCCTAGTAGTAGAGTCAAGTATTCTGGGCACATGTGCCCAGAAACTACATTCTTTCTGAGGTCTGTAATCATTCCCAAATCCAAAGGATAAAATCAAGTCCTCATTTAGCTGATGTTTGTATTATACTTGACCTAACTTTCCAGTCCCATACCCTCCTCTCAGAAGTGATCTTCTCCCCATGATACTTTTTGTGGGTCTCCATCAATGACTTTCTCACTTTCACTCTGACTGCATGCTCCTTCATTTCTGCCTCTTTCAGCACCACAGCTCCATTTTCTTATCCACAGACTTTGTAAGGCCTGTAGTATTTCTGCTGCCCTGTAGCAAGCATCAACTTACTTGTGGCTTTAGTTTGCCATGAGATCAAAGCTGACCCCATGTCTCCTTGATCATTTGATCCAGTGTATAGTACTGGTCAGGCAGAGTCACAGGCCATATCTCTTAAGGCAGATGTCTGAGACAGAATCTGCTTGATCACAACCAAGCCAAAGGATGGACTGACTTTCAGTAGGTACACAATCTGGTCTAATCAGCTGTAGATGGTTATAAGTATGCTACCTACTCAGTAAGCCCCAGAGGAAGCACTGGGCAAAGGCCATCTGACTGTAAGTTTATAGCATAGAAGTTTTTCACTCTGTGCCTCCAGGCCATCTCTACTATAATCCATTATTTTTCTCTTGCTCCCCCTGCCTTCTCCCATAAATCTTTGGCTACCTGGT
Source organism: Bison bison bison (assembly GCF_000754665.1). Classification (NCBI taxonomy): domain Eukaryota; kingdom Metazoa; phylum Chordata; class Mammalia; order Artiodactyla; family Bovidae; genus Bison; species Bison bison. The sequence continues at coordinate 1,628,911 of NW_011494903.1, forward strand.
AACTCAACTGGTAAAGAATCCACCTGCAATGCAGAAAACACTGGTTCGATTTCTGGGTCAGCAAGATCCCCTGGAGAAGAAATAGGCTACCCACTCCAGTATTCAAGGACTTCCCTGGTGGCTAGGATGGTAAAGAATCCATCTGCAATGTGAGAGACCTGGATTCAATCCTTGGATTGGGAAGACCCCCTGGAGGAGGGCATGACAGCCCATGCCAGTATTCTTGCCTGGAGAATTCCACAGACAGAGAAGCCTGGTGGGCTATAGTACATGGGGTTGCAAAGAGTCGGACATGACTGAGTGACTAAGCACAACCCCTGCCCTCCCTCATCAATCCTTGGCTACATCAACAATGGGAGCTTTGCCTTTTTTGCTTTATTTTTTCAAGCTTTTGCAAATGTCATTCTCTCTGCCCAAAACATCCTCTATCATTTCTTTGTCTGCAAAATTTATTTCCTAAGATCTAAATTCACCTTCTCTGGAAGAATTTCCTTACCTTTGTAGGCACTGTAGTCATCTCTAAGTTCTCATTCTCCTTTGTACTTATTCCATTTTAGTACATTTTAGTAGTTACTTTAGCCTACGGGCCCTGTTTATGAACATGTCTTCCCTAATAGGATGCAAGCCCCTGGAGGGACATGTCTATCTCTTAGTCATCATGGCTTCTTCACCAGTGCCTGGAATATGTCAGAAGTGCAGTAGGGAGGCAATAAAGGCTTTCTGAAAGAATCCATATGTAAGTGAAGGAAGCATTTGGAATGAAAATAGAAACAGTAAATCAGAGATTAGTAAAAGCGGAAGAAAGAAAATGATAGTGCTCAGACTAGAAATGATGTGCATGCTTAGTCACTCAGTCATGTTCGACTCTTTTTGACCCCCTGGACTGTAGTCCGCCAGGCTCCTCTGTCCATGGAATTCTCCAGGCAAGAATACTGGAGTGGGTTGCCATTTTCTCCTCCAGGAAATCTTCCCAACCCAGAGATTGAACCTGTGTCTCCTACATTGCAGGCAAATCCTTTACCCACTGAACCATCAAATGACAGTCATCCTCTAAAAATACTTTTTGCCAAACAAATACACCTGTGCAAGGCAAATTTTTGCTGCATCAGTTGACTTCTTTATAAAAGGTAAGCCTAGATTTATGGGGAAAGGAACTGAAATTATAGCTTATATATCATGAATACCATTTAAAAACGTCCTTTCTATAATATAAATAATAGCTTTTCTTAATGTTGACATCCTGCACAAATTCTGAAAATAGCAAAACTTGAAATGGTCAGCACTATTAAGTCTTTATAACTTGTATTATTCTGGGATAAGAGTAGGAGATAAGAAAACTTTTCATTTATGGAGAATGGAGAATTATATACTTTTAAAATAAGGAATTTTTTCACTTATTTATGGCTGCAAATAAGCTATCTCCAAACTAAGTGACTGGAAACAACCATCTTTAATTTTGTCTGCCATGATGTCAACTAGGATTCAGCTGTGTCCTCTGCTCCATGTGTCATAGACTATGGTTGCTTTGTGATATTTAGCTTTCTAGCTAGCTGAGTTGTGGTGGATAATTCAACATGGCTTTCTCAGGAATGCCTCATGCCTGGGTAGGGGTGGCTGAGACACTGAATCCAGCTGGGCTCCTCCTGGTCTCCACGTAGTCCTAGGACTTCTTCAGCAATGAAGCTGCACTTTATAAATATCAGCTACAACCTCCAAGAAGCCAAGCTGAAAGCTGATCTCCTCCTAAATATCAGGACCAGAACTGCTGTAGTTAGTGCCCTCTTACCAAGCTCTATCGGTCAGAGCAGCAACAGGCTAGGCTAGATTCAAGGGTGTGGAGTAGACTCCATCTCCTGATGGAGTAGCTTGTGACACTACTCCATCAGGATTAGCAGAAATAAACAAAAGGCAGAGAAGAAATAAAGGTGGATATTCTGGGGATAGCTAAGCACAGAAATAAAATTTTAATTCTTTTAAGAAGATGGGTAACTTGATTCAGGCTTAAATCAGTCAATGATTATTTATTGAATATTTATTATAGGACTTACCCTCTGTTAAATTTTATTTGGCCTGCCTTAAAGCCCTTCAGTTCAGTTCAGTTCAGTCACTCAGTTGTGTCCAACTCTTTGCGACCCCATGAACCACAGCACGCCAGGCCTCCCTGTCCATCACTAACTCCCAGAGTCCACCCAAACCCATGTCCATTGAGTAGGTGATGCCATCCAACCATCTCATCCTCCGTCATCCCCTTCTCCTCCTGCCCTCAATCTTTCCCAGCATCAGGGTCTTTTCAAATGAGTCATCTCTTCGCATCAGGTGGCCAAAGTATTGGAGTTTCAGCTTCAACATCAGTCCTTTCAGTGAACACCCAGAACCGATCTCCTTTAGGATGGACTGGTTGGATCTCCTTGCAGTTCAAGGGACTCTCAAGAGTCTTCTCCAACACTACAGTTCAAAAGCATCAATTCTTTGGCACTCAGCTTTCTTTATAGTCCAACTCTCACATCCATACATGACTACTGGAAAAACCATAGCCTTAACTAGACGGACCTTTGTTGACAAAATAATGTCTCTGCTTTTTAATATGCTATCTAGGTTGGTCATAACTTTCCTTCCAAGGAATAAGCGTCTTTTAATTTTATGGCTGCAATCACCATCTGCAGTGATTTTGGAGCCCCCAAAAATAAAGTTAGCCACTGTTTCCCCATCTATTTCCCATGAAGTGATGGGACTGGATGCCATGATCTTAGTTTTCTGAATGTTGAGCTTTAAGCCAACTTTTTCACTCTTCTCTTTCACTTTCATCCAGAGGCTTTTTAGTTCTTCTTCACTTTCTGCCGTAAGGGTAGAAGTCCTCTTTACATGAAATAGATGTTATTGCTGATGATGCTTTTGGGCAAAATCATCTCAGTTTGGCCTTTGTAAAAAACACCTTCCTTGGGTTGAGTCTTAGAAAAGCAACATCTCATCCTAACTACCTGTGGGATTTGGGACAACTTAGCATGCCTTTTCAGAGTTTCTGTTTCTTTATCTGAAAAATTTATTTAACTAGTCTAGTATCTACTCTATATCTGTTCTGGTCTAAGTTTCAGTGATATAAACAAACACAGGATGATTCATGCCTCAAAGAACTCACAAGGAAAGGGGCATACTATGTGTAACTATAATGCACAGTTTTGTAACAGTACTGGTTGTTAAAGTCTATTTCATATCTAAACTTGTATGAGTCTATGAGTTTAAATTAGCTTATAAGTAATTTATATGTAAATGAATGTCCTTGTAGAAATTATTCCCTTAAGGATTTGAAATATGTATCTGTAGTGTTTACATTATTAATTTGTAGTTGACTGCATTTAAATCTCTTCTTACAGAGTCATAAGAATCTAGAACTGAAAGTGGTTAGGAATGCATGCACTCTAATCCCATCTTCTATAGACAAACAAACGGAGACACAGAGGGGTGAAGAGACTTGCCTTACATCACACAGCTTGTTTATGGCAAAGAGGCCAGGCCAATGTGTTCTGCCCTTCACAGACTTACTTGCCTTTAAAGACATATTTTAGTTCCATTATCTCGTTGCCTACTGAGATGCTAAATCCTAGAGCTCTGCCAGTTGTATTGCATCTTGTTCACCTGCTCCAGAATTCTTGTATTGTTTTGATGAAACAAGCTTTAATCTCTCCACTTCAGAACTCCTGGAATTCATATGGTGATATGTTAACACTTCTTTGGCCACTGGGGGAGGTCCCTAACTATGTACACACTGAGACACATGGTTACCAAGTCTGCTTTTACTTGCACTGCAATTCCTAACTGGGGTGAGCTTAGAAAATATACATGCATGTGTTCTGTCACTTGAGTCATGTCCAACTCTTTGTGACCCTATGGACTGTAGCCAGCCAGGCCCCTCTGTCCATGGGCTTCTCCAGGCAAGAATACTGGAGTGGATTGTCATATCCTCCTTCAGGATATCTTCCCGACCCGGGGATCAAACCCCCCATTTCTTATGTCTCCTGCATTGGCAAGCGGGTTCTTTACCAGTAGCACCACCTGGGAAAGTGAAAGTGAAAGTCACTCAATCATGTCCAATTCTTTGTCACCCCATGGACTGCACAGTCTGTGGAATTCCCCAGGCCAGAATACTGGAGTGGGTAGCCTTTCCCTTCTCCAGGGGATCTTTCCAACCCAGGGATCGAACCCAGGTCTCCCACATTGCAGGCGGATTCTTTACCAGCTGAGCCACCAGGGAACCCCCAGAATACTAGAATAGGTAGCCTATCCCTTCTCCAGTGGATCTTCCTGACCCAGGAAATGAACCAGAGTCTGGTGCATTGCAGGCAGTTTCTTTACCAACTCAGCTACCAGGGAAGCCCACCCGGGAAGCCCTTAAAAAATACAGTTGTTCACAAATGTTTCTTTATTACTAAACCATACTATTAGACTACCTTTTTCTTATTCATAATCAACAAGACAGGTACTAGAGACACTGCTTTTCTGAGCCTGTTTTCTTCCTCCGAGCTTTTAGGGAAAAGCATAGATTTCCAGACTGCAGCACTGGAATCAATCTTAGAATACCTCTAAGTCAGCCTTTATATTTTCCAGATATGAAAGTTGAGACCAAAACTTAGCAGCCTTTACTACAGTCACATAGACGCACATCAGAACTTAGAGTCCAGCTTTCTAATTCCCAAGCAGTTCCTATGTTTAAATGAAGGAACTTCATTTAGAATATGAATATCCTCAGATATTGGAATATCTGAGGAATAATTGGAATATCCTCGGATAATTATATTGTAATTTTTGATGAATGTAAAAAATGCAACTGAAGCTATTCTCCTCCCCAAAGAAATGCTAACATTTGCTATACAATAGAGAAAAGCTTTGGAAATCTCCCCTTCCCTCTCATTCACAAAAACATTTTCTTCTCAAGCAGTTCAATTGGTCCATATAGATAAGCCCTGGATGACAGGCAAACAGCAATTTGTCTTAATACAAGTAAGACAAAGGGGATGAGAGTTTCACATTTGCCTCAATAATGTTTTATTGACATCAAAATGGCTTGCTTCGGAAATTCCTTGAGCCATTGTTTTTTGCTATAGATGGTTTCGTCAAATTTTTCCAAATTAAGAAATTGTTGACATTATATATAACGGTAAATATTTTTACAAATTAGGTCTTTCTTTAACTTTTGCCAAGACTAGTGTGGACAAAGGATAAACCAGAGCAGAAACTCTGGAAATAGCCAGGCCTTGCAATGTGCACATTTGTGCCCAGTGGTGGCATACCAGTCTCTGTTATTCCTCTTCATTTAGTGCCAGAAACCACCAAATCTTCCTGCATAAGTCTTCTTTAACTCTTGTTCACTCTTCCCTCTAAACTTACTGTGACCTTTCTCATCTTACTGTGAGTTTTCTCGTGTTTTCCTTTTTGCAGGTATCAGCATAAATCTAAGATAGGACATTGTTCAGGCACCCCACATGTTCATATCTCATAAAACAATCATCTGAGAAAAAATCAATAGCTCACTTTTATTGTGTATGTATTGATGTTATATAGACTTTGCCAGACTCTACCTGTATTTTGAGTTGGATAGGAAGTGTTTAGTTTATTTTAAAAATTGGCTCCCAGTGAATAGGTTCAGCATTTTTGACCTAATTATGAAGAAAACACCTAGATCTTTCAAAAATAGTCTAATTCTGACTCTCAGACAGAAATGCTATTGGATTAAATCTTACATTTTGTGTACAAACCCTGGAGTCTATTCACTTACTCTTCTCAGTGGGATTTGCTGATACTTACCTATGGTTCTACTGTAGCCTGGAGTCATGTCTTTAAGACAGCTTTTAAAAAATTAGACAGAGAAAGCAAAAAGTTAACCTCAAGGATATAAGCAAACAGGCCAGATTCATCTTTTTGGCAGACTGAGAGATTTCCATTTGGTTGTGGCAACAAGCCTAAAGAGAAAGAAAGCCTTTAATTGAATAAACAAAACATCACAGTTTGATCAGAGGAGGCAATACAGTCAATATCACCTTAGCCAACTTTAAGCTTTTTTTAGGAAATAATTACGCATGTCCCAAAGATTTGGTGTGGTTTTACCTACCACAATCACTACCAGAGACAGAACTTCAGAGTATATGCTTCCGAATCATTGAGCTCATCCTATACTTGGGCTTTATCTTGGAGGCAAAAGTTAACTGTAATATCTTGGTTGCATCCTATCTGCATAAGGACAGACTGAAAGACAGAACTGTCCCAGGCTCTAGATTTTAGGATATATATAGCCTAGAACAGTCCCTTGGCTCTCCTCATCTGCTGGCTCCCATGTACCTGGTGTCTCAAAGCCCCTTGGGAAGCTGAGAACACTCCACTTTGGGTCCTATCTTCTCTCCACTACACTATTCATGGCAGAGACAGATGATATGAGAAGCTCTGAGTGCTTCTATTATCTGGTCCCTAGCACAGCTGTGGTGCCTCATTGGAATCTGGCCTAATGGTTTTATGCAGTCAGATAATTATTCATAGGACTTATCTTCATGGAGCACATGCTGGGGAGAAAAATAGTGGCAGGATATACGAAACATAATCTGCCTCAAATTCAAAATTGGCTTGTGAAGACTTGATTCTGGTTCATATTATGAAAGGAAAATGAATGGTCTGTCTTTCTTGGATACAAATGCAATTGCTGAGCCCCTCCCCATAACTTCACAACCACACAACAGAAAATGCATGTGTTCCATACTGTTTCCCAGTGACATAGATGAATAATAGAACCACGTATATTACTGCCATTAGTCCTTGTTGAGACCAGTGTTATAAATTTGGGCCATGATACTGAGAGAGGGAAATCTCATCCATATTTGAGTTAATGTGTTATGGTTCCAAGTGAACTCCATGAAAACATAGGAATGTTACCTGGAATAAAGGCATGCTGACCCATTGACCTCCAGTGAACAATTTAGCAGGTTTAGTTAAGATTAGGTAGCTTGCGTCCAAATCCATAAAGAAAGCAAGATATTTTGATATAGGAGGAAATTAAGAAAGATTTCTTAGTTCAGATCTTTTAGGTTGCAAAATAAGGGCACTATATACATACTCAGGGTTTATCACTCAAGGTCTGAGTGCCTACGTGATGTTAGAGAGAAATGACTCGAAGTCCAGGAGAAGGGAAACCATAGGGAAAGTTGGGAGGGGAGGTATGATAGCGATGATAGATAAGGTAAAATGGTGTCACAGACCAATCTTAAGTGAAGCTCACCTTTGATTTGAATGTAAACTTTGAGGAATTCAAATGCCCTTAAAAAGAATAAATCTTGTTCAGATAGATTATTTGAAATTTGTGTGTAGACTTTTTAAAAAGTTAAATAAACTTAAAGTGACAAACATCTTCCAGCCAACTTACCTGAAGTTTTCATTTATCCTTTTCAAATGGAACAGTGAGTGGGACCATTGATCCATAAATTATCATTACATGGTCACCTGGTCTATAGGTCACTGCAAGAACTATAAGTGCTTCCCTGGTCAGTTGTTAGGGAGCCATCTTCTTGAAAGCATCTTCTGCTCCTCTGCTAATTCTCCATCTCAGTCACTTCAAAATTACATCCCTGTGAAGGACTTCATGCTTCAACCCAAGACCAACTATAAAAACAAAAGCAACAATGACCTTTATACTCCAGCATTTCTTATTGCAATAATCTTCCTTTCTTCCTCAGATTGTGGCCAAATGACAACACCTTAGCCAAAATCATTTTTTAAAGCTTTTTTTAAAACATGGACCATTTTTAAAGTCTTTATTGAATTTTTGTCACAATATTGTTTCTGTTTCGCACCTTGGTTCTTTAGCCAAGAGGCATGTGGGATCCCAGCTCCCTGATCAGGGAAGGAGCCTTCACCCCTGTATTGGAAGGTGAAGTCTTAAGCCCTGGACCACCAGAAAAGTGACATTAGCCAAAATTTTTTGAAAAATAAAATTGGTTATTTTACTTCCTGGTCCATGGATAAGGAATCGAGTTTATTAGAAAAGCCCCTTGTTTGGAGGAATATCTTTCAGATAGTTGATAAGACTAAGCCATTTCACATTTATACCTTCTATTGGATGTTCAAACATATTTATCATCATAAGCCTTTTCATGATATTGTAATGCCAGGTTTCAGAGTGACTCAAACAGCAGTAACATATGAAGCTCATTTCCAAAACAGGTGACAGTACTCAGAAGAGTAAAACTTCTAATAATCTCAGTTTTCCTACATCAAAGAATGTCTTCCAAGTTTCTGGTGATGACTAAAAAAGAAAATATTTAAAAATGATTGAAATTTGTTCCAAAGTTGAAAAATGAGTTATATAAGCACTCTCCATAGACACACACCATCTTAAAAATGATCTTTTAAATTATCCCAGAAAACTCAAACTTGCTGCTCTCTCTGAGTACCAGGAAGTGCTTCAAACGAGTGAAGTAGTTTATATAGTTTATAATAGCCAGGACATGGAAGCAACCTAGATGTCCATCAGCAGATGAATGGATAAGAAAGCTGTGGTACATATACACAATGGAGTATTACTCAGCCATTAAAAAGAATACATTTGAATCAGGTCTAATGAGGTGGATGAAACTGGAGCCGATTATACAGAGTGAAGTAAGCCAGAAAGAAAAACACCAATACAGTATACTAACGCATATATATAGAATTTAGAAAGATGGTAATGATAACCCTGTATGCGAGACCCCAAAAGAGACACAGATGTATAGAACAGTCTTTTGGACTCTGTGGGAGAGGGAGAGGGTAGGATGATTTGGGAGAATGGCATTGAAACATGTATAATATCATATAAGAAACGAATCGCCAGTCCACATTCGATGCAGGATACAGGAAGCTTGGGGCTGGTGAACTGGGATGATCCAGAGGGATGGTACGGGGAGGGATGTGGAAGGGGGTTCAGGATGGGGAACACGTGTATACCCATGGCGGATTCATGTTGATGTATGGAAAAACCAATACAATATTGTAAAGTAATTAACCTCCAATTAAAATAAATAAATTTATTAAAATAAATACATAAAAAAGAGTGAAGCAGTAGAACAGAGGTGAGGATGCAGCGGGCAGCAAGATGTGGAATTAGACGTTTCCACACTACGTTTCCTTAGTTTCAGGGGGCAAATTCTTCCCTCATCTTAACATCCCACGGTACAAACCAGAGCTCCTCTCCAGTTTAAATGTCTTCAAGCAGCTTCTACCACCTTGATACAGCTGTAGTCTAGAAGTTGTTTGCCACAATTTTATCCCTCTTTATTTTCTGATTGTATTTTCTGCCTCTTTCTTTGCCCACCTTAGTTCTTCAATTCCAGTTATGTGAAACATACTTTAGGAAAAGTGGATTTTGAAAGGAAGGATGCACAAAAGAACAAAGAAAGAAGGGAAAGAAGGCAAGAGGGAAGAAAGGGAGGGAAAGAGAAAGAAAGTTAAAGAATTTGCTTGCTCACTTATATTGATGGAACGTTTTTTGGTAGCAGTTCTTGTCATCCCAAAAGAAGGTGTTTTGCTTTTTACAGCATTTAGCATATTTCATTCAATGGGATGTTTCTAATTCAAATGTTATGTATTCCAAAAGCCTGTCAGAAACACAGAATTTGAAAGGTATTATGTAACTGAGTCACAAAGTTGGGTTTTTAGGTATGCCTGATCAGCTTACCTTTGGTAACCACTTCAGTTGCCCAAACTGAGAATTTAAAAGGTATTCAACTTGAGTTTAGGGTTTATATTAAGCTCATAGTAGAATAAAAACAAAATGCTAACCTGAATTACTTTCAACAGAAATACTAAACTATAGAAAATTTTGGTTGAAATTTGTGAATAACCTAGAAATCCTTATTCATAAGTAAATAATAAACAGACACATTTAAAAAAAATCAGTTTTTCTTCCTATGAGATTTCAGTTTCCGGCTGGGGGTAGTTTGCTCACTAGAGGACACTTGGAAATGTGTGGAGGAGGTTTCTGATTGTCATAATGACTGGAGACAGCCCCAGGCACTTCATGAGTACAGGTCAGAGACAGGAAATAACTCTCAATGCATACAAGACATTCTGGCTTAATGAAGAACTGTCACATCATGATGCCAATAGTACCTCTGTTGAGAACCATTGGTATCCTTCTTTACAGGTATGACATATGGGTGATATTAGGAAATTAGAATGGAATAACACTTTTTCTTTTTTGAGGGGGCAGAGCAGCCACAGGCAGGTACAATGAACTAATTATGAAACAGAAACTTCCTCTTCCTAAAATCATAGTTAATACCCACTGTAAGCAATTGATAATTTAAATATTCAAGAGTTGTGCCAAGGGGTTTGCTGGTTTTGTATAAGGTGGTGATGCACTGGAAACTGCTCATCTTATTATAGGAAAATAGTAAAAATATCTCAGAAAACGAAAGATTTTCTGTGATTCCAAGTGGCTCAAAACTGGGACAACTGTGAAGGTTTAATATTACCGAACCTGAAAAATAGGATTTAAAATTAAAGTTAACCCTGTTAAGAACCCAGACATCACTGTTTACACTGACGATGGAGTAAACATGAGACTAAAATTCCATATATATACCAAGGAGTTATGTATGACTCTTTGTGATCCCATGGACTATAGCCCACCAGATGTCTCTGCTCATGGGATTTTCCAGGCAAGAATACTGGAGCGATTAGGGATTGAACCTAAGTGTCTTGCAACTCCTGTATTACAAGCAGATTCTTTACCACTAGCACCACCTGGGAAGCCAAGAGTAAAATAAACCATATATTTAGTTCATTCTTGACCAAGTAAGCATTTTTATCATTTGTTTCCTCCAATAAGAACTAAGGTTGGATTCATATTTTTTAAAATTTCATCAAATCTTTGATTTAACGGTTTTTCAGGTCACGTAAATAACTAACCTCTTCAAGTCCATTAGAGCAGTATCCCCTAAAGGCAACATCAATTTATTACCTTCTTTCTCTTTTTAAGCTTTTAAGATGCAATTTCTCACCTGTGATAGTGACCCAGAATCCAGTTCTTTATTACTGAACTAAAACTCATGAACATCTTGATTAATCTTGTTGTTTGTGTTTAGATATTGTACTTCTATCCAATAAGTCTCTATCTTTAAAACTGTTTAATGTAAATAGACCTCTGTGAGCTTTCAAAAATATTTTTGTAAATCCTTTATGGTGAGGTTGGGTTAGTGTGTGTGCATGTGCTTAATCACTCAGTGGTATCTGACTCTTTGCGACCCTGTGGACTGTAGCCTGCCAGTCTCCTCTGTCCATGGGGATTCTCCAGGCAACAATACTGGAGAAGATCCAGGGAGTCTTCCCAACCCAGGGATTAAGCCCAGGGATCTCCCGCATCGCAGGTGTATTCTTTACCATCTGAGCCACAAGGGAAGCCCATGAGGTTGGGTTTAGTTGTGTATTTCTCAATTGTTTGAGTTATGCTAGAAAGTAAAGTAGATAAAATAATTACTTGGCTTTGAACTGCGTTTTGGCTATTTTATTACAGTTAGTTGAAACATACTTTAGTTTTGTGTTAGAAAGTTCTTTGGCATTATCTTAATCCTCACAACAACCATCTAGGTCGGTGGTATTATTTCCAAGCTACATCATTGGATGTAAAGAGCCAACTCATTGGAAAAGATCCTGAAGCTGTGAAAGAATGAAGACAGGAGGATAAAGGGATGACAGAGGATGAGATGGGTGGATGGCATCACCGATTCAATGGACATAAGTTTGAGCAAACTCTGGGAGATGGTGAAGGACAGGGAAGCCTAGCGTGCTGCAGTCCATAGGTTCGCAAAGCGTCGGACGCAACTGAGCAACCAAATAACATCTTTGGAACACTTGAATGACTGGGTCCCAGGTCTAACATTTGGAAAGGCACAGATCCGCCTTCCATCCTGAAACTTTTCTTATAATTTCAAAGAAAATTCCCCACTTTCATTTAAATGCAATTACCTTATATTTTAGCTAATAAAAGATTTAAATAAAATAATGAAATTACTACAGTGCAGACTTTAAACTAAAAAAGAAATTGAATAAGGGACAAAATCCTTATCCATTCCATGTGGAATAAAGAAATTTATAAAATTTGACTTCATAAATCTCTTTTGGATATTTAGACTCAGTAAGGCAAAACAAAAATACTGGTTTTCAATTTTGTTTTATTCTTCTTTTTAATGAAATACATTAGTGTATGTGGGAATGCTCAGTCGCTTCAGTCACATCCCACTCTGCAACTGACTTTTTGTAGCCTTCCAGTCTCCTCTGTCCATGAGATTTCCCAGGCAAGAATACTGGAGTGGGTTGCCATTTCCTTCTCCAGGGAATCCTCCCAATCCAGGGATAGAACCCATGTCTCCTGCACTGCAGGTGGATTCTTTACTGCTGAGCACTGGGGAAGCCCTAATACATTAGTAAGAACTTTCAATCAAGATTTGGATGGTACTACAAATATGTTATATAGAGTGATCAGGGGAATTAAAGCAATTTAAATTTTTGCTTTTGAGGACCATCTCTCTGGTGTTTTTCTTCTTTTTTTTTTTCAAAATCATATCAAGTTTTATAATGAAGTGGAAACATAGTGGTTTATAGAAAACAAAATGCTAATGTTTATATAAAAATGTTTTCCTGTGTGAAATTTTCAATTTGATTTAAAAGTTTGTGTACTGACAGTATTTTATTTGTTATTTTTAATCATTGTATCTGTTGAAGAAAAAGAGATTAAATGATGAAAAGAGAAAAACATGTATAAAAATAGGTGACATCAAGTTTTGACAAAAACATAAGCAGAGTAATGGGAGGGAAGCTGGAGGTTAAAACGAGAGTGATTGCTTTATTTTGTTTTGGTTTTAAACTGGGAGAATGAGAGTATGTATATGTGTTGATAGGAGCCATCCAACAGAGAGAGAATTTAATAATTAGCAAAAAAAGAAGGTCGATATATCAAAGGAACCTTCCTGATTAAGGAAGAGCAGGTGAAATCTGACCTTCCATGGGAGAATAAACTGTTAAGACCATCAAGAGCAGTGAGGGCTGAGTATGGGCACACAGATGCAGACAGGTGGGTAGAGGAGGTGGTAGCTATTTGTGGACATTCAGTGTTGGTGAGTTCTATTAAGATTTTCTTAGTGGTAACTCTTCCTTACAATTAAAGAAGTCTGTTCTCAGATACTTTATTTATATGAAAGTATATTTGTACGTTAGTTGCTCAGTCATGTCCGACTCTATGCCACCCCATGGATTGTAGCCTTCCAGGCTCCTCTGTCCATGGAATTCTCCAGGCAAGAATACTGGAGTGGGTAGCCATTCTCTTCTCCAACATGAAAGTATAAAACTCATTAAAAGTTGGTGAAGTATTACCTGCTGTAGTATTTGTTGGATAAAGATGAAAGCTTTCATTTGAATTCCAGAAAGCCTATCTCATTTAGACAATCAAAAGAAAAAGAAGCTGATCTGAGAGGGAAGGGGTATAGGAAACTCCACTGATACTACATCATGAGGTAACTGTTCCTTTACCCACTTGTCAAACCTGTACTGTTTTATCAAGGAATTGGTTGGCCTTCAGTTGCAGCTCTAATAACAGCTCACAGGTGCAGAAGTTCAAGAAAAAAAGGATTGGTATGGAGTATGCTAAGATTATCAATGTCACTAGAGGCATGATATCTTAGCATAAAACCAGACAAGCTTAATGCCAGACAATTTCAACTCAAGATTGAGAAACTCCAGTGTATCACATACAGATTCCCTGGAGAAGGAAATGGCAACCCACTCCAGTATTCTTGGGAAATCCCATGGACAGAGGAGCTTGGCAGGCCACAACCCATGGGGTTGCAAAACAGTCGGACATGACTTAGCAACTAAACAAAAACAACAATAATGATAAACAGATTAGCTGCTGCCAAACCACAACATTTCATCAACAGAGAAGCCCTCTAATTTCAGTCACTGAAGGGGTAAGAAATGAGAGGACCTTAGCTGACTGGATAATACAGTCCAGTCTGAGGACATTATAGAACTGTCAGATTCTTAGCCCCAAATCAAATTTAACAGATTATTTATTTTTACTGCACAGTATCCTCATGACATTAACTTTTCAAATTGATAATATAACCCTCCTCTTCCCTTTCCATTAATACATTTAAATTCATAGGCACAGAGACATTTTCTTCACAATAATCTTTCCTTCAGGAACTACTCCCTCTACAGATAATAATCTGAAAGGATGAGCTCTTCACAGTAATGCAATCCCCCACGGGACCGCAAGTGAGCTCCTGACCAAGATGGCTACTCACATTCTCTTCTCTGGGAATTAAGACTTGGGACTGCCAATCTGTCCTTGCCTTTGGGTGACTTGTATCATATGAGTTCAGTTATGGAATGCTGCCTTCCTCTTCATAAACTGAACACAGGGGAAACCAGTCAGCAGACGTATGAGAACACATATGATAGCTGGACTTACTTGCTAAGTTGTGCCGGACTCTTTGCGACCCCATAAACTGTAGCCTGTCAGGTTACTCTGTCTGTGGGATTTTCCAGGCAAGAATACTGGAGTGGGTTGCCATTAGAAGTGGAAATGTGCACTGGATTGATGGCTGCCATTGATTCCATGAGAATCGATGTTCTTGTCCCATCATATGCAATTTCCTCTGAGTAGCCATTGTTTCTGTTACTTGTAGATCAAAGAGTCCAACTTCCCTTCTTCCAAGAGTGTGAAATACTCAAAGTGTATCCTTTAGGATCATCTCAAGACATCAGTTCTTTGTTAAGCATAACTTCATAAGCCCCTCAAAGCATCCCTTCTCTGGAAAAATGGTGTAGATAACCAGGGGGGCAAACATCTGTGTGATGAAACTCTAAATGGTCCCCCAATTGTCCGTAAAATTTGAAGTAATCCAGTCTTTCTATGGGCTTCCCTGATAGCTCAGTTCATAAAGAATCTGCCTGCAATGCAGGAGACTCCGATTCTGTTCCTGGGTTGGGAAGACCTGCTGGAGAAGAGATAGGCTACCCACTCCAGTATTCTTGGGCTTCCCTGGTGGCTCAGCTGGGAAAGAATCCACCTGCAATGCAAAAGACCTTGGTTTGGTCCTTGGGTTGGGAAGATCCCCTGGAGAAGGGAAAGGCTACCCACTCAAGTATTCTGGCCTGGAGAATTCAATGCCACTGTATAATCCATGGAGTTGCAAAGAGTCAGGCATGACTGAACGACTTTCTTTCATTCTTTCTATACTGTCTACTCTGTGGTAAAAGTATTCTAGGACACTAAGATGCTGTCACTGAGAACCCAAAATAGTAGAAATTACATAAGCCCATGACAGGTCTCCTCATTGTTTACTCCCTACATAACTTTCTTTCTAGATTGCAGCTCTTAGTCAAAAATTATTTAAAATTTAACATTACTAAATTGAATAAAGTCTATTCCAACACTATATTATGATTGTCTTACTAAGGGAAATTCTTAACCTTCATACTGAGCTAAAATATTCAGTGATAATCTCTGATTCATCAGACAATGATCAAAATAATTTTATTTTTTTAAAACTTTACAATATTGTATTGGTTTTGCCAAATATCGAAATGCATCTGCCACAGGTATACATGTGTTCCCCATCCTGAACCCTCCTCCCTCCTCCCTCCCCATACCATCCTTCTGGGTCGTCCCAGTGCACCAGCCCCAAGCATCTAGTATCGTGTGGTGAATGGAGTAATCAAGGTTGTCTGCTCTTGGTAGATATATAATGAGGCTAGAGATACAATCTATAAGTAATATCTTAACTAAACTTAAGAATTGAAGCTAATAAGAAAGAGTGAAATAAAGTCATTGCAGCAAGATGAATGGATTAGAGATTATCATAATAAGTCAAGTAAGTCAGAGAAAGACAAACATATGATATCACTTAAATGTGGAATCTAAGAAAATAATATAAATGAACTTATTTACGAAACAGATTCATAGACATAGAAAAAAAACTTATGGGGAAGGAAGGGGAGGAATAAATTAGGAGTTGGGGATTAA
>NW_011494903.1:1645772-1650642 GCF_000754665.1 Bison bison bison
AACCCACTCCAGTGTTCTTGCCTGGAGAATCCCAGGGATGGGGGAGCTTGGTGGGCTGCCGTCTATGGCGTCACACAGAGTCGGACACGACTGAAGCGACTTAGCAGCAGCAGTAGCAAATAAAACAATATAGACCTTCAGATTTTGGATTCCAGGCAAGGTAGGAGCATGATAACTGAGAGAAGAAAAGTAAATGAGGTGGGCCCAGTTTATAGCCAGGATATTCTGGCCTCAAGACAGAGAGGAAAACTCGAGTGAAGACTGGCAGTCTCCCAGAGCTGAGGAAGCAGAGTGGGGAGTCCAGAGATGTCAGGCCAGCAGAGTTCACCAGGCCCAATCTACTGCATCTGGAGGATGGCAGCAAAAACAGGGTTCTGGAGGTGATTCAGAGAACTGACTCAGGCTGCTCTGGGCTTGATAGTTCAGTCTGTTCACTGTTTAATTGAGCTATTCAAGTCTCTTTAAAATAAATTTCTTTTGACCCAAATCAGCCATTGTTAGTTTCTCTAAGAGCCTGCATGTATAAACCTAATTGAATACATAAGAACTAAAATACTTATGCCAGAGGCAGAAAGATAATATATAATAGGAACCCAGAGTTTGAATTCAAAACTCAGAGGTCCCAGATTTGAAACAAAGCTCCTCCCACTCTAAGTGGGGAATTTGAGGCAAGTAATGCTTCTTTTTTGAGTTTCAAGTTCTTTAGGTATCAAGCAGAAGAAAAGCATAATAGTATAATCAGAGGAATTAAATCAACTAATGTAGTAAACCAGTCCAGATTAAGATCTTTAAAGGCTATAAATATATAAAAATCTTTTCATATTAGGTTAAAATTGTTTATGGGAAGGTGATATTTCTCCCTACTAGATTATAAACTACTGTATTTGCCAGTTTCTGCTGCAGCTGGAAACAAACACAAAACCTCATGATTTACAACAGTAAATATTTATTTCTAGTTGACTGTGGCTTGGCTGGACTCAACGGGGTCATCTGACTGAGTCAGAAATGCTCCATGCTCTCTTATTCTGGGGTTCAGCTAGAGGGCAGTGGTTCTCTTTGGATATAATGGATGATACTTGAGGCCTGTGTACTTTAGGTCAGTTCACATTCCACTGATGTGGGTATACAAAGTGGCCCCTGTACCTGGAGAACAAGAAGAGACTGAGGAAAGAGGCAGACCACTCCGGATCAGTGGGTGTCAGGGTTAATAAGCGAGGGAACTTACATAGGAGGCTTGCTATAGGTGGCTGCAAGATGAGTCAGTCTCCATACCTGCCCATCAGCATCTTAAGAGCTTACATAAAGGCCTTCACTGGGTTCAGTCACATATATCATCCAGGTGGTCTCTCAACACCAGACTGCTCCCACAAGACTGCATCTTTGAAAATGGGTCCCACTGTGGGAACAATGCGCAGAAAGCACATTTCAGGGATGAAAAAGGAGGCTGAGGGGCCTCTGATTGCCTGGATTCTGCTCATAGATTAACTAGTGATCACATCCCCTCAGTGACCTCCTCCTGAATGGAACATGAATATGAACGGATCAGGGAGGTATCCTCCTTATACAGAGTGGTGGAATGGGAAAGTGGGTCCGTTTTTATTATTTTTATTATTATTTGCTCATTAGTAATACAATCTATCATGGCTACCAATAAGTAGAGACAAGTCCTTTTATTTTTTTATCACGGAGTCTTGAATATAACTTGGTACAAGTTAAGTGATTAAAATGTGTTTGCTGAGTGCAGTACCAGGGCCATTTACGGATAGACAACAACTCTAAAATATTTCTTAGAAGTCACTTAAACCTTCCAGCTAATTTTAAGGATTGGGAAGCTGAGATCCATATGTTGGTGGTTTTTCTATCAGAGAGCATAACTTCAGGTTGCCCATCCACCCCAAGCCTGGGTGTGAGCAGGGGTGGAAATTCCCCATTGTGGAGTGTACTGTTACATAGGGCAAAATGCCAAAAAAGCCAGATCCATATATTAAATGCTTCTGTTAACATTGGCTAAAGATAATTAGCCCCTGGTTGAAAGTTGTTGGCTACAAGGTGAAAAAGAGATCAGCTCTGCACATGTAGCTAAATAAGTGCAAATCAAGAAAATAGGTGGTACTAGTGGTAAAGAATCTACCTGCCAATGCGGGAGACATAAGAGATATGGATTCCATCCCTGGGTTGGGAAGATCCCCTGGAGAAGGGAATGGCTACCCACTCCAGTATTCTTGCCTGGAGAATCCTATGGACAGAGGAGCCTAATAAGCTGCAGTCCATGGGGTCACAAAGTGTCAAACATGACTAAGTGACTGAGCACACAAACACACACACACAAAGAAGACAAAAACATTATTTGAAAATATATGCACTCCATGTTCTTAGCAGTATTATTTGCAGTAGCCAAAACATAGAAATTTTGTCATTTGCAATACCATGAATAGACCTAGAAGGTATTATGCTGAATGAAATAAATCAGACAGGGAAAGAGAAGTAAGTGATATCACTTACACGTTGAATCTTGAAAAAACACACAAACAAAGCAAAATGGAAAGAAACTCATGGATAAAAAGAACAAATAGGTAACTGCCATGGGAGGAGAGAGGTGAGAGGTGGGGTGAAACAGATTAAGGAAACTAAGAGGTACAAACCTCCAGTTATAAATAAATAAGCCAAGGGAGGTAATATACAGCACAAGGAATATGGTCAATAATATTGTAATAATTTTTCATGGGAACAGATGGTTTCTGGATTTGTTGTGGTGGTCATTTCTTAATGTATGCAAATGTCAAATCACTAGATAGAACACCTGAAACTAATATAATACTGTACATCAACTATATTGCATTAAAAAAAATCAGTCAAGGTGATTCACCATTTTAATAGAATAAAGGAGAGAACCACATGATCATTGCATTAGACGTAGAAAAACATCTGAAAACAAATCAACGTTAATTCATGATTAAAGCTCATATAATAGAAATAGAAGGTAATATCCTCAGTATTTTTGTGTTTGCACTGGTTAAATGTTAGCAATACTAACTAAAATTTGGTATGTAGAAGAGAATTAGATTTGGATGGGAAAATCATTTGTTTGATTTCTAATATATCTGGTTTGAAGTGCTTTGGCTTTGGCTTTGCTCTCATCTAAGAAGCGAATCCAAGGGGACAGATGGTTGGTATTTCTGAAGGTTATAAACAGGTATGAATAGGACAATAATGTTGAAGTCATGGTTGACAAGAGATTATTGAGGGGATGGTTACAGGCATGGTTGGTCGCACAGAGGTTTCATAGCATGGTGTTTATGAGCATGCATTTTGGAATCTCACTGCTTGAGTTATTCTGACATTTTAGTATTATGATTCCAGGCAAGAAATTCAACTTCTCACTTTACTTCCTTTTTTAATTAATTTTTATTGGAGTATAGTTTTGTTTTATAATATTGTGTTAGTTTCTTGTACAGCACAGTTAATCAGTTATGTGCATACATATATCCCCTGTTTGTTGTATTTCCTTCCCATTTAGGTCACCATGGGCTTCCTTGTGGCTCAGCTGGTAAAGAATCTGCCTGCAATGCAGGAGACCTGGGTTTGATCTCTGGGTTGGGAAGATCCCCTGGAGAAGAGAAAGGCTACCTATTCCAGTGTTCTGGCCTGGAGAATTCCATGGACTGTATAGTTCATGGGTCCGCAAAGAGCTGGACATGACTGAGCAACTTTCACTATATCACCACAGAACATAGGTCACCACAGAGAATTAAGCAGAGTTCCCTGTACTATACAGTAAATTTTCATTTGTTATCTATTTTATATATAGTATTAATAGTGTATATACGTCAATCCCATTCTCCCAGTTTATCTTACCCCCTGCCCCAATTTGTGTCCATATATTTGTTCTCTATGTCTGTATGTTTTGTCTATTTCTGTTTTGAAAATAAGATCATCTATACCATTTCTTCTCAGAGAAGGCAAAGGCACTCCACTCCAGTACTCTTGCCTGGAAAATCCCATGGATGGAGGAGCCTGGAAGGCTGCAGTCCATGGGGTCGCTAAGAGTCGGACACGACTGAGTGACTTCACTTTCACTTTTCACTTTCATGCATTGGAGAAGGAAATGGCAACCCACTCCAGTGTTCTTGCCTGGAGAATCCCAGGGACGGTGGAGCCTGATGGGCTGCCGTCTATGGGGTCGCACAGAGTCGGACACGACTGAAGCGACTTAGCAGTAGCAGCATACCATTTTTCTAGATGCTGTATATATGCATCAATATATGATACTTGCTTCTCTTTTTCTGATGTAGCTCACTTTGTAACTTTACTTCTTTAAAATTAGAATGATGGTATACCAATCATTACAATACATCTACTTGATGGAACACTACAAGGATGTTATGAGAATTAAGGGAATTTTACATGCCCAATGTTTAAAAAATGTCCTCAGTTCAGTTCAGTCACTCAGTCGTGTCTGACTCTTCGCAACCCCGTGAATCTCAGCACGCCAGGCCTCTCTGTCCACCATCAACTCCTGGAGGTCACTCAGACTCACGTCCTTCGAGTCAGTGATGCCATCCAGCCATCTCGTCCTCTGTCGTCCCCTTCTCCTCCTGCCCCTAATCCCTCCCAGCATCAGAGTCTTTTACAATGAGTCAGCTCTTCGCATGAGGTGGCCAAAGTACTGGAGTTTCAGCTTTAGCATCATTCCTCCAAAGAAATCCCAAGGTTGATCTCCTTCAGAATGGACTGGTTGGATCTCCTTGCAGTCCAAGGGACTCTCAAGAGTCTTCTCCAACACCACAGTTCAAAAGCATCAATTCTTCGGTGCTCAGCCTTCTTCACAGTCCAACTCTCACATCCATACATGACCACAGGAGAAACCATA
>NW_011494903.1:1650794-1650900 GCF_000754665.1 Bison bison bison
CATTCCCTCCAAAGATATCCCAAGGTTGATCTCCTTCAGAATGGACTGGTTGGATCTCCTTGCAGTCCAAGGGACTCTCGAGAGTCTTCTCCAACACCACAGTTCA
>NW_011494903.1:1651501-1652533 GCF_000754665.1 Bison bison bison
TGCCTTTTCTAAAACCAGCTTGAACATCTGGAAGTTCACGGTTCATGTATTGCTGAAGCCTGGCTTGGAGAATTTTGAGCATTACTTTACTAGCATGTGAGATGAGTGCAATTGTGCAGTAGTTTGAGCATTCTTTGGCATTGCCTTTCTTTGGGATTGGAATGAAAACTGACCTTTTCCAGTCCTGTGGCCACTGCTGAGTTTTCCAAATTTGCTGGCATATCGAGTGCAGCACTTTCACAGCATCATCTTTCAGGATTTGGAATAGCTCAACTGGAATTCTATCACTTCCACTAGCTTTGTTCGTAGTGATGCTTTCTAAGGCCCACTTGACTTCACATTCCAGGATGTCTGGCTCTAGGTGAGTGTTCACACCATCGTGATTATCTGGGTCGTGAAGATCTTTTTTGTACAGTTCTTCTGTGTATTCTTGCCATCTCTTCTTAATATCTTCTGCTTCTGTTAGATCCATACCATTTCTGTCCTTTATCGAGCCCATCTTTGCATTAAATGTCCCCTTGGTATCTCTAATTTTCTTGAAGAGATCCCTAGTCTTTCCCATTCTGTTGTTTTCCTCTATTTCTTTGCATTGATCGCTGAAGAAGGCTTTCCTATCTCTTCTTGCTATTCTTTGGAACTCTGCATTCAGATACTTATATATTTCCTTTTCTCCTTTGCTTTTTGCTTCTCTTCTTTTCACAGCTATTTGTAAGGCCTCCCCAGACAGCCATTTTGCTTTTTTGCATTTCTTTTCCATGGGGATGGTCTTAATCCCTGTCTCCTCTACAATGTCACGAACCTCATTCCATAATTCATCAGGCACTCTATCTATCAGATCTAGGCCCTTAAATCTATTTCTCACTTCCACTGTATAATCATAAGGGATTTGATTTAGGTCATACCTGAATGGTCTAGTGGTTTTCCCTACTTTCTTCAATTTAAGTCTGAATTTGGCAAAAAGGAGTTCATGGTCTGAGCCACAGTCAGCTCCTGGTCTTGTTTTTGCTGACTGTATAGAGCTTCTCCATCTTG
>NW_011494903.1:1652633-1680345 GCF_000754665.1 Bison bison bison
CAGCTTTTCAGCGTTACTGGTTGGGGCACAGACTTGGATTACTGTGATATTGAATGGTTTGCCTTGGAAACGAACAGAGATCATTTTGTCATTTTTGAGATTGCATCCAAGTACTGCATTTCAGACTCTTTTGTTGACCATGATGGCTACTCCATTTCTTCTGAGGGATTCCTGCCCGCAGTAGTAGATATAATGGCCATCTGAGTTAAATTCACCCATTCCAGTCCATTTGAGTTTGCTGATTCCTAGAATGTCTACATTCACTCTTGCCATCTCTTGTTTGACCACTTCCAACTTGCCTTAATTCATGGACCTGACATTCCAGGTTCCTATGCAATATTGCTCTTTATAGCATCGGACCTTGCTTCTATCACCAGTCACATCCACAGCTGGGTATTCTTTTTGCTTTGGCTCCATCCCTTCATTCTTTCTGGAGTTATTTCTCCACTGATCTCCAGTAGCATATTGGGCCCCTACTGACCTGGGGAGTTCCTCTTTCAGTATCCTATCATTTTGCCTTTTCATACTGTTCATGGGGTTCTCAAGGCAAGAATAGTGAAGTGGTTTGCCATTCCCTTCTCCAGTGGATCACATTCTGTCAGATCTCTCCACCATGACCTGCACATCTTGGGTTGCCCCATGGGCATGGCTTAGTTTCATTGAGTTAGACAACTAACTTCCTTATTGTCTAATTTAAAAAATTCTACAAACTTCATTTTTTGCTATTACTGCTGTTATTTGAGAGAAAGAAAAGAGCATGAAATATGGAGAAGACCTGAAAGTCCTTTGGTTTAGAACTTTCATATTTATAACATTGTTTTTGCATATTTATAATAAAACTCTATTTTTACTATATTGAGATCAAAAGCATCTTTTTATAGTTTGTATTTCCCCACCAATTTAGATTGTGTTCTCTCAGAAGCAGATCCAGTGACAAGGAAGTAAGTGCACGTAATTTACTTGGGAGGTGATCCCAAGAAACATTGGTAGGGCAATTGAGAATGAAACAGAGTAAGGAATTAGGTCAATATCATCTGGACACCTTGTTAGCACTGTGAACAAATGTGACTTAATTCCTCCCTGGATCTCTAGAAAACAATGTGGAACACATCTTGGGATTATCGGAAACGAGAGTAGAGAAAGTTAGAATATCTTTCCATCAACTCCTCCAACTGTCCAAGGTGGAAGGCTACTCCAGCAGCATAAATTTTCTGGGGGCATTTCTGCCTTTCCTTTTGCATAGGCTGAGTCTTCCCAGGGTTAGAAAAAGCCCTCCAAAAGAGAGTAGCAGAAAATTCATTAAGAAGGCTTTGGTGTGCAGAGCTAAGGGGATATGGCTGGCCCTACATAGCTATTGCTACACCCACACTCCAGATAGGAAATACTGAATAATAATGGTCTAATTCAGTAACTAGTCCTGTTGTTCTCAAAAGAGCTTTATAAAACAAAAAGAAGTTTAAAAAATATATATATAAAGAAACTAAAGAAATTTTACTTTAAAACCTAATGCATTATTATGAAGCATGATACCAGCTTAAAAGGGCCAAGGACAAGAATTTTTTTTACATAATGGATCATCAAATGAGGAGTTATTTGGAATGCCTATAATGCTACAAAAATAGAAAAACAATGTACCCTTAAATCATAAGATGTATCAACATAAAAGCCATTCCATATATTTTTTAAACAACACTTAGTCTAGTTGTTTGCCTGAATCCTAAGTAACTTCCTTTTCCATCACTCATTGATACATGGTACTCAAAGATGAGTCCTTCATATGTTTTAGGTTAAATATTTCCCATTTTAAACAAGCCCTCTTATGGCCTTAACAGCTTCGTTATCCCCTGTCCTTAATAAAACCAGGCTCTCTCCTGACCTTTCCCTGGTCATAGCTGCTACTCACTAACTTTCAAAGAAGGTCAGGGAATAGAACTTAGTGTTTTTCATCCTCTCCTGCTTTCCTGACTCCCTCTGTTCTTCTTCCAGATCATAACTCTTGTTCTTTTTGTAAATTCTGTCTTCTGTAGATTAATTCCACCTCCAATCCCATCATTTAAGTCTCTCCTTTTCTCACTTGGTGAGGAGAACGTCCTGACTCTCTCTGCCCCCCCACTGTCGCCCTGCCCTGCACTTCTTCTTTACCCTATTAGTGATTGTTATTAAAATTCCAAATGTATCTATTCAACTTAATTGTCAGTATTTTAGAGAGCCCTCTAAGCTCTAGCAACTTACATTTTTCAAATTTTACTTTCATGATGACCAAATTTATTCCAAGTTTACAAATGAAGAAAGTAAGGCTTGATAAGGTTAAGGCATTTGCCAGCATCACAGTTAGAAAGCCTTGAACCTGTCCAGTATCAAACTCAAGTAGCATAACTCCAGAATTTTACTCTTCCCCCATACTCCTCCACTGCTTCTAAAGTACTTTGATTTGTTTTTTTCAAGAATGTTTACTGTTTATCTTCTTGAAAAATTCTAAGCTTTGTGAAAGAAGGGATCATATCTATGTTGCCACATAGGTAAGTCATAGACCCACGTTTGACACAAAACAGGTGTCTGGTTTACCTTTGCTGAATAAGTGAATGAACAAACTGGTCGATATCTAATCCTATATCTTAAAATAACTTAAGAGATAGTTGATAGGTTGATAGTGATCAGTATTTTTATTTTCCTAGGATAAAATCAAGCATATTGACCAAAATGGAACCACAATTATAAACCACTTAGTAATTTATAGCATGTTTTTAGATTTTTCTTTAAAAAATTTCCATTTGCATATATAAGTGAAATTGCTCAGTTAACTCTCTCAATTTAGACTTGTACAAGAAAGGACAGGTTCAATTAATAAAATATCCTAAAGAAATAAAATTTTATTACTTAAATGCTTATCACAATAACCAAGTCTGGCAGCCTACCAGGCTCCCCCGTTCCTGGGATTCTCCAGGCAAGAACACTGGAGTGGATTGCCATTTCCTTCTCCAATGCATGAAAGTGAAAAGTGAAAGTGAAGTCACTCAGTCGTGTCTGATTCTTAGCGACCCCATGGACTACAGCCTACCAGGCTCCTCCATTTATGAGATTTTCTAGGCAAGAGTATTGGAGTGGGTTGCCATTGCTTTCTCTGACAATTTGCTTAATGGATATTTATTGGTTCACTAATAAATTAGTTATCATTTGCTTTTCCAGTAATTTTTCAGAATATCAATACATATGCCCAAGATTATTCTAAGTATTATGGAGAATATATAAGAAGGAGAAGACCTAAGCTTTGTTCTTAAGTACTTTTCAGTCTAGCTTGATAGATGAGACAAATAATGGACAGTTTTTAAAAAATCTCTAATCAAGTGTCATTTTGTATGACACATACTGAAATGTTACAGATATTCCAAGTGGGACTACTTCCTGAGAGCTGGAGAAGGGAGGATAGTTTACAGGAGGAAGTGACTGTGAGAGAATGTAGGCTTTTCATTAGTAGAAGTAAGAGAATTTTAGAAAGACAGAGAAAGCTAGAGAAATTGGTCATAGGAGGTGCTCAGTCCTATCAGACTCTTTGCAGCCTCATGGACTGTAGCCTGCCATGTTCCTCTGTCCATGGAATTCTCCAGGCAAGAACACTGGAGTGGGTTGCCAGTCTCTTCTCCATGGGTCCTTCCTGACCCAGGGATTGAACAAGCACCTCTTGCATTGCAGGCGATGTCTTTACCGTTTGAAACCAGGAAAACATAGGAGGTAGATGAGTAGAACAAAAAGGCAAATTGTTAGCCATAAAAACAGTTTGTGATAGGAAAGAATTGCAGTGCTCTGTTTAAAACAACAAACTGGCTGATGGAAGGCAGTGACTGCCACACTGAGCTCTTAGACTAACGTAAGACATGACAGAGAGCAGCGGAGGATTAAGAGCAGGGTGATGAAAAGGGTCAGCGGGAAGATCACAACAGCATTATTTTTAGAAGGATGAAGGAAGAGCAGAGACTGAAGGTAGAGAGCAGCTAAGATGCTACCAGAGTTATTTAAACACTAGATGAAAGGGACCTGGATCACCATTAAGACATGAGGAACCGAAAGGAATAAAGAGATGAGTCACCGGGAAGGCAGAATTGAAAGGGCATGTTGACTGAAAGAATATATAGATCTCATGAAAGGAAGAAATAAACAGTTGTATCAAAGTTCTAAGTCAAGAGAATCAGAACAAGCATGGCACCACTATTAGATAAGGAAGAATTAGTTATGAAATCAGTTGGTGGGGAAAAAATGGAGACTAAGAAGTTCGGATTTTAGACACATTGCTTTGGAGGTGACAGAAAGCATAAGCATGAGATTTTTTTAAGCTTTTACAAACATAAGACTGAAATGTAAAGGAAAATCTTGGCCAGAAATTTATTTGGGAATGAAACCAAATTTTCTATTTTGTATTTAAAATTTATTACTTTAAATACATAATTTATAGACAAATCTTTGAGAAATGACTTGTAAAGAAACATTCTCTTTAACAATGGGTGCTGACTATAGTGGAATTGAAGTTTACCTGCCAGAACGCAGATGTACCTCAAAAATGTAACTTTATTTTCTATGAGTTCTTCTTGCCTTCCTGCCCCTAATTCAATGACTAAATTCAATATGCTCAACCTTTCTATTAGTAGTATTGTTTAAGGGAAGTACTCAGTAGCTCAAAATTTAAACTCCTTATCAAAACTGTTTATGCTGTGTTATAGGGCTTCTATTCTGCCTTCACCATTTCAAGATTCATCCAAATATTCATAGAGGTGGTGGGGTGGGGTCAATGATCCAGAAACTGCTCTTCCACATCTTGCTGGCTGCCACCAGGATACACTTTGTCTTAGCCCATTGCTAAGCATCTTCAGCAGGTGCTGAACCTGCTGGAACCACTTTCCATCTGTTCTTTTGATGCTTTACCCTAACAACCGTTATGAAATATGTGTTCCTGTCATAGCATCTAGTCAAGGCCTCTTTTGTTCTTCCAGTTTTCTCAACCTTTTTTCATCACACTATATAGTCACACAGAAACTTCTGGACACCACAAACAGACTTTCAGGCATTGAGAAAATTATTCCTGGTACATTCAGTTCCTCCAAGAACATCACTGCTTTTATGTCCCCCACCATATTATTCATGACATCATTCTGAACTGGGACTTCCCTGAAAGATCTGTATAATCTCTTCAGAATCCTAGGAATCAAAGTTCAAGATTCAACATTTTGGATTTCCCAAAATGTATTTGGATTTCCCAAAATGTATTTGGATATGTTTTGTTATCTCCCAGGATCTCAGTTTTGGAAGAGAGAGTGTAGCCAAGATCCAGTGGTACACTGGAGGCAGGTTATACCAGCTCATGAAAGTTGACTGTTGTATTTTCAGGGATGTTGCTAGGCAGCTGTTAAACATGGACATCATTTTAAATAAAATCATAGAAACTTAAGTTTAAATTAATTATATCAAGAACAAAGGTAATAAATACCCAACTCATCCTGTTCTAATAATTCTAATACATCTTTACTAATTTTATTAGCATTTTTCTAATAAAATAGACTTCACTAATATCTATGCCCTTGAGGTTATTTATGTGTAATGTATCTTCCCAGCTCCCCATTCAATGAAATCAGATTGGTAGCTTGAAATTTTCCATAAAGTATTTACAGAACAGAAATTGGCAAATGCAATGGAAAACATTTACCAACACACCACTGCTCATGATTCACCTCTTGCCATTACTCCCTTGAATTCTTCATCTCTTCTCTTTTTTTCCCATGGTCTTAGGGTTTTATTACTTCTGCTTCATGTGTGAAAGGCCTGCCCTTGTATCTTCCTCTTCTTGAGGGGAAAATTTAAAAACTGTAACAATGACATTTATTATTTATTTTAAAATAAGGGCAGCAGAGGACCTGGGCTTTCAAAATATTATCCTCATTGCATGACTACTAACTTGCTTTGCAAACTTTATCTTCCTAATGAATGAAAGGACAAGTCTTAGCCAAGGTTTCAAATCATCCCAAACTCCAAATTAATAGAGTTCCATTAGTAAAGATTTATTATAGCAACAAGTAGCAATAAACTGTGAGTTATTCTGAATAACTCACAATTTCAAATGTCCCTCCATATTTTACCACTTTGGCATTCTTGGTTCCTCATAACTTTCTTAATTTCTCATGGTTATCAAGTTGATTTGATTTATCTAGTAATTAATGAACATAAGTAATTGTGTTCCCTTGGCATCTTTAACAAATGGAATCACCTTAGAACAGCAATCTCAGAGCAGAGGATTTTCTGTTTCCAGAAATGGAATGGAAAAGGTAAGAGATTGCTTCATTAATCACTAACAATTATTTTATAAATTGGAGAAACCACAGACTAATGAATGTTTCAGTTTCTTCCAGCTCCTACATTCAGTCTTAGTTAATTAAGCCCTAGACCAAATCTCTATTTTCTCACTCTGTTGATTAAATGGCCACTTTGCCAGAGAGAACTTAAAAGAACAAGCTTTGGGGAAATAATATTCATTGTCAAATTCTCTGATGAAATGATCCCAGTTCCCTGAGTTATGCAACATTTTCTAACCCAAAGAAACAGAATAACAAAGTTTCATTCATGGGAAAATGCTAGAATTTTTCCCTGAACAGGAGAAAATGGAATTTCTATTATTAAGACAAAGAATCTAGTTACTTTGGACCACATCAATATCAATACCTTGCCATTATAATATACAGTGCTTTCCACTTTATCCTTTAAAAGAAATAATGTTATGCTCACCCAGGAAGAATCATCTTTATGGAAGAGCATTCTATACTGTTTACCTGGTTTTGTAAACTCTAGCTACCAAAACCTTATCTCTATTGGTTAAGCTAAGTCTATCCATCCAGGTATCATACATAGGAATACTTGAAGGTGTAATTTACTTTCAGGGATTTATCAAGAGACAGAAATATTTCTGGAAATTACTGAAGCAATGTTCAATAACAGTACCACATGCATAGTATGCTGCTAATGCTGCTGTTGCTGCTTAGTCATTTCGGTTGTGTCCAACTCTGTGCAACCCCATGAACTGTAGCCCACCAGGCTCCTCTGTCCATGAGGATTCTCCAGGCAAGAATACTGGAGTGGGTTGCTATGCCCTCCTCCAGGGGATCTTCCCAACCCAGGGATCAAACCTGGGTCTCCTGCATTGCAGACAGACTCTTTACCACTGGGGCACCAGGGAAGCCCATGCTTAGTATAACCAGAATCAAACAACAAATTAATTTAGTGAAAAAGCTAAGTAAACTGTAAATGTATACCCAGGTAACATTCTCGTATCACCTGATGATAATCTCGGAGAAGGCAATGGCAACCCACTCTAGCACTCTTGCCTGTAAAATCCCATGGACGGAGGAGCCTGGTGGGCTGCAGTCCATGAGGTCGGTAAGAGTCGGACACGACTGAGCGACTTCACTTTCACTTTTCACTTTCATGCTTTGGAGAAGGAAATGGCAACCCACTCCAGTGTCCTTGCCTGGAGAATCCCAGGGACGGGGGAGCCTGGTGGGCTGCCGTCTATGGGGTCACACAGAGTCGGACACGACTGAAGCGACTTAGCACCAGCAGCAGAAGATGATGATCTAGCATAGCTAGACAAAATGATCTGGTCTCACCTGGATATTGCTGTTTCTTTCACAGTGTTCTTTCAAATCTTTAAGATGGGAGAGCTCTTTTTCCTTCCCAACCTTTATTAAAAAATGCACTGATTTATTTTTGCTCATGCACTTACTTAGAAACAACTGAGTATTTATCACATTTCTGCAGATGTGCTTGCCTCCCTCTAAAGTGCACTACAAAAAGTTAATTGCCTACTTTTCTGTAACAAGAATAGCTCTATGCTCTTTTCTTACGTTATTGGCCTTTGATGCTCATCCCTCTGCCATGATGTGAATGTTCTACCGGTGAAGAGTTTCTCTATCTATGATATCAGTAGAAACAGTTACACCTTCTTTAGAGATCTGAGGTGAGCATCTCTCAAATCAGATAGTCCAGTTACACTTTTTGTAGACCATATATCAAATAACAGTGGTAACAGCAGTTTGACATCATTGTTTACTTCATATCCAGTATCTTTTATGCCACCATCTCCTTACAGATCAGTGGTTTCATTTACTTTTGACAACTATCAGAAGGAGTAGTTAGAGCAATTATCATTTCCTTATTTAAGATGAGATAACTGAACCCTAAAAATGTTAGTTTACATTCCCAGGTCAAAATTGGTGACTGAACTAGCATTAGAAGAAAATTTTCATATAGATAAATGTTCATGATAGTGTCAAATGAATTTTAAAACTATAAAAATGCAGACAAAATGACATGCATGACAGAATATTAATTTAAAATATACACACACAAAGAAATAAGGCTGGTAGGAAAGCATATTTTATTTATATCAAATATCTGCTATCTTCTAGGCTATGATAGATACTATTTACAAAGAGGAGCAGAAATATGGTCCTTACCACACTGTCACTAATAATTGAATGCTAATAAAATAAATATAAAAATAAATCTATGATAACACATTGTGGAAAGTGTTAACTAAGTGCTATGAATAGTATCTAATTTAATATGAATAAGGGCTGATTAGACTCTGAAGGAGTTAATCGAGATTGCAAGCAGAAAGATGACTAGGAATTAACCAGGTGAAAATGTTGGATGATTTTTAAATTTTTCTCTTTACTTTTCTGACTTTCCAAATTTCTACAAAACATGAAGTTTACTTTACCAGTTAGGAAATAAACAGGTGTGACTTTTGATTTTTCTCTCTGGCAGAGTACTTCCCATCAGACCAAACTCTTTTAAAAAAATTCTAAAAGCTAAAATTAAAAAGAGAATAAGCAAGACAAGAAATACTTTAGCAATCAAGAAGACTGAGCAAAGGAAAATCCACTGTGGTAAAAGAAATTCTCGGTCACTTTTCCTTTTAAAGACTTGTCTGACATATGATATGGGCTAGAGTCTTAACAAAAAGTGGGAGGCTAGAGCTTTCTGGAGTCTCTTAGTCCTAGGGAGCCAAAAGCTAGTAGACTTCTAAGATAGCCAGAATTCAAGGGATAGGCAATAATATGGAAGATTTTAATCCACTGCTTAACAGTAACTTATAGGACAAGCAACCAAAATTCAGTAAAGATGCAAAAGATTTGAAGAATGCTATTAATAAATTTGACTAAATTGGAATAGGTAAAAGATTACAAAATTTTTCATATACATTTTTCAAGTGTATGTGAAACATTTGTCATATGTTGGTAGATAAAAGCCTGGCGGGCTAAAGTCCATGGGGTCGCAAAGTCACTCAGACAGCACTGAGTGACTGAGCAGGCACACACACACACACAATCACTCATTGGATCAAATCACAAGCCTCAGAAATTCAAAGGGATGGAAATATATAAATATACTCTCAAATAACAGCAGTACTTATCTATGTATGTGTATTCTACAATGTTTGGAAATGAAGTGATACAGTTCTAAATTATCTATGGATGGAAGATATAATAAAAATGGAAAATTAAAAAAAATTTAACTTGAAAAGCAAATGCAACATATCAAATCTTGTAGAATAAAATGAAATCAATGTGTAAAGGTAAATTTAAAACCTTAAATGTATGTGTTTAGGA
The DNA here is from genome assembly GCF_000754665.1 of Bison bison bison. Taxonomy (NCBI): domain Eukaryota; kingdom Metazoa; phylum Chordata; class Mammalia; order Artiodactyla; family Bovidae; genus Bison; species Bison bison. Next base: position 1,662,284 of record NW_011494903.1, read on the forward strand.
TGAAAAAACTGAAAACAAATAATACAAGTTTATTAAAACTTAAAAAAAATTAAACCCAAACGAAATGAAAAGAAAATGATAAAGGGCAGAAGGTGATAAAACAGAAAAAAAGAATGCTGAAGAGAAAATTAATAAGACCAAAAATCGGAGCTTTGAAAAGACTAATACAATTGAGAAAACGTAATACTGAGAGAAAATAATTATTAATAACAAAAATGCTAGCATTAGGAATAATAAAAGACATCATTAGAGAGCCTGCAGAATCTAAATTTACCATACAGGCATTTTTTGAACAACTTTATGCCAAAAAATAGAAACAAAAAGAGAAATGGACAAATTCTTAAAAAACAAAAATATCAAAACACAAGAAAGGAAATAGATAATTTGCATAGTCTATTTTGATTAAATAGATATTATGTTTTTATTAAATTCTTTACCTCTCCAAAACTTAGGTCCGTATTGGACTTACTTGCAAATAATTTTAAATAACATTAATCTTAAACTCTGTCACATTATTTACAAAAAAAGTTTGTTTAACATGGCCAATATAATCTTATTACTGACATTTGACCAATACATTAGAAGAAAGGAAAATTATAGGCCAGTCTTTCTCATGAACATAGAGACATAAATCTTAAATGTATATAAGCAAATTAAATTCAACTAATATCCTATTAATTATATTAATAAATTATTTAATAAATAAAATTTATTAATCTTAAATTAAAATTTAAGACATAAATCTTAAATATATATTAGCAAACTCAAACATTTCCAAATTGCACTTAGTCTCAAATGCAATGGTAGCTTGAGATTCAGAAATCATTTGATGCTATCTATCTTCAGGTGTGGTACTTTTAGACAAATCCAAAGTGAGAAATATTCTAAAATTAGCTGGTCTTTATTCCTCAAATTAATTAATGCCACAAATGACAATGAAAATTTAGGCATCTCTTGTTATATTAAAAGAGGCAATGAAACTAAAGGAAACAAGATTTGGGGCTGGATTCTACACTGGAGAGAAAAAAAGCCATAAAGGATAGTATTGAAACAATTAACAGTATTGAAATGTGAAAAATGTAAACTGTTCATGTCATAAACAATATAACAAAATTAGATAGGAGTACTGTATTAGTTATTAGCTTTTCTAAATTTTATAAATGTACTTGGATCAGCAGTACACTGGATACAACTCCTAGACGCAGAGAGGAGAAGGGTGGTTGCCAGGGGCTATGGGGAGTGGGTAATGGGAGCTCTTAGTCAAAGGGCGTAAACTTTCAGTTGTGCAAGATGAATAAATCCTAGAGATCTACTCTACACCATAGTGCTTGTCGTTAACAATACTGTATGCCTCTGCTGCTGCTAAGTCACTTCAGTTGTGTCCGACTCTGTGTAACCCCATAGATGGCAGCCCACTAGGCTCCCCCGTCCCTGGGATTCTCCAGGCAAGAAACTGGAGTGGGTTGTCATTTCCTTCTCCAATGCATGAAAGTGAAAAGTGAAAGTGAAGTCGCTCAGTTGTGTGTTCGACTCTTCACGACCCCATGGACTGCAGCCTACCAGGCTCCTTCGTCCATGGGATTTTCCAGGCAAGAGTACTGGAGTGGGGTGCCATTGCCTTCTCCAACAATACTGTATAGTATACTTAAAAATTTTTGTTAAGGAGGTAGATCTTATGTTAAGTATTCTTATAAAGAGGATGGAAAGAAACCTTTGGAAATGATGGATATGTTTATGGCATAGATTGTGGTAATAGTGTATATTTATCTCCAAACTCTTCAGGTCGTATACATCAAATACATACAACTTTTTGTATCAACCACACTTCAATAAATTTTTTTTTTAAGTAAGTAGACTGGTTAAATAAACTGTGAAGTTCCTACAATGGAATTTATCTTTGTTGTCTTCTTTGTTGTCTTCTATGCATTGAAACCTAGGGGAACACTGTTTTCATTCAAATAGACTACTTCACTTTGGGCTTCCATAGTGGCTCAACGGATAAGAATCTGACTGCAATGCAGGAGACACGGGTTCAGTTCCTGAGTTGGGAAGATCCCCCAGAGGAGGACACGGCAACCCACTCCAGTATTCTTGCCTGGAAAACACCAGGGACAAGGATCCTGGCGGGGTACAGTCCATAGGGTTGCAAAGAGTTGGATATGACTGAGGCAGCTGAGCACTGCACTTCACTTTACCTGTTAGCAAAGCCTGAGTCAATGTAATCATGCAAAAGTTCAGTTAGGCATATTCCATGGTGCCAAGAAAACATATTTTGAGATCTCTTTTCCTGAAGGGTTTCATATTTTTATCATATCCTTGCATCTTGAAAGCTTCACTTGGTAACCTGGCACCTGGGATTGCTCATCCACAGAGCCTGCTGTATAGCTGTATTCCTCACGGATCCCCTTTAGTATCACTAGAGAGAAGAGCAGAAGAAGCATGTTTAATCAAGCACAGTTTCATTCAACCATCTAGTCACTCTAAAATAATAAAAGCATCACAGTTTTGTAACTAATTCTCTGCTACTCTCTTTGTTTTCCTGCCTCACCTAACATATATCTCCCCAGTACCCAGTGGGGTAACAATAACTATTAATTCATAAATGTCAACTACAGATGAAACCATAAAACGCAATGCCTTTATTTATTACAATAGTACCTGAGGCAAGTTCAGCTTCAGGCTGAATGCAAATCTTTCCCTTTACATTCTCATAAATTGTATTCATTATATCTGTATTCAAAACATATTGAAAAGCTTAATTTGTGATAGAAATTCAAAAGGATTTACACATGTTAAAATTTCTTAGGATGAGGAGAAGAACAGGGAAATTATCTGGTTAAATGAATACGATTAAGAGATTAAATGTATTCTCACTTGAAAGGCTACGTGAAATTCTACTGAACTTCAATTGGCCATATGGACTTAAAACTTCATCAATTTTTCTTTATAACGGGAAAGAAGTAAAATGTTGCAAATTCAAAAGGATGGGGAGAATAGAGGAGAGCACAGAAGACATAACATCTTAACATCTTTTAGAAAACAAAAAACAGATGGAAGGATAGTACCTGACTTAGAACAGAGGAAGCTATATGCTAAGAGTCACACAGAGAAGAATTCTGAAGAGAAGACAGTCCATTTTCCAGAGAACCCTGTGGAGGAAAAGGACTAGGAAGCACCAATTCACCTCACTCAAGATACCTAACTTTAGGTTTAGAAAAAGAGATCTTAACACGTGAGATGGAGAACATTGGAGGTACACACAAATAGTGGTTTTTTCCCTCTTAATTTCTTTAAAATATATACATTAGCTTAAATCAGTTTTCCAACCTTTGTTTTCCTTATTGCCCCTTTGAAGTCTATTTAGACACTTTTTGCCTAGTCATTCCCTCAACTCCTGCAATAAAATTTTAATACTTGACATATATGGTACACCTGTTTATATGTTGTACATATATCTGCTTTATGTACAAAAACAACAATCTAAAGTTTGTTATTTTTGTTTAGTATAGTGTTTAGAATGACTGAATTTTTAACTTAAAAGTTACGTTAAAAAATTTAAAAGCGACATCACGTAACCTAATTTTATAACTGCATAAACACATTCTTGCTAAGTCACTGCCCTCATGTCCAACTCTTTGCAACCATATGAACTGGAGCTCTGCAGGCTCCTCTGTCCATAGGATTCTCCAGGCAAGAATATTGGAGTGGGTTGCAATGCTCTCCTCCAGGGGATCTTCCCAACCCAGGGATTAATCCTGGGTCTCTCCAACTCGATGGACATGAGTTTGAGCAGGCTCTGGGAGTTGGTGATGGACGGGGAAGGCTGGCATGCTGCAGTCCATGGGGTCGCAAAGAGTTGGACACGACTCAGCGACTGAACTGAATTGAACTTGCATCTCCTACATTGGCAGACAGGTTGTTTACACTAGCACCACCTGGGAAACCCATAACTGCATAATTACTGCTAAGTAAATTTTAATGTCATTTATTTAGTTCTGAAAGTTGTAAAAAAAAATATAACAGCAAATTAGCAAGGTATATAATACACAGTAATAAGACCTCTCAAAGCAATACATTTTTGAAAAAAGCAATATAACATTTGTGAACAAAGGTCCATTTAGTCAAGGCTATGGTTTTTCCAGTGGTCATGTATAGATGTGAGAGTTGGACTATAAAGAAAGCTGAGCACCAAAGAATGGATGCTTTTGAAGTGTGGTGTTGGAGAAGACTCTTGAGAGTCCCTTGGACTGCAAGGAGATCCAACCAGTCCATCCTAAAGGAGATCAGTCCTGGGTGTTCATTGGAAGGACTGACGATGAAGCTGAAACTCAAATACTTTGGCCATCTGATGTGAAGAGCTGACTCATTTGAAAAGACCCTGATGTTGGGAAAGATTGAGGGCAGGAGGAGAAGGGGATGACAGAGGATGAGATGGTTGGATGGTATCACCAATTCAATGGACATGGGTTTGGGTTAACTCCGGGAGTTGGTGATGAACAGGGAGGCCAGGCGTGCTGCAGTTCATGGGGTTGCAAAGAGTTGGACACAACTGAGCGACTGAACTGAACTGAACTTAAATATTAAAGTTCTTAAAAATTATTTTTAGTGAAATCAACTTTTAATTTTTACTTGACATGAGACAATAAAGAACCGTTAGATATTTATTTGAATATTGTTGGTTTTTTTGTCTTTTTAGTTCTCAACATGTTAAATAACTTATTGAATTCAATAAAATAAACTGAAAATAATTTTTATTTAATTCTCAAGCCCAAGCCATACACAGAGACACGGAGGATCAATCAATGATCCAATGGCAGCCAAAAGACACGAAGACCACTTCTTGCAAATATGCCTTGAGATAAATCACATAATTGAAGAAAAGAAGCCATTTACTCACCACAATTTCTTAGCACTCATCTTATATTTTGTATATCTTCCTCGAATTCAAGGTCATTACCACTCATGTGCTACCCAAGAAACCCAGCAAGTGAAATTAAATCCTAAGGAATAAGGTTCTGTTGGATGAATTTTTACAGACTATTGTAATAGCCAAGAATTTTTCATCATCTTCACCAACAGCCATTTTCATCCTCTTGAGAACAATGTCATCCCTATCATAAATGTATAATTTAAAGCAACAATTGTAATAGTGTGTTATGTAGGTTACATTAAGACTATAGTGTAAATGCCTGGGATTAGAATAAAGGCAGTTTTGTGGGTGCTGGTATTAAGAAATGCTTCCAGGATGGCTCAAGCGGTAAAGAATCCACCTTCAATGCAGGAGATATAGGTGAGGCAGGTTTGATCCCTGGGTCGTGAAGATCCCTTGGAGGAAGAAATGGCAACCCACTCCAGTGTTCTTGCCTGGAAAACCCCATGGACAGAGGAACCTGGCAGTTTACAGTCCACGGGGTTGCAAAAAGTTGAACACTACTGAAGGGACTTAGAACACACACACACGTTCATCTAACACAGCTTAGCTCAAATGTTCATCCTTCATCCTTTTCTGACCTCCAAATCCTTTATACTTTCTCCTAGCAACCTATTATTTTTATATCACTGTTCATATTTAAACAGTTTTAAAGTTATTATTTCAAAAGTTATACACTTTATGTGTGTGCTCATTTTTTAATATGTTTTGCCTAATATACTATAAGTAAGCTCATGAGAGCAGTATCTATTTTAGCCACAATTATATTCAGGGTTGAATTCATTCACTAATATATAGGTGGCACTCCAGGGGTATTTTCAAAATGAACTGAGAAACAGTTTTTTAAAAATATTTCCAAATTGAGGATAGGTTTGGAAGTAGTTTGAATTCATTATCAACACTCTTAAAATCAAATTTTAATAGATTGGTAAGAAACAGTGGCTTTTTATTGGGTCATAGAAAGAATAAACACAGTTAAGCAATCAGTCTCATTTTCATAAGTGTTTGAAAAAAAAAATCATGAAATCAAGAAACTTCTTTGTCTTTGCATCACATACTATACCATGTCAACAGAAGTTGACTATTTTGTCACTGTAAGACTGTCCTTTGTCATCATTTATTAAAAAATACAAATATACACCAGAGTTTAGTTATTTTTAAAAGTGACTTCCCGTAGTGCAACCCTTGACAGTTACGGGGGAAGGAGGGTGTTCTTTTTCTTTTTTTTGTAATCCAGGTGCTTGACTTAAGCTTTGATTGCCAAGGCATTCACTGCAAACACAGCTATCTCGGATAAACACAATGCAGTCACATGACTAGATAAAGAGTCAGGCCACCTTCTCCACTGAGGCTCCTTTGTTTTGGGCCACTATTTTTCTCTTCTCAAGCTTTAAATTCCCGCTCTTAGGTTTTAAATTCACCAATAAAGAGTGAGCCTGGGGAACCTTAGACCTCCACCCTTGACCCCAATAAAAGAAGAACCCCTGGTGCTTGTTCACTCAGTCTTGCACTCTCTCTCTACCCAAGACTTCACTGTGTGGTTCCAGGTATGCTGTAAAATTTCCAGTTTCTGTAAGTAATAAATTTGTATTTTTTCAAAGTTTACTGATGGTTATGGTTAAAGGGTATTTTGCAATCATAAGAACCACAAAGCTAGTCGCACCACAACACTGGTAATTGATGGACTCAGACAGCTACATAACACCTCTCTAAACACTTCAATTCATCCCATTTCTTTCTTTTCCTTTCTACTTTTGCTGTGTTGCACTGCTCTGGTAAAGATGCTATATATATCCTGTTCATGTCCTGTTAGACTTCCAAATACTTAACTAAAATAATTCCTCCCTTAAAGATCTTGAAGAAAATGGGTATTTATTTGTGTGATGCAAATTGTGAAGAGAGGATGTGCTCTATTTCTCATTGACTTTTAGCCTGTTGTTAAAAACTGGAGATGTTAAAAAAAAAAAAAAAACTGGAGATGTTGATTTGCCCCAACAAAATCTGGCATATTGAGTATAGCACTTTCACAGCATCATCTTTTAGGATTTGAAATAGCTCAACTGGAATTCCATCACCTCCACTAGTTTTGTTCATAGTGATGCTTCCTAAGGCCCACTTGACTTCGAATTCTAGGATGTCTGGCTCTAGGTGAATGATCACACCATCGTGATTATTGGATCATGAAGCTAGGTTCCTTTCTTTGCCTTGAAGCCTCAAACCTAGCCAAGACCTCACTGATCTCTTACTTGGACTTATTCTTTGCTCCATGCTTCATCTATTGCCCTAAGCCTAGAGGATCACATCAGTGATCATTATTAACTTTTCAGTATTTTGCCACAGCCTCATTATCAAAATAAAAATGTTCCCTCAAAGCACATCATCAGAACTATCTCAAGGCCCTCACATCTCTGTTGCTTTTATTGCTTCACTCATTAGCTACTTACAACCCTGAAGATAAGCAGTGTTCAGTACAGCCCACTCACCTCTTTTAACAGTCACACTTGAACTTTGAATGGCCTTTTTTTCTTGGCCTCTTTCCTTCTGTCTTACAGGTTAATCCTACATGGTGCTACCTGAAGAAAGCTATCCAATTTCTAGCTTTCTCTTTCCATACAACCCTAGGGGGAAAAGTAAGCCATTTTTAGCAAATATTTAGCTGATTTGTTAATTTCTACAAAGTTTAAGAAGGAAATAAATTTGGATTGGCCTCAGAAGAACAGATGCACAATACACTAATAATTCAGAATTTGGAATTGAGGGGTGAGAGTTCCAAGAAAGAAATACAATGGCAGGAGAAATTATATCTCATTTCAAGGAACAGCAAATTTTCCAATCTAGCTGGATGATGGTATATACAAGTGGAAGAAGAGAAATATGTCTAAAGAGCTAATGTAGGGTCAAATTGCTCTGGGCTTAAAAAAATTAGGTGTTGGGACTCTATTCCTAATCCAACAGCCTTTTACAAAAGAGCAACACTGAGATTTTTGCATAGTTCGTGCCACTGGGAGGTGAGCTACAGAACTGAGCTGAGCTTCTGAACTACTCTAGCCAAGTAGTTCAAAAGGAATTGCAGGAAGAGTCCAAAGGCTAGAGACAAATTAAGCCACTGATAAGATCTTCAAGGTGTGAGTTCATCCTGGCTGGAGGGGGAGCTGTAGCTGTAGACTAGGTGAGGAGGTGGAAAGGATGCAAAGTGCATAGACAAGAGAGAGTTACAGGAGTTAGAACCTAGCTTCACGACCCAATGATCACGATGGTGTGATCACTCACCTAGAGCCAGACATCCTGGAATGCGAAGCCAAGTGGGCCTTAGGAAGCATCGCTACAAACAAAGCTAGTGGAGGTGATGGAATTCCAGTTGAGCTATTTCAAACCCTAGAAGATGATGCTGTGAAAATTCTATACTCAATATTCCAGCAAATTTGGAAAACTCAGCAGTGGTCACAGGACTGGAAAAGGTCAGTTTTCATTCCAATCCCAAAGAAAAGAAATGTCAAAGAATGCTCAAACTACTGTATGATTGCACTCATCTCACACGCTAGTAAAGTAATGCTCAAAATTCTCCAAGCCAGGCTTCAGCAATACGTGAACTGTGAACTTCCAGATGTTCAAGTTAGTTTTAGAAAAGGCAGAGGAACCAGAGATCAAATTGCCAACATCTGCTGGATCATCGAAAAAGCAAGAGAGTTTCAGAAAAACATCTATTTCTGCTTTATTGACTATGCCAAAGCCTTTAACTGTGTGGATCACAATAAACTGTGAAAAATTCTGAAAGAGATGGGAATACCAGACCACCTGACCTGCCTCTTGAGAAACCTGTATGCAGGTCAGGAAGCAACAGTTCGAACTGGACATGAAACAACAGACTGGTTCCAAATAGGAAAAGGAGTTCGTCAAGGCTGTATATTGTCACTCTGCATATTTAACTTATATGCAGCGTACATCATGAGAAATGCTGGGCTGGATGAAGCACAAGCTGGAATCAAGATTGCTGGGAGAAATATCTATAACCTCAGATATGCAAATGATACCACCCTTATGGCAGAAAGTGAAGAAGAACTGAAGAGCCTCTTGATGAAAGCAAAAGAGGAGAGTGAAAAGTTGGCTTAAAGCTCAACATTCAGAAAACGAAGATCATGGCATCCGGTCCCACCACTTCATGGGAAATAGATGGGGAAACAGTGGAAACAGTGTCAGACTTTATTTTTCTGGGCTCCAAAATCACTGCAGATGGTGATTGCAGCCATGAAATTAAAAGATGCTTATCCTAGGAAGGAAAGTTATGACCAACCTAGATAGCATATTAAAACACAGAAACATTACTTTGCCAACAAAGGTCCATCTAGTCAAGGCTATGATTTTTCCTGTGGTCATGTATGGATGTGAGAGTTGGACTGTGAAGAAGGCTGAGTGCCGAAGAACTGATGCTTTTGAACTGTGGTGTTGGAGAAGACCCTATAGGGTAACTTGGACTGCAAGGAGATCCAACCAGTCCATCCTAAAGGAGATCAGTCCTGGGTGTTCATCCGTTCATGACTACTGAAAAGACCATAGCTTTGACTTTTATTATGCTGTCTAGGTTTATCATAGCTTTCCTTCCAAGATGCAAGTGTCTTTTAATTTCATTGCTATAGTCACCATCCTTGGTGATTTTGGAGCCCAAGAAGAGAAAATCTGTCACCGCTTCCATTTTTTCCCCTTCTGTTTGCCATGAAGTGATGGGACCGGATGCCATGATCTTAGTTTTTTAAATGTTGAGTTTTAAGGCAGCTTTTCCACTCTCCTCCTTCACCCTCAGCAAGAGGCATTTTAGTTCCTCGTCACTTTCTGGCATTAGAGTAGTATCATCTATGTATCTGAGGCTGTTTTTAAAATACCTTACAAAAGAAAAGAGACTGAAGATAGAATACCAGATGGGGGTAGGAAGAGAATCATAAAAAGAGAAAAGAGGAATTTCCTGAGGAAAATATGTATTGTACCATGTGCAATAGGTACAATACATCTTGTACCTGGACATGGAATGAAATTGTTAAATGGCATCACCGACTTGATGGACATGAGTTTGAGAAAGCTCTGTGAGTTGGTGATGGACATGGAGGCCTGGCATGCTGCAATCCATGGGACTGCAAGAGGTGGACATGACTAAGTGACTGAACTGACTGACCAGGTCCAGGAGCCAATAGAGAACTGAAAAGTGGTGATTCAGTTTGGCAATGAGGAAGTTACTGATAGTTATTGTTCTTGTAGGATGGTTGTATTTATGACAGTTTCAAACAGTGAAGTTGATAAGGAGTAGATGGTAAGAAATTAAATGTGGTGAATTTAGACTATTCTAATAATTTTAGTAGTAAAGGGAAAGAGAAAAAGATCATAGTAGCCTGAGGTCCAAAGCAAACTTATATTTTCTCCACTTGAGACTTTTTATCTATGATTCTCCATGTGAAATAATTTAATTTGCATTTCACTTTATCGACTCACACATTGACTGACAAAGTACACTCTAAAGGGCTTGTGAAATAGACAGGGTCATTAGTCTTGGCGCTAATGAGAAATTACAGTATTTTTGCTATAATGATAAGTTGGCATGTGAATATTTAACATATGAAAAAGCCTTCAGAGAGTCAGCTGCTCCCACTGTTCATTATCTTATGTGTGGGGTTATTTTCTTGGCAGAAAATACCATTTGGTTGTGAATCTATCATCATTAGGAGAGGAATAAAGATTTTTAACAATACACATTCTCCTTCTGGAAAAACGATAATTGCTCCCTCTTAAGTTTCCATGTCCTGGCTCTAAGTTCCTCCCACACCCTTCTGTTTCTCTACAATTAAAGCCTTTTTTACTGGTCAGTCAAATTTAAGCTCACTAGCAAATTTCTACATTATGAAAATATGGAGCATTTTGTGCGAAAAGATATTTCTTGTCACTAGCCAACACTTTATAAAGTCTGCACTTGCTTAGAGAGCTCTGATGAACTTCACAGTATGCTTCGTTTTTCAGCAGCATGCATCCAAATATCATTTAGAGAGTACTCGTGTTCTCACCCAGAGGTAGACCTGAACATAACTGTACACAAGCATTCAGTTCCTAGCTCTGAAACAACACCCAATTATTGGACTGAAGTAACACTACTACTACTTCTCAAAGCCAACTGGACATAGTAGTTGTACTGATCAGACTAGAAATCTTTCCCTTTGGTGTTGTAGGATTCAGAAAACTTTTTCTGTAGAGGGCCAGATAATAAATATTTTTGGCTTTGCATGCTATATAGTCTCTGTTGGGACTTCTCAACCCTATTGTTGTAGTACAAAAGCAGCCACAGACAATGACTAATTGTGTGACTTTATTCCAATAAAACCTTATTTACAAAATAGGCATCAGGCTAGAATTGTCTCACTGGCTTTAGTTTTCCAATCCCTGCTCTAGAAAAGGACCCTGAGTGGGATATGCCATTTAACCATCCACGAGAACACAAGATGGAGAATCCAAATACATCATTGAAAAGATGCTAAATTCTCCTTTGATGCCAGGTCACTCTTGCATCTTAGACATTTGTACCTTCTCTCAAGAATTCCTCTATACATCCTTCAGTTCTTTCAACCTGTGTTTTTCCTGTACCATGACACACAATATTTTTACTTCTCTATCTTTCTTATAGCACACATTAATTAATAGCTCTATCTAGCCTGATTCTACTGAGTCTGGACTCTTATCTCTCCAGGGTCTGACTTTTAGCATTTTCCCTTAAGTCCAAACACAATACCTTAGGGAAAATGCATTCAATTTTAGGCCCTCAAAGAACCAACTAGAAAAAGAAGTACTCACACACAAAGGATATATTTTCTTACCCAGGCATAAAATATTTTCTCTCTTCTTTATTGTCTCACATCCTCATGGTTGAAATTGCTACACCAGCCCCAAGTGTCCTCAACACTGGCGTGCAGTACACCACTTTTCCTTTCTTCTTAGCTTAAATTTTCGGTCTTTAGAGTCTCAATACAATATAGGAGAAAGAAGACAGACTTGTATTCTGGGTCTGACCTGCTTCGGTCTTGGGTAGGTTACTAGATGCATGTTAAAGCATGATATCTTGGAGTACTGGCTCTCTGCTGTGCTCCTACGAGTCTTTATACTACTCAGGTAATCACTCCCACCACTTGGTGAAAATTTAATTTTTCTGAAGAATATTTGTTTTAGCTGCTTTCCATATTGAGGATATAATTAATATTTTAAAGACATTTTATACTGTTTTAAAAAAAAATTTTTAGAGAAACATTTATTTTACAAATGAGGAAACAGCTTCAATGAAGTAAAGTGATTTGTTAAAAATCACCTAGCTGGTGATTACCAGAATCGACAGTAAGGCAATTTCTATCTCCACATTTTTTCTCTTCCCTAGTTTTCTCTTTTCCTATTACACTATTTTGTTTCACTTCACCTTAGCAAATACTCATATTAGCAAATATCAAGCTATTAATATATTGTGAACCTTTCATAGAATCATAATTGTCATTAGATGTAAAGAACCCACTTGATCACTGTTATTTTAAATCTTTCCAGATTAAGTATTTTGCTTGGTTTTGCTTGGATATAGAAATACTTTTTTGATAATAAACTTGTATCCAGTAACCTTACTAAATTCATTTATTAATTCTAATCTATATCTGTAACTCCTTTTGGATTTTCTATGTACACTACCATTCTGTCTATAATTCAATTTACTTTACTTTCTTTTCAATGTGATACTTTTTTTTTCTTTCCTGATTGCACTTGATAAGATTTCTGGTGCATTACAGAATAAAAATGGTAATAACAGACATCTTGTCTCTTTTCTGGCCTTAGGAAGAAAAAGTTCAATATTTTTGCACTAGCTATGATATTAGCTACAAGGTTTTTTGTTTTTGTTTCATTTACTTTACTTTACCTTATACCATTTATAAAAACATAGTGTGACTGTAGAGAACTAAGGAGGATATCTAAAATATAAAACTATAGGATTCTGAAGAAAATTTAGGACTATGACTTCAGATTTCTTAAAATAATTTCTTAAACAAAAGAAAAACTATCCAAAGCAAAAATTATCAGAGGAAAATAGACAAATTAGATGACATTAAAATTAAGTCTCTCATCAATCAAAAATACCATAGATAAAACTAATAGATAAGTGACAGACTGAGAGATCTGTAAAATCCATATCGTACAAGACACTAATATCTAGAATGTATGGGACACATCTGTACAGATAGAAAGCCAGACTGTCAGGTGAGAATGAAATGCTGAAGTTCGCTGTTGATCACTGACATGCTACTTCAACAACACTTAACAAACAAAAAATGCTAGGAAGAAGTCTTCGTAGGCTGCTAGTAAGAGTTTAAACACGTATAGTTTTTCTGAAGAGCAACCTGGAAGTCTCTTGGAATTTTTCTCAAAGGTTCACAAGGAAAGAGTACATTGTGTTTATAATTGCAGGGAGATGAAGGCAACAGAAGTGCTAAGAGAGTGGGAAAATAAAAGGTAGTCCATACAGTGAATGTCTGTGTTCCAGTAGACATACACCGCATAAGGCTCAGAAGCATAAAGTTGGATGAAGAAAGGAAGAAATCAAATAAAACTTTTAGCAAAATACCATTTGTGTAAATCACAAAAATACTCATAGAAAATGAGACATCGTGTTTTTAGGGTTTAAACACATATATCTAAACAACCATATGTAAGGGTAAACATGAAATAGACTAATATATAACTAATCTTGGAAAAGAAATGAAACAAAATCATGGGGGAAGATAGTGCAATTAAATAAAAGATCTTGCACAGACCAATGATGATATGGTTCTGTAGATCATGGAATATGATAAATTCTGTGCCATTTAAATCTTTTTAAAAATGCATACTGTCACAAAATTATACATATATATGCTTTTTTTGCATACGTGTATGTGGAGAGACACATACATGTGTCTGACTGAACATTATATGATTGAAGCACATTATATATGGAGTATGTACTCCAACTATGAATAATTTTATCTGTTTATGAAAAATGATTTTGCTTTTCCTCTTCATGCTTTTCACATTTTCTAAATCTTTCTCAATAAATATTACATAATCAGAAAAAAGCTATATATTTTTTAATTAAATGGACACATTGCTAAAGGAGAAGGCAATTTTAAGCACTTTATTCTGACAGTTTTTTAAAATGGAGTCAGAGATTTCTTTTATCTTCAGTAGCAGTACCCATTACAATAGTTCTTGAATGGGAAAATCATTGAAAAAGCAGGACCCTGTGTAATATCTCACTCTTAAGAGATACAGGGTTGTTGCAGAGTTGTTTCAGTGCTACTCTCTCAATTCATCCCACCCTGTCTTTCCCCCACTGTGTCCACAAGTTTGTTCTCTATGTCTGTCTCTCTATTCCTGCCCTGCAAATAGGTTCATCAGTACTATTTTTCTAGATTTCATATATATGTGTTAATATATTATATTTGTTTTTCTCTTTCTGACTTACTTCACTCTGTATAACAAGCTCTGTAGAGGTTAATCTACCTCTACAGAAGTAACTCAAATTCATTCCTTTTTTATGGCTGAGTGATATTCCACACATTACCATATGTAAAATAGATAGCTAGAGATAGTGGCAAATTGCTGTATAATACAGGGAGCTCAACCCAGTACTCTGTGACAACCTGGAAGGGTAGAATGAGTTAGAGGGTGAGAGGGAGGTTCAAGAGGGTGGGGACATATGTGTACTTACGTAAGACAGAAGTCAACACTACATTGTAAAGCAATTTTCCTCCATATAAAAATAAATTTAAAAAAACGTAACAAGGAAAAAAAAAAGTTTCAGGATTACTGCTGATTGAAGTAATCATTTCCAAAGTCCAGATTTCCCATGGAATGTTTGTTCTGACAGCACTCTAGGTGTTGTTAGATCTCTGGGACATGACCTTGTGTCAGCTAGCAAAGGGGAAAAAAGATTTGTTTGGATTATTCTATAAACCCTTTTCACTGTGAGAGCCTATTGTTTCCTTAGCCATCTGCAGATTAGTTCTCTGGATACCACAAACTGGATACCACAATTTTTGTTTAAGGTAAGTGACATAATGATTTCATTTGTAATTTTAAGATTTCAAAATCATAGATCATGCTTCCAACAAACTTGCCCTTTCATGCATGAAAATACATAACAGATTACAGTCTTTTACCTTCCTTTTAAAGTAAGATGTAACTATTTTGCTTAAACCTCAAAAGAACCAAAAGGTTCATATTTCTTACAGAAGTGTCCTTCCAGAGAGCTGCCTTGGTGAATCAAGTTTTTCTATGAGATAAACTACATTTAAAAGTAAAGCAAACATACCTTTTAGCCAAAGACTAGTCATGTGCCTGGGCTCCCCAGATAGCACCAGCAGCAGTAAATACAACTTCTTGAGCTTCTAGGGCATGGGCAGAAGGAAAAAATAAAAAATAAGAGATTCAAGACATTTACAGGAAGATGGAAAGGAAGAACTTGAACTTAGGGTCAGACTAGAACATCTTCTGAACCTGTCAGGTAAGATGTGCTGAACTGCCTTAGGAACAAATCATTCATGTGAGTCAAGGACATGGTAAGGTGATGGATCAGAATAAAATGGATTTCACTCTATAATAGAATTCTCCACATGCTCACATAGCCATCTTCAATGGTTCAATGGAACTGCTCATTTTTAGAGTTCAAGAGGGTTGGCAATGAGAAAACTTCCAGAACTGCTGCTCTTCTACCATGCTACTGCAGTGGAAAATTTTTCTTAACTATGTTTCTCTACTCACTGAAAATTTTTTTGTTCCATGTTTATATGAAAATTGTGTGGTAATGGGCATAATGCCTGCATGAAATTTTAGATATCTCCAAAATGTCTAAAGATGTTAAAAATTGATAAATAAGGAATGCTTTGATATTAGATGCTGGGCTATGATAATAAAAAAATAAAAGAAATAATTATCTTTATTTGAATGAGAATTATTTTAACATAAGTCAACTTTTCCTTATAACAATAAAATGTTATAAAAGCTACTGATTAGCTATTTTATTAGCATCTCCTCAAATAAGAATCTTTGGCGTTATCATCTTCATTTACAGCATTTTCCAAGTTGTCTCAGAATAGTATAGGCAAATATGAGATTAGAATATTTTATATGGATTCTGTTATTGCAGTTTTATGATAAGAGGAATAAAATCCACCTATACTTTTCAAGCTTTTGGAAGTTAAAACAGAGTGTCTGCTGAGAATTGAGAACTAGTAATCTTTTGTAATTCAATTTTGCCCGATCATTTACATGCTGATCCCACAAAATAAGAATTTATTTTCTTTACAACTGAATTATTCTGGAACATATCTATCTCTTCAAAATTTAATAAGAAAAAGATCAAATAAATAAACAACAGGAAAACCCCCTCTGTTTAGATCTCTTTCCTTGCTGAAACGGTTCCTGCTTGACAAGGTCCCAATTTGGGGGTGGGGGATGGGATGTGGTCTGTCTAGTGATTAATAAGAAAACTTCATATTGTTTAGAAGCCTCAGGGCCCTTGGCAGCTGGTAGAAAGCCAGTAGAAAATCATTCAATCTCAGCTTGGGTTTGATGTGTAGCATATAGAACTCATACTATGTATTTGGTTTGAACCCCGCCTAATTTCTGGACACTCTTATGCCAAAGTCTATGGTTCTGTATTGCTGAAGAAAACCAGAAAAGGTGAGTTAAATACCAGTGAACTAAAATTAGGCTACCCTAGTGGCTCAGATGGTAAAGAATCTGCCTGCAATGTGGGAGACCTGAATTCCATCCCTGGGTTGGGACGATCCCCTGGAGAAGGGCATGAAAACCCACTCCAGTACTCTTGCCTGGAGAATCCCTGTGGACAAAAGAGCCTGAAAGACTACAGTCCATGGGGTCGCAAAGAGTCAGACATGACTGAGAGAACTAAAATTGGCAGGCAAGTGCAGTGGTCTTTAAAGGAGTCTCTTGTTTTTATGATTGAAACAGCCTATGGGTGTAGCAACTTACATGTATCCTATGGCTGATTCATGTTGATGTATGGCAGAAACCAGGTCCATACTGTAAAGTAACTATCCTCCAATTAAAAATAATTTTTTTTAAAGTTTGGATAAAAATCATGAAAAGCATCTTCAGTTTCTGTCTACCTCCTCAGACAGTGATAATGAATTCTGTTTCTTTATAACTCATTCAATGAATACTCAAATAGGTGTCAATTCCATTTCAAATTAAAGGACATATTCAGCCACATGTCAGAGGATTTTGTTGCTTTTATTCTAGGATTTTTCTCTGAGCTTGTAGGACAATTTGAAAATGTTTACTGACTGACATACTAAATGATGTAAATTAGAAAGACAAATGCCATATGATATGGGCAATATACAATATGATACAAGTGAACTTCGGAGAAGGCAACGGCACCCCACTCCAGTACTCTTGCCTGGAAAATCCCACGGATGGAGGAGCCTGGTGGGCTGCAGTCCATGGGGTCGCTAAGAGTCGGACATGACTGAGCGACTTCACTTTCACAAGTGAACTTATTTACAAGACAGACTCATAGAAAGCAAATTTATGATTACCCAAAGGGGAAAAGGGTAGGAGAGGGATAAATTAGGAGTTTCGAGTTAGCAGATACAAACTACTATATACAAAGGAAATAAACAAGATCCTACTGCATAGCACAGGAAACCATACATCCAGTTTATTTATATATATATTTGGGCTACCCTCATAGCTAAGTCTATAACCCTTAGCTAATCTCTAACCCTTGTGGCTCAGATGGTAAAGCGTCTGTCTACAATGCGGGAGACCCAGGTTCAATCCTTGGGTCGGGAAGATTCCCTGGAGGAGGAAATGGCAACCCACTCCAGTATTCTTTCCTAGAAAATCCCATGGACGGAGGAGCCTGGTGCAAGCCACTGTCCATGGGGTCGCAAAGAGTTGGACATGACTGAGCAACTTCACTATCTTTCTTTCTTTCATAGCTAAGTCAGTTAAGAATCTGCTTGCGATGCAGGAGACCCAGGTTCTAGTTCTGGGTTGGAAAGATCCCCTGGAGTAGGAAATGGCATCCCACTCCAGTATTCTTGCCTGGAGAATCCCAAGA
>NW_011494903.1:1680503-1718741 GCF_000754665.1 Bison bison bison
TAAATCACTTTGCTGTATCCTGGAAATTGTTGCTGTTTTTCAATCTCTCAGTCATGTCTGGCTCTTGGTAACCCCATGGACTACACAGCAAGCCAGGCTTCCCTGTCTTGCAGTGTCTCTCAGTTTGCTCAAACTTATGTCCATTGAGTCAGTGATGTCATCCAATCATTTCATCCTCTGTTACCTTCTTCTTCTCCCACCCTCAATCTTTCCCAGCATCAGGGTCTTTTTCAATGAGTCAGCTCTTCTCATCAAGTGGCCAAAGTATTGGAGCTTCAGCTTCAGCTGAATATTCATCAGTCCTGACAATGAACATCAGGACTGATTTCCTTTAGGACTGACTGGTTGGCTCTCTTTGCAGTCCAAGGGATTCTCAAGAGTCTTCTTCAGCACCACAGTTCAAGAGCATCAGTTCTTCAGCACTCAGCCTTCTTTATGGTACAACTCTCACATTGGTACCTGTCTACTAGAAAAACCACAGCTTTGACTAGGTAGACATTTGTCGGCAAAGTAATGTCTCTGCTTTTTAACACACTGTCTAGGTTAGTCACAGCTTTCCTTCCAAGGATAAGTGTCTTTTAATTTCATGGCTTCAGTAACCATCCACAGTAACTCTGGAGCCCAAGAAAATAAAGCCTGTCACTGTTTCCACTTTTTTTCCCCCATCTATTTGCCATGAGGTTAATGGGACCAGATGCCATGATCTTAGTTTTCTGAATGTTGAGCTTTAAGCCAGCTCTTTTACTCTCCTCTTTCACCTTCATCAAGAGGCTCTTTAGTTCCTCTTCATTTTCTGTCATTAGAGTGGTATCATCTGCCTGTCTGAGGTTATTGATATTTCTCCCAACAATCTTGATTCCAGCTTCCAAGTTGAGCTTCATCCAGCCTGGCATTTTGCATGATGTACTCTGCATAGAAGTTAAATAAACAGGGTGACAATATACAGCCTTGACTTACTCCTTTCCCTATTTGGAACCAGTTTGTTGTTCCATGTCCAGTTTTAACTGTTGCTTCTTAATCTATAGATAGGTTTCTCAGGAGGCAGGTAAGGTGGTCTGTTATTCCCATATCTTTAAGAATTTTCCACAGAGTTTGTTGTGATCCACACAGTCCATGGCTTTAGCATAGTCAGTGAAGCAGAAGTATATGTTTTTCTTGAATTCTCTTGCTTTTTCTATGATACAATGGATGTTGGCTATTTGATCTCTGGTTCCTCTGCCTTTTCTAAATCCAGCTTGTACATCTGGAAGTTCTTGGTTTATGTACAGTTGAAGAGATGGGAATACCAGATCACCTGACCTGCCTCTCGAAAAATCTGTATGCAGGTCAAGAAGCAATAGTTAGAACTGGACATGGAACAACAGACTGGTTCCAAATAGGAAAAGGAGTACGTCAAGGGTGTATATTGTCATCCTGCTTATTTAACTTATATGCAGCGTACATCACGAGAAATGCTGGGCTGGAAGAAGCACAAGCTGGAATCAAGGTTTCCAGGAGAAATATTAATAATCTCAGATATGCAGATGACACCACCCTTATGGCAGAAAATGAAGAAGAATTAAAAAGCCTCTTGATGAAAGTGAAAGTGGAGAGTGAAAAAGTTGGCTTAAAGCTCAACATTCAGAAAACTAAGATCATGGCATCCAGTCCCATCACTTCACGGCAAATAGATGGGAAAACAGTGGAAACAGTGACAGACTTTATTTTTGGGGGGCTCCAAAATCACTGCAGATGGTGACTGCAGCTGTGAAATTAAAAGATGCTTGCTCCTTGGAAGAAAAGCTATGACCAACCTAGACAGCATATTAAAATGCAGAGACATGACTTTGCTAAGAAAGTTCCATCTAGTCAAAGCTATGGTTTTTCCAGTAGTCATGTATGGATGTGGGAATTGGACTATAAAGAAAGCTGAGCACCAAAGAATGGATGCTTTTGAAGTGTGGTGTTGGAGAAGACTCTTGAGAGTCCCTTAGCCTGCAAGGAGATCCAACCAGTCCATCCTAAAGGAAATCAGTCCTGAATATTCACTGGAGGGAGTGATGTTGAAGCTGAAACTCCAATACTTTGGCCACCTGATGTAAAGAACTGACTCATTTGAAAAGACCCTGATGCTGGGAAAGATTGAAGGCAGGAGGAGAAAGGGACAACAGAGGATGAGATGGCTGGATGGCATCACCGACTCAATGGACAAGAGTTTGGGTAAACTCCAGGAGTTGGTGATGGACAGGGAGGCCTGGCGTGCTGCAGTCCATGGGTTTGCAAAGAGTCAGACACGACTGAGCAACTGAACTGATACTGATAACTGTTGACACCTAGCTTGGAGAATTTCGAGCATTACCTTACTAGCATGTGACATGAGTGCAATTGTGTTGTAGTTTGAACATTCTTTGACATTGCTCTTCTTTGAGATTGGAATGAGAATTGGCCTTTTCCAGTCCTGTGGCCACTGCTGAGTTTTCCAAATTTGCTGGCATATTGAGTGCATGTTTTGTTAGAGATACAAAAATCAAAATGGCAGTATTAGGGGGCAAGTATGGTTTTGCTAACTCCATCCATTAACTCACAGATCCTCAAGGCTGCACAGCACATGGGGAACTACTGATCCAAGTTTTTTCTGGCATTTAGCCACATCTGAGCAAACCCTCTTGTGGTCTGGGTGGTGAAGTTCCAAGCATGTAGATTAGTATTACTAGAAATCGAATGAAAGGATACATCTCATCTAAGAATGTGGAGTCTGGGGCTTACTTGTCATGTAGCTTCAACCTTATGTACCTGCTAAAGCCTCAGCCTCATCATCCCTAAAATGAGGAAGTTTAACCTAAAGGTTTCAAAGACCCTTTCCAGCTCTAACTTCTCTGAGTCTAAAAGTAGAGATAATGGGACAATGAACCTTTAGCAAGCTATTAATACCAAGATGCCAGGAAACTAAACAGAGCTTCAGAAAGAAAGGTTCCAAAGTCCTTCCCCAGTCCCAGAAAGGTATGAAGAACTGAAAGGAAGTACTAGGTAATACTTGAGGGTACTGTCTGCACAAAATAAGTAATTATCTTAAAAAGTGTAAGATCATATAAAAAATTCCATTTGGAAATGGAATGTGATACAAATATTTACTACACACTTTGATTGGTTTTTTTCCTTTACAGGGTTTGTTTTCATTCTTCTAAGTGATACGATCTCCTCTTTGTAGAATTTTGTCTTTATTTAAATTAGCAACATCATTTAGAATTTCTTCTACACAGTGCTGGTAATGTCCTCAGTTTAACAACATGAGAACTGAAGGATCATCCTCTCTATCACATTTCCAAAATAAATGGTGGTTTTCACACTGGATTACATACATTTTAGGGCTGGTTTAGGGAATTGGAGGCTAGTTTATGCCCACTGACTTCAGCCTGGCTGGCCAGTGGCAGCTTCATTTTTATTCTGTATTGGAGTTCTACATAGATTTCTTTTTTTTTAAGTTTCACTGCTTAAAAAAAGGTTGACTTTCCTGACTGGGTTTGAACTACACCATACTAACTAATTGTACATTATGATATACCTTCATTCAATGAACACTTACTGATGCCTGTTCTTTACCCAGCCAATGTGATAGATGTTGAGTGGTAAGATGACTGGGATTTGGTACTGACTCTTAGTCTTGTGAGCCACTTGGGCTTCCCTAGTGGCTCAGATGGTAAAGCGTCTGTCTGCAATGCAGGAGACCCGGTTTCGATCCCTGGGTTGGGAAGATCTCCTGGAGAAGGAAATGGCAGCCCACTCCAGTATTCTTGCCTGGAAAATCCCATGGACCGTGGAGCCTGGTAGGCTACCGTCCATAGGGTCGCAAAGAGTCGGACACGACTGAGCGACTTCACTTTCACTTTGTCTTGTAGCCTATCACTCACAGTTCAGAGAAACTTAACTAGTACTGGGATTTTGAACTATGGGAATGTCCACCCTAAAAGTCTTTAGAAATAGGATTTATACTCATAAGGTTGTGAATTTATACGTGTTGACTTAAGGAAGGCAAGATGTTTTCAAAGATCATATTTGAGGCTGTAACCGAGAATGATTTGTTAAGTTTTACCCCATGAATGTTTGATATGTATTACATCATTTCTTTTCAGGATCTGGAGGCCCTCCAGGCATGGCCAGACACTCCGTCTTGTATTTTATCCTGCTGAGCGCTCTAATTGACAAGAGCCAAGCCTGTTTCTGTGATCATTACCCATGGAGTCAGTGGTCCAGCTGCTCAAAAACCTGCAATTCTGGAACCCAGACCAGACAGAGGTGGGTGTGGGCTTTGTAGCTTTTCTATGTGCCCTGGGAAACCTCAAGGACAGAATTAGCAAAATCAAAAAGTGCCACACTAAGCAATGGGAAAGAAAATATATCTGCAAGTATAATTTTTGCAGAGTACAATCTGCAAAAAATTTTTTACTTTTAAAAAGAACTCATGAATTTGGATGGAATTTGATGTCTTTTCCACGTAAGGTTAAAGTGGAGTCTACTTTTGTTCTCTCCATAAAATTGAAGCATTTTAAAGAAATTCAATTAAGAATCTGTGCAATATTTTCAGTTGACTATTTAATTTACTTAGAATCACTACTTGGGTTTTTTTTTTTTTTTTTTTCAATCAGCACATAACTCTGCTTGCCTACAGTTAGTGAGTTAATTATAGAGAATTTTCTACTCATTAAACTGAGTCTAACAGGACCTCAATTGAGCAGCACTGCTAGCTATTAGCTCGATTGTTGGCATGGACAAGAAGGCAAGAAAACTGTGTTTTACTTGGTAACACTTAATAATTCAGTCTTTTCATTAATTCAGATAATTCCTCCCCCATAGTTTCTTTAAATCTGTTAGATATTTCTGTTCCATGAAGACGCTCACGTGACTTGGAAGAAAAAAGGCATATACTTAATGTGTTTTTAACTGTTATGGAACTTTTTAGAGATCTAATTTAGAAAACTATTTTTACATATGTAGTGTGAGTCTCATTAAAATCACCACCTGATGGCCTCAATAAACCATCTACTCCGGATGTAAGAACAGATTTGTTCGTAATACTTCCCTACTCAAGAGTCCCTTAGTAGCTCACTACTGCTGCTGCTGCTGCTAAGTCGCTCAGTCGTGCCCGACTCTTAGCGACCCCATGGACTGCAGCCTGCTAGGCTCCTCAGTCCATGGGATTTTTCAGGCAAGAGTACTGGAGTAGCTCACTACTGCCTGCCAAATAAAGTACCATAATAAAAGTTCATCCCTCTCGATTATGCTCTTCTCAGGTGCATCCCACAAACTCCTCCATGGACATATCATACTCCTTCCCTGCTAATCTGTGCACAAGCTGTTTCCTCTGAACACCCTTCCCTTTGTTGCCTGGAAAACTCACGTGGATTTTTCAAAACGTATCTCTCATGTCACTTTCTCCTTTCATCTTTAGCCCCACAGAGCTCTGGCTCTATCTCAATCATTGTACTTACCACATTGCATTGTCATCTTTTAAGCAATTAGCAGAAACTTTCTTCTTTCTTTTTCTTCCAGTCCCTCCCAGGAATTCCATCACGGCAGGCTTCATAGACGTGTAGCCTGTGCATTCACACAGGACCCCACTCTGAGAAGGGCTGTGGTTTGGCTTCATGCTCTGCCTCCTCTCTTTGGAAATTCTTAAGAATTTATGAATATGTGTTGCTGTTCAGTCTCTCAGTCATGTCTGATTCTTTGTGACCCCATGAACAGTAGCCCGCCAGGTTTCCCTGTGCTTCACTATCTCCCAGAGTTTGCTCAAACTCATGTCCATTGAGTCGGTGATGCCATCGAAACATCTCATCCTCTGTCATCCCCTTCTCCTCCTACCTTCAATCTTTCCCAGCATCAGGGTCTTTTCCAACGAGTTGGCTCTTCACATTTAGGTGGCCAAAGTATTGGAGCTTCACTTTCAGCCTCAGTCCTTCTAATGAATATTCAGGATTGATATCCCTTAGGATTGACTGGTTTCATCTCTTTGCAGTCCAAGGGACTCTTAAGAGTTCTCTAGCACCACAGTTTGAAAGCATCAATTCTTTGGTGCTTAGCCTTCTTTGAACATGTGACCCCCCCACTTTTATTTTGCTTTGTGCCCCACAAATTATGGACCCAGTCTTGAGTTCCATTAAGTGGTAAAAACTGTACATATGGTGGACTGCTTGATTTTCCACGAAAACCTCTTTCCTGTTATTCACTATAATTGATGCTCAATGAATATTTTTCTTATGGGGCTGGAGCCACAGTAAAGACACTCATTCTAAGCAGCTTTCTCCTCCTTATTATAGACGGATTGTTACAGATAAGTACTATTTTGAAAACTTTTGTGGCCAGCTTTGTACCAAGCAGGAGTCCAGAGAGTGTAACTGGCAAACTTGCCCTATCAATTGCCGCCTGGGAGATTATGGACCCTGGTCAGACTGCGACCCTTGTGTTCAAAAACGGGTAAGTGAAATGTGGGTATATTCAGGAAATCAGAATCATAAATTCTCAAATTCCCTGACAAACTCAACAATCATAGAAATGATGAATTACTTTAATTTCTGGAAATAAATTGTCCCAGCTTCCACTGAGGGAAATATTTTAGGGGGAGGCAGGATTCATTTGACATGCTTTATTGGCATGTGAATACCAAAAAAAAGTTCTGCCTGCCACCCCCCAAACCCTGAGGATTGGTATTGCACTCACCCAGCTCTGATTTCCACTGCCTCTGCCCTGTGAGAGCTCACAAAGCAAAAACAGGTGCTAAAAAATGTGCAGTTCAGTCCAAGATTTAAAATCAGACAGAAATGAGGTACATTAATTAAAATGACTCCTTGCCCTTTCTTTAACTGCCCCCTGCTAAGGGAAAGTCCCTCGATTTGTTTATTGTTCCCAGCTGCAATATTTACCTACCTCAAATTCATTCCAGGTAGGGCACTGGCCCGGGTGAATCCCAGTCAGGGTAGGTGCTAAGCATTCAGACATTAGGGAAGTAAAAGGAATTGACCCAATACAAGGAAAGCACCCACTATCTCACAGAGACAGTTAGGTTCCTTTGCACACATCATCTTATTCAAACTTCACATCACATTGTTTTTCTACCCATTTTACAGATGAGGAAGTTATAGCTCATTAGGGGTTAAGTAATTTACCCAAGCACACATCACTAATGAATAGAAATAGAAAGCTACATATTGAACTTGGATTTTTCTGACTTTAAAGTCAGTACTTTTGAATCCTATTCTATTTCTATCCTTCCCTGACTCTTTGATTTACTACTGACCATTTAAAACCTTTCAAAGTGTGGAAAATGTGCCAGCTTTGGTTTCCACAGTGACTTTCTCATACAAAAGCCCGCCCCCATCAATCCTTTCACATTTATCACTTCACACTATGAGGAATAAAAGGGCTACTGTTACAACCTGGAAGATTTATTGCACTCAGGACATGTTCAGTAAATATTTGTGCATTTGATTTTGATTCAATTTAGAATCCTATGATTTCAGAGTTAGAAATCTTCAGAAATTTGTTGTCCCACTTCCTCATTTTACAGGTTGGAAAAACGAGACCCCAAAAGTATTGACTTCCCTAAGAAAACACAGTAACAGAATTGGAAAAAATCATTAGTAATTTAGCAAATGCCACTATAGGAAAAATCACTACTGTGACTGAGAAGCCCAGTTTTCTTAGATACTTTCTGGCTTCGACCCAGCCTCAGAGGTATTCACCTTTCTCTCCTTTCCTTTGAGTTCAAGGTTAGGTCCAGCCTCAGAGGTATTCACCTTTCTCTCCTTTCCTTTTAGTTCAAGGTTAGGTCCATCCTGCGCCCCAGTCAGTTTGGAGGACAACCATGTACGGAGCCTCTCATGACCTTTCAGCCGTGCATTCCATCCAAGCTCTGCAAAATTGAGGAGATTGACTGCAAGAATAAATTCCGCTGTGACAGTGGTAATGTACTTTTGAAAAATGTTCAGTCTTCACTAAAAATGACTAAAGTTATTCCAACTGACTCCCAGAGAAAGTCATGATAGAAAAGTCCCACCATATTTTAAGCCTAGGGAGACAGGGATGTTATGCTACCAATTACGTACTATTCATGTGTAAAATTACAGCTTTCAGGCTATAATCATCTTGACCACTTACCTGATTCCTTTGCTCATCAAGAACAAGTTCCCGGGTTCCTACACTGTTATGAAACAGGAGGAAGAGAATGAGGAGGAGGAAACAGAGGAGGAAGCAGATACTTTTAAAAATCGGCTATTAATAAGCACAACTGAAATAAGCAATTGAAAAGGAGTGATGCATTTTAAAATTTTAATATGGTTTATTAAGATAAGGATATTAATGCTAAGATATTATGTAAAGGGGATGGTTAGAGATGATGTAACAAATTTTCTGGTACTGTCCATTGAATGATTCCAAAGATAATCACAAAAGAGGAGACTGCAAATGATTTAAACAATGGCAACATTCCCTTCAAGTTCAATTCTCATACAGATTCATACATTTTGATATTTAAGTATTGTTAGATTATAATCAAACCTTGAATATACTACTTAATCTATGTATTCTCTTGCTAATTAATAGCTTTCCAAAGCTCAGCATGTTGAACCATCTAGGTCAGATTTCTGCAAACTTTTTCAGGAGAAGTCCAGGTGGTGAGTATTTTAGGCTTTGCAGGCCATACAGTCTATGTAGCAACTATTCAGCTCTGGAATCGTGGCATCAAAGCTGCCACGACTTGGCAGTATACAATAGACAGTATATTCAACAAATGAACATGACTATGTTCCAATAGCATTTTATTTACAAGAGCAAGTAGCAGGTCAGTTTTTGTCCATGGGCCATAGTTCACTGATTTCTTGTATAAATAGTCAATTTTAGTTAAAATAAAATTAGAGTTCTGATGAATAAAATCCAAATTATTTGCATACTCTAAAATACATTGAAAAGTAGAACTAGATGGCAGATTTCAAATTCCCATAGAAAACTGACCCCAGACTTGGACATAATGTTTCTCTTCTCTTACTCTTTGCTTCCTGCCTTCAGCTTTACCAATCTTTTCTGAAAGTCAGACAGGAAGGCTGGTTCCAGGGTTTTCTCTCTGTACCTCATCCCCAGAACGGGATGTGAGGGTGAGACATGGGTAGGGAGATATACATTATGCCTATGTAAATAAGGGGCTTCCCAGGTGACCTTAGTGGTAAAGAAACCACCTGCCAATGCCAGAGACACAAGAGATGTGGGTTCGATTCCTGAGTGGGGAAGATCCCCTGGAGGAGGAAACGGCAACTCACTCCAGTATTCTTGCTGGGAAAATTCTATGAACAGAGAAGACTGGCCGGCTACTGTCCATAGGGCCTCAAGGAGTCAGGTGTGACTGAGCAACTGAGCAACCAACAACCAACTGGAAGCTAACAAGAGGCAAGAAGGATCTTCCCAGAGTTTTGGAGGGAGCATGGCCCTGCAGACATCTGGTTTAGACTTCTGCACTCCAGAACTAGGAAAGAAAAAGTTTCTGAATTTCCGTTTATAAATAAGGTCATGTCACATATTGACAAAACAGGGAATATGAGAAAAACCTTGATGGCAATGGCTAAGGGGATACAGACCTAAGCACTATATTCAGAATATTAAGATAAAAGTTTAAAACTGATGCACATCAATTTGAAGCTTGAAGGGTAATTTCTAGAACAGATTACCAGGGAGAATTCTTATATTCAATAGATGATAAATTATGAAATTTATTATGAAAGAGTTTGTTTATGTCAAAAATATCCACAAGTCTGAGAAGTCTTTAGATATATCCATGTGCTATCAGTTCAAAATGAGTGATTTCAGGAAAGTTACTGGTATAGGCACAGCAATCTCTACTTCATCAGTAATACATCCATAGCTAGTGATATAAACTGAACTATTGAAATGCATTTGTAATGGTTGATAAGCAGCTGCTACCCTGAGCTCTCTTAGTGACCTCTGCCCTACTGTCCAGATCCCTTCATCAGAAATTCCTAGATCTTCCCAGGATCCAACCATTAACTAGTTAATCTCTGGTACAAATATGGTTGGCATCCATTCTGACTGGGTAATGCCATGGGCTCTTGGTTGTTGAATATTCCACTGAAGATGATATACCACTGTACTCTCCTAAAAACATCCACTAATGCCACTCTCAAAGGAATAAAAGATTGGATGGACCATTATTTGTCTGACATATCAGGATGATGTAAGTCATCCTGACAAATATCAGGATGATATTTGGATCAGTTAACAACAGAAAAAAATCTCTATCTTTCCTTTCCACTCTCATGATTGCTCTTCAGAATCTTCCAAGGCTAATTGTATTATTTTGTTCTGTTTATTTTTTTAAAATATTTTCCATGGGTGCACTGTGTCCCTCCATTCTGAACCCTCCTCCCATCTCCCTCCCCACCCCACCCCTCTGGGTTGTCTCAGAGCACTGGCTTTGAGTGCCCTGCTTCATGCATCGAACTTGCACTGGTCATCTATTTTACATATGGTAATATACATGTTTCAATGCTATTCTCTCAAATTATCCCTTTAATGTATGCATGGATCTTTGAGAAGTACCCATGAGGCAAATCCCCATGCACTATGCCAACTCCTCTCAAAGTGCTAACTTTAACACAGAGATGAGAATTTGCAACTGGTTATAAAAATAATATACCATGTAGTAACATAAATCAATTCAAGTAAATAGGAAAATCATATATAATTCTAAATGACTACATAATTCCAGGTGTAAATATATACATGCATGTGTTGGCTAAAGCAAGCTGACTTCTACAAATTCTGTACTATTGAAATGTCCCTTCACCTCTGCCATTCCTTATTTAGTATAGGATATATTTGTGGCTTACAAATCTTTCCCCTTCCTATTCCATTGTGTTTCCATGACCTGGAACCATTCTCAACTGTGCCCCATCAGTCCTATTTCACACTGCCACCCATTCCTAAACTTCGCTCAAGAGAAGTCCTCCTGCTTTCATCCCTACCCTTGCTAATGTTGTTGTTGCTGTTTAGCCACTAAGTCGTGTCCAACTCTGTGCAACCCGTGAACTATAGCCTGCCAGGCTCTTCTGTCTGTAGGATTTTCCCAGCAAGAATGCAGGAGTGAGTTGCCATTTCCTTCTGCAGGGGATCTTGCCGACCCACGGATCAAACCTGAGTCTCCTGAATTAGCAGGTGAATTCTTTATCACTGAGCCACCAGGGAAGCCCACCCTTTTTAACAGAGACTCTATAATATCCCTAAAATTGTTAGCACAAGTTCACAGTGAAGTCAAACAAACCAAAATGTCAGAGTTTGGAACACAGAAAGGTTAACTGCAGAGCCATACAAGGAGATGAGTGGTTCAAGCCCTAAAAACCCCTGAGCTCCCTAAAACATTTCAGTAAAGCATTTTTAAAAGCCAGGTAAGGGAAGGGGGTCACAGGATATGTGATCAGCTCATGCACAGTTCTCTGACTGGCTGGTGATGAGGTAACAGGGTTGTGTCACAGAGGTTAACTTTATCAGTCCTTAGGCTCCAGGAAGCCTGGGGCTACGTGTTCATGGTCATAAAGAGGTTAACATCTTCCATTTGGTAGGGGGTTTTCACACCTTTGAAACAACTCAGGACATGTGCATCAAATGTGTGTGTATATTCAGTAGGTACTTCAGAGAGGAGCTAAAGCAGAGGATACGAGAGAAGGCCAGCTGGGAAAGCCCCACAGGGTCCTGCTCCATTACAGAAGTATCAAATGAATAGACTTTCTTACATATCTGGTACCCTGATCACAAACCTAGGTTAATGAGAATTGTACCTTGCATGTGTATCCCTACCTCCATCTGATAAAATGGGAGTTTTAGAGTAAAATATAAAAAATCAGCTCTTGTTCAAGTTTATAAGTACTAGGTTCAAAACTTTTAAAAACTGTGAGATGTGTCATTTTTTTCTCCTTTAGATAAAGCATCTCTATTTAAAACTAAATTACCCATTCTGCACTGCTCTAGGAAAAGCAAACAAGAAAAACCAGAGATGTGTTATTTTTAAAAACAGGGTATCTTTCAGGTTATATCTTAGGACCGACAGGAATTCAATTCCCTCTATATTTTCAGTCTTGGGTGATTATGATGCTCGTACCTATAAGTGTCTTATTATAAAATTTTGAATAATCAAAGGATGATTTAATTACTTTCATTATATTCCACCTTCTTACTGATGATTCTTCAGCTCAGTTCAGTTGCTCCGTCGTGTCCGACTCTTTGTGACCCCATGGATTGCAGCATGCCAGGCTTCCCTGTCCATCACCAACTCCCAGAGCTTGCTCAAACTCATATCCTGAGTCAGTGATGCCATCCAACCATCTCATCCTCTATCGTCCCCTTCTCCTCCCTCCTTCAATCTTTCCCAGCATCAGGGTCTTTTCCAATGCGCCAATTCTTCACATCAGGTGGCCAAAGTATTGGAGTTTCAGCTTCAGCATCAGTCCTTCCAATGAATACTCAGGGCTGATTTTCTTTAGGATGGATTGGTTTGATCTCCTTGCAGTCCAAGGGATTCCCAAGTCTTCTCCAACACCACAGTTCAAAAGCATCAATTCTCTGGTGCTCAGCTTTCTTTATAGTCCAACTCTCACATCCATACATAACCACTGGAAAACCATAGCTTTGACTAGATGGGCCTTTGTTGACAAAGTAATGTCTCTGCTTTTGAATATGCTGTCTAGGTTGGTCATAGCTTTTCTTCCAAGGAGTAAATGTCTTTTAATTTCATGGCTGCAGTCACCATCTGCAGTGATTTTGGAGTCCAAGGAAATAAAGTCTGTCACTGTTTCCATTGTTTCCCCATCTATTTGCCATGAAGTGATGGGACTGGAGGCCATGATCTTAGTTTTTTGAATGCTGAGTTTTAAGCCAGCTTTTTCACTCTCCTCTTTCACTTACTTTCATCAAGAAGCTTTTTAGTTCCTCTTCACTTTCTGCCATAAGGGTAGTGTCATCTGCATATCTGAGGTTATGGTTATTCCTCCCGGCAATCTTTATCCCAGCTTGTGCTTCATCCAGTCCGGCATTGTGCATGATGTACTCTGCATATAAGTTAAATAAGCAGGGTGACAATATACAGCCTTGACGTACTCCTTTCCCTATTTGGAACCAGTCTGTTGTTCCATGTCCAGTTCTAACTGTTGCTTCCTGACCTGCATACAGATTTCTCAGGAGGCAGGTCAGGTGGTCTGGTATTCCCATCTCTTGAAGAATTTTCCACAGTTTGTTGTGATCTACACAGTCACATACTTTGGCCTAATCAATAAAGCAGAAGTAGATGTTTTTTTCTGGAATTCTCTTGCTTTTTCTATGATCCATTAAGATTATTAACCCCCCAAAAGTTGAAACTAAGTGCTTTCTGGGGAACTCTTTATTAGTAAAAATAAAAAATAAAAAATAAAACAATTCAACAAAATATATAATTTCCTCAAGCACTTTAGTTGATCAAAATAGTCACTCATAGCTGTATTGAAATGTTGATCACAATTTAAGATAGGTAACGAGATGTGTGTGTATGCGTGAGGGTGCTCAGTCGCTCAGTCGTGTCTGACTCGTTGCAACCCCATGGACTGTATAGTCCACCAGGCTCCTCTATCCATGGAATTTTCCAGACAAGATATTCCTGAGTAAAACATTCAATCACTGTTGATGAGACTTGTACAAAATGGTACAGATGCCAGCATTCCTGATTATACGCAAGAGACTGAGGAGCAGGAGACAGGCTATCTGTCATTGTAGACAGAGTGTTTCAGTTTCAGTAATATACAGGCACACACTGTTTCCTAGGATCATTATGAAATTCAGCAAGTTTTAAAAGAAAGGGAATTATCTGAGTTGGTACTATTTTCTAAACTCACTCACATAAATTGCTATCTAACACTGTGGTATCCAGGAATTTAATGTGTCCAAAAAATAGATATAGTAAATTGTATGTAGTGAAACTCTTATTATGGTAATTATAACAGTAATCATATATAGTGAATATCTACAATACAATATTTAATAATGTATAGTAAAGTAGGGGTTTCCCTGGTGACTCAGACAGTAAAGAATCTGCATGCAATGCAGGAGACACAGGTTCTATCCCTGGGTCAGGAATAACCACTGGAGAAAGGATTGGTAACCTACTCCAGTATTCTTGCCTAGAGGGCTACAGTCCATGGAGTTGCAGAGTCAGATACAACTTAGTGACTTACACTTTCACTTTTTTTTTTCACTTTTCAAAATAATTATTTATAGTAAAATATACTGATAGTAAGTGTGCAATTTGATTTTGACAAATATATACACCCATATAAATAACCCTGGATCAAGGTACAGAAAATCTCCATAAACCGCAAAAGTTCCTGTTTCCTGTTTCTAGTTAATCCTTCTTGTTCTTTTTTTTTCTTTTTTTTTAATCCTTCTTGTTCTTGAACATGAGATAAAAGACTCAGATGACATGACTTGTCTGTGTCCAGCTTCTTTCTCTCAATATAAAATTTTAGACATTAAGTCACGTTATGTGTACCAGTAGACGTGTGTGTGAAACTATAGTTTTTTAAAAATAAAAGCAGTGACCTTGAGTCTATTATCCTGAATTAAAATTCTGAGCCTCTTGTTAATTTTCTCCTACAGAACATGATTTATGCAGCAAGCTTACTGTAGTGGGAATGGGATTCTAGAGTTATTTCTTTAAGACAATCAGCTCAAGAGTGACTAAATAATTCTATCCAGACTCTTGCAATTCTAAACAAGAAGAGAAAATATCAGTTTGTTATTCCATTTCCTTATTTCCTATCAAAAATAATGAAAACTGGCCCTCTACCTTCCCTTGAAATTTAAAGTAATCACGTTTCAAATCAATACTCTCTTCAATGACCATTACTTGTCAATATTACTATTTCTTGACCAGGTCGCTGCATTGCCAGCAAGTTGGAATGCAATGGAGAAAATGATTGTGGAGACAATTCAGATGAAAGGAATTGTGGGAGAAAAAAAACAGTATGTTCACGGAGCCATAATCCCATCCCTGGTGTACAGTTGATGGGCATGGGGTATGTAACATCTTTTTATCGTTTGGGAAGTAAAACCATTTCAAAACCAGAGCTGGAAGCAGCAATGAAGCAGTGAGACCCACCATTGTCCACATTCCTCATTAACCTCTTACTCCTTCCACTAGTCCTATCTGTCCCTGATACTTGGTTGCCAGGCTTAATGATAAAAATAATTATTTTTAATTTTTAGCTATTTAATAAATTAAAATGATAATTTCAGTTTAGCATTTCCACATTTAGTGTGTAGTAGACAATGTTATGAGTACTTCATAAACATAGTTTGTTTAAAGTCTTATTGCAGGTATTCTTTCCTTCCTGAGTTCCCTCAGGGCTCACCCGTTCACCCTTGGTGGTAGCTGCAATTGCTGATGATTGTGACATCCTTTGTTTACTGATATGGCAGGAAATATTCCATTTCTCAAATGGTTTTTAAGCATCATTCAATGACGGGTATTTTAAAAATCACCATTGTGCTTTGATCTTCTAAAACTTATTCACAATATTTCCCTATTACAATCCTATTTAAAAAAAACAAACAAACAAGCAGAAAAAGAAAAGAAAACAGGAGCTAAGCCTTAGTTGAAAGCATAAGGAAAACCAGTAAAGGTAGTTTCTTGTACTCTCCTGTTCTCATGATAAATAATTCTCCCTTCAGTTTTTGGCCAGAAAGCAAATAGTATTATACAGGCTTTTATTGCTTTGTAGTGAGATTTTTAAAGTCTTTACTTGTACTGCCCGACTTGCATAAAAAGAAACCTTGAGGCACTAAAGACAAACAGCAGCAGTTGCAAATACAACCTCATTTGATTAGAATGAAAACTAGCAGCTGTAGAACCAAACTCAAGTATAGCAGAAAGTGGAACAGTCATTAATCTGGAAGTAAGAGGAGCCCTGTTCTAGACCTGAAAGTGTTAATCGCTCAGTTGTGTCCTGACTCTTTACAACTCCATGGACTTTAGCCTGCCAGGCTCCTCTGTCCATGGGATTCTCCAGGCAAGAATACTGGAGTGGGTAGCCATTCCCTTCTCCAGGGGATCTTCCTGACCCAGGGATCGAATCTGGGTCTCCCGGATCGCAGGCAGATTCTTTACCGTCTGAGCCACCACCTACTTCTGCATTAATTCACAATATTATGACCAAGTAAGTGAACATCTCTCAGCTGTAATTTCCCCATCTCTAAGTTGGATGGCTACAAACTGATTTAAGGTTGTCCTGAGAACTCCTAATTAGAGTTATTTCAACAAGAGTGTTTCACAGCATCTTCTTATCAAGGTACAGAAATGGTTTCCTTTTTTTCTTTTCTTTGGAAGAAAAGCTCAGCCAAAAACTCCCACTGATAATACCATTTTCCAATGTTCTGATTGATTCTGGGTAACATTACAAACTCACCTCTTGTTCAGTTGATCTAGACTCTCGAGTTACAGATGGGAAAGACCACATGCTATGTGTACTTTGGCAGAAGGACCATGTGGGACTCTGCCAACCAGAGCTGTTGTCCCAAGGATTCTCAGAAATGAGCAAAACCCGCTGGCTCAGGGACAGCCAGTCCTCTCCTCGCCTCCCCAGGGATTGAGAGTTCTGAGAGCTGCTTACTGGAATCTCTAATTATCTGGCCTTAAAATCACTGCTTCTCTCCAACACATTTCTACCCCAAAAAAGAAGCTTCCTGAGTGACTGTCCTTCACTTTTAAATGGCATCTTTCCAATAAAGAATTTAACAAGACATTCCAACATTGCTACTTTGTCAGCATCAGTCACCAGGTCTGAAATCTGAAGCAAGAATCAGGCAATAATAGTGTGTTGTTTGTGTTCTCTCAGGCTCAGACAAGGTACAAATGCATACACACAGATGCACACACACACACGTAGAAATAAATACACAAACACACATGCATATTTATATACAGAAATTCTAATGAAATTCAAAAAGTTATAAAATATAACATTAACGTCAAATTAGATAAAACACTTTAGAAACCTAACATATTAAAAGCCACCATGTGTTTGAGACACCAAAATGTTTAAAATCAACTTAAATACCACAGAGGCGAGCAGAGAAAATAGAGCCAAAAACTGCTCCATAGCTGACTTCACTTCTAAAAGTCTCCTTGGGGTGCCCTAACAGAGCCACCTCCACAGAAGTCCTATCTTCAGCCTCTGCCAGCAGTGACTACCATCAGAGAGATTCCTCATGACCTGGGAGCCATTTTTCTCAAGCCCTTTCTTGTTTGTGATGAACTTATAAGTACACTGTATAAGGCAGTATAAGATCATCAGTTGTTTTTTCCTCATTGCTGCTGCTGCGGCTAAGTCGCTTCAGTCGTGTCCGACTCTGTGCGACCCCATAGATGGCAGCCCACCAGGCTCCCCTGTCCCTGGGATTCTCCAGGCAAGAACACTGGAGTGGGTTGCCATTTCCTTCTCCAATGCATGAAAGTGAAAAGTGAAACTGAAGTCGCTCAGTCATGTCCAACTCTTAGCAACCCCATGGACGGCAGCCTACCAGGCTCCTCCATCCATGGGATTTTCCAGGCAAGAGTACTGGAGTGGGGTGCCACTGCCTTCTCCTTTTTCCTCATTGACCCCTCTTAAACCAGAAAGTGAGTCCTAAACACCTGTGTTAGTCATGCTAACTTAAGTACTTTGGAAAGTTTTTCCCAGACCAGCTCCTCTTACTTCCTCTCTCAAATGCCCACTGATACAAACTCAAATATGGATGAGAATTTGACTATGAGATATATCTTACAGGAAAGGTAAGAATCATTCTTTTTTTTTATCAGTTTTACTGAGATCTGATTGACATGTGGGTTTTCCTATTATGTACATCTTTTATTCTCACACCATTGCCACACCACAACAATTTTGATGCCAGACATAGGCAGGGGGTTCCCCCCACCAAGCAATTGTTTGTGACACCAGGTAACTGCCCCATAATTTAATTGAATTTCGACCTTAGCTACCTGAAGATAGTATTAGATTCATAGGTTAAGGGCGCAGTCCTGCAAGACTGCCGCCACTCCCCCAGAATGTCAGATACTGATTCCAAGTTCAGGTTCGCATATGTGCTTCTGTCACATCGAGATTCCCATAAACTCCTCCTTGGGTTTGATTAATTTGCAAGAGCTACTCATAGAAACCAGTAAAACAATTTACTTAAATTTACTAGTTTGCTATGAAAGAATATGATAAAGGATACAGATGAGCATCCTGTTGGGAGAGAGAGGTATGGCAAGGATGTGGAAGGGGCATGAGCTTCCATGCCTTGCTTGGGTACCACTCACCTGCACCTCCATGTGCTCACCGACCTGGAAGGTCTCTGAACCCCATACTTTTGGGATGTTTATGGAGTCTTCACTACATAGGCGTAATCCATCAATACCTCTATTTTCAGCCCCTTTCCCCTTTCTGGAGAATGGAAGGTAGGGCTGAAAATTCTAAGCTTTGATTCATGGCATGATCTTTCTTGTGACCAGTACCCATCTAGGAGCCCACAAAGAATCACCTCATTGGAACAAAAGACACTTTTATCACTCAAGAAATTTCAAGGGGTTAGAAGCCTTGTGTCAAAAACTAGGGTCAAAGACCAAATATTAGAAAAAAAGATGCTCTTAGAGCTCTTACTATGTAAATTACACGGGTTTTGGGAGCTCTGTCGAAGAAATGGGCAGCAGACGCCATCATGGGTATTTTCTATTATCTCATCATTGGTTTCCCTGGTGGCTCAGTGGTAAAGAATCCACCTGCAAGGCAGGGGACGCAGGAGATGTGGGTTCAATCCCTGGGTTGAGGGATCCCTTGGAGGAGGGCATGGTAACCCACTCCAGTATTCTTGCCTGGAGAATTCCATGCGAAGAGGAGCCTGGTGGGTTACAGTCACACCAGGTGGTGGGTCTTTGTGGTGGGTCACAAAGAGTCAGACATGACTGAAGCAACTGAGCATGCACGCATTATCTCATCATATGTGATTCAGCAATACTAAATTTTTGACAAAAAACTTTTTTTAAAAGAATTAATTTAACAGATATTAATATCTATAAGAACTTGGAAAACAAGTAGCATTCTGGAGAAGTTCTTATCTACCACAAAACAGTTTCTTAAATACTTGATTTATACTAAGCTAATTAATCTCTCTGTGCTTCAATTTCCTCATTTGTAAATGTGTATAATAATTGTACCTATATCACATGGTTGTCATAAATATTAATTAAATATAATATTAATATCAAATACAGATCAAACAGTACTAGACACAGTAAACATTATGTAAGCATTTGTTAAACAGATTTTAAATATCATTATACTTATTAGTAAAAACAATAATAATAGATTACAATTCTATTAAAATACTACTATTTCATTATTAGCTCTTTATAAGAATTCTTTTACTATATGATAGTAAAGAGAGTGGATCCAGAATGGCATAAATTATGTAGTAATTTATTTCATAATCTGCTTCCAAAGTTTGTGTTGGTTTTGTAAGTCATGAAATAATTATAAACCTAAATTTTATTTCATAGTGAAAGCTTGGAACAATTAAATAAGTGGAATATAGAGAACCTAACAGAGCGAGAGGGGTTGAGTTTTGACTTCCAGATCTTTTTGGATACCTCACCATAAACTGGAAAACATGGGCTTTCCTTCAAGCCATTTGTTAAGAGTCAAAAAATGCCTAAGAGAATAATTTCTTTCATATAACTACAATAAATTTTAAAGACTGCTTTACATCTATTGAATTCTTAAAAATTACTCTGTTTCTAGGTTTCATTTCCTGGCAGGAGAGCCCAGAGGAGAAGTCCTTGATAACTCTTTCACTGGAGGAGTGTGTAGAACTGTCAAAAGCAGTAGAGCAAGTAATCCATACCGTGTTCCGGCCAATCTAGAAAATGTCAACTTCGAGGTACGCCAGCCTATCTTGAGGGCATTCCAAGTGCCAATGGTGATTATAAGCTAAATTTCAGTGAAAAAAGAGTCATGAAGGAAGGGACAGAATAAAAAGGTAATGAGCATTCTTCATCGCTATCATGTGCTGACATTTATTCCTTCCACAGCTCAGTAATGTCAGTGTTTTCATCCTTAATTCACAGATGGAAAACAAGGAAACTAATTTGCCCAAAGTTATACATCTATCAAGTAATTGGGTTCAAGATTTAAGCACAACTTTTCCAAATTCTGGAATCCATGCTTTCTCCCATGAACAAATAGCTATAATAGGTCCCCACTCAGATAAATGACTTGGTATATTCAGAATCCTCTACCATAGTTCTCTCAGATAACCACAAAATTTAGACATAAAACACATCTAAAAAAATCCAGAGGAATTTAAGCATAATGGGGGTAATTCTATTTACCTTCCATCCCATTTTACTAGTTGGTTTGGTTTTCTTTTCATTCTTCTGAGTGATAAGGGGCCGTGTATTATATATTCTTAGAATCTAGCCCAGTGCCTTACACATGATAAGTACTCCATACTTGCTGAACTAAAGTAAACAGTTTGTTTCTTCTTATTTATGATAAGGCAAACAAGAAAGACACGACTTTAATTGTTGTATCCATGCATACAAATTTGACATGCTAGAGAGAATTTCAGAAAATCTAATGATTTCTGAGACCACTTTTCAGATAATATGCATTCAGGAAGTCATTCGATCCTTTAAAAAAAAGATTATATTCATATAAATATAGTCATTTTCCAATTTGACAAACTCAACTTAAAAACCATCTAATACATATTAATGGATGTGGAGAAATATCCTTGGAATCCAACTGCCAAGTTCAAACTCCTTTGGGGAGACTTACCTTGAGAAGTCCCACCTCTGCCTGGAAGTAAATGTGACAAGAGTAACAGGTGACCCTGACCAGGTAAAGAAAATACTCGCTCTCTCGCCACAGATCCAGAAGATGCTAACCCCAGAGGATTCACTACCACCAAGGGAGGTAGAAAAGGCCTTGCTGGAATGCTGAAAAAGAACTCAGAAGAGACATACTTCCAAAGAAAAGATAGCATCAAAAATTCTGTCAATGATGGAAGATGTATTCTATTCTTAAGACGTAGGCTGTCTAGATGGAGCTAAAACCCAAACGTTTATATACATGATTGTTATGTTGAAGGAAGGTTTCTGGCTCCTAAACAACCAATCCATTAGCTTACTTTCAAAATAAATAACCCCCCCAAAAAAATACTGCCTATACTCTCAGCAAGCATCTCTTTTATACAGTTTTACAAGTAAAAACTCTTGGCTCAACACATGATAACAAATATGGACAGAGTTAACACTTTACTCTTAAATAATACTATGAGTTTTACTCAGGTGCCATAACAACCTTCCCAGAAAGAGAAATGAACTTTATGTTCCTCTTATTAATAATAGGAGGTTTAAGATCACTGAAGTTAGAAACTTTCTCAGAGTAATGCAGCAAGTAAATGGCACAGTGGAACTAGAATTTGTGCCAGATAAGACCTTGATAGTAAAGTATCAAGAAAGATATTAATGACTCTGCAACAAGTGCCAGGTCTGAGTACCTGTCATAAACTCTCATTTAAAAGGTATCACCTGTGAAGTTCACCAATGATGTGCTGCTGCTGCTGCTAAGTCGCTTCAGTCGTGTCCGACTCTGTGCGACCCCATAGATGGCAACCCACCAGGCTCCCCCATCTCTGGGATTCTCCAGGCAAGAATACTGGAGTGGGTTGCCATTTCCTTCTCCCAATGATGTGCTAGAGCCAGTTTTTCCAGCTTACAAAAGCCAACTGTTAAATTTTCAGGACTTTTGTAAGCTGATTATTAAACATGACCATTATTAGATATTAAATATATGATCTTATATTAAGATTAAAGATATTAAATTTAAATAAAGATATTAAAAACACATGATAATTACTCAAAATATATCATTTCTCAATTATTTTGGCACATGTGACCATGAATCTATGCTCTTGAAGCTACTTGCATTTATTGTATCATAAAAGTACTACGTAATAATTTGCAGGACACAACACTTAACCATCAATGCCAATTGGAAGTCCTTGCTAATTGTTATAAACCATTAATTTCCCCACCACCCCCCTAAAAATAATAATTTGCTACTGTGTATCTTTTTCCAAGTTTGAATTCAGGAGTATCACATAGGTAGTTAGCTTGAAATCAGCATAGTAGAATATATACAGCAAGAGAAAGGTCAATGCTGTAGTATTAAATCACAGGTTTGTTTTTTTTTTCCCCCCTCTCAGACAATTGATTTTTAAACGTTTACCAGCAGAATACTGGATCTACCCGTGTAACTTAGTAACCCAAGCCTGCATGCCAAGTTTCAGCAGGAAATACAGCCTGAAATTCCTCATTCAGAAGGAAGTAGATTCTTCTCGTTATCCATGTAGTTCTGAAATTCATTCAACCTTAAGAAGCTGCCTGAGTTAGTCTCTATCTATATGTCATTGAGTTTTAGATAATATTCAACTGCTGAGGAAGGTCATGGTGATATTTCTTCAAAGGTATGGAAATGACCAGAGCCGAGGTCACTTACTTTCCTTACAGTAGCTTACTTTCCACTGACCCCTGTATTACTTTGTTCATGCCGTTAACAGGCATCTGTGCAAATCTAAGCTATTCCCCACTGAAAACAACAGAGGAAGAGAAATTCAGCAGGCATCTGACTTCCATTCTTCTACAGTATCAGAGCATATTGAGACAATGGAAATCATGAGCTGGCCGGTACACAAAGACTAGAGAAGGCTGCTGAATGGAAGGCAGTTGGACAGGAAGTCAGAATGGAAGACGGTAGGAAGAATCCTGCCCCTCAGGGATCTCCCAAGTGCTAAATGCAGAGCTCTGTCACGGTACTACCCCTGCACCAGTCCCCAGAGTTGTATCACTATCTCAGGACACCTCATCTCTTTTCTTAGGAGTTGCTGCTTGCTACTGGCTAGACACTAAGTACTCGCTGTCACCAGCGAAGTACAGAGCACAGTTATCACTAGTCTTTTTGATTCTTACCAATACACTGACCTACCTAGATAACATTTCTTGCTGCATCCTAAAGCCTGAAAGACTTCAAAGGTCTGCAGTGCCCCAAAGCCTCTCTAAATCCCTTGTGAAATTCAGAACTTTAGGCTCTGTCTCTAACCCTCACATCACAAGCAACCAAGTGTCACCCACCCCGTCCGTTCCCCCAGCCTCTCTCAACTGTTTTCTACCCCTCCCTACAAACCCAGCTCCTTTCTTCAGACACAAAAGTGAAAATGTCGACACATTTCAAGCTCTAGGAGTCATCAGCCCACAAGATCCACAGATAGTCAGGATGGGCTAGAAATAAGATGTAAAATAGGGATTAAAACCTTTTTCCCAGAGCTTGCTTAACATCTCTTTCTGGGAAAAGCTAGGAAGATGAAGCTAATCAGAGCTCGCCAGCTGTTCTTTACACATTATGAAAAGAACTCTTCCTCCTTTTGAAATTGTCTTGGCTTTCCATATTCCTGTTCATGGAACAGCATTCCCATTCATTATTTCTCTCTCTCTCTCCCCACCCCTGCCCCGCCCCCCCGCCCCCACGCACATGAACACACACACATTCACCTCTACTTGGTCAACAACTTCTGTTGATTTACCTTCTAAATATCTTTCAAATCCACCACTCTGTCTCTATCCAACCAATGCTGCCTTGGACCTAGGCCATTCTGTTTCAACTGACTTTTTGCCAACTAGTTTTTAAACTGCTCTCCTTGCCTCTACTTTAGCTATAGTTAACATGATCTTTGCAAAACAATCTGTGGCATCCCCAATTTTTCAATCCTTCAATTAATATTGTTAAAGAACTTATTAGATGCAAAATCTTGCCTTTAGAAGTCAATTCAAATGCTTTATCAGAATATACGAGGCCTGGCCCCAGTTTCCCAGTTCAATTTTTCAGCATTGCTCAGCGATAAACTTGCCTTCTCACCAAGCTAACATACATGGTCAGATTTTCTCTGAGCTTCTTCCCAGGATACCCAATGTCCTTACTTTACATGCAAATATATTTTTTCTTTAAGTCGACACATCTTTTCTTACATGAGGGTTAATTTATAAAACTAAATATTTGTAGCCGAGGTTTTTAAACAAATATTAAAGAAATGTCAGCAACTACATTTAATTATGGTTGTATTGCTTTGTTGTTAATGGATGCGCTTCATTGTGGACATTTTAAAAGCTAACTAGCATGCACTGCAATGTCTCAAAGGAACCCTGAACTTTTGACCGTATTTTACTGTTGAGCAAGACTCTCTTGCAGCTGGGTTATTTCTTCCCTTGACTAATTGTGCAAGCTATTTAACCATGACATGTGGTTTGCCTCACTGTGCATTTTAATATTAAATAATTTAAAACAAGAGTTTTTTTCATTACCAACAAAACAAGCATTTTTAACATAAAGAGGTACTCTTCAATCAATCAACTTTGCAACTTTTAAAAATTTGTCCAATGGTCTCTTCTTACTAGCATAACCATAGCAAGGGTTTACCTTGTGCTTGGAAAATTCATCAAGTACTCATAATTCAAGTTTCACTGGCTGCTGTTTCTCTTCTTCTCCGACCCAGTCAGATGAAAACCGATCACCACCTACCAGACAGAACCAATGGATTATTGGTGATTTGTTCTCTGTCTTGCAGACTTGGCCAGTGAAGTGCTAATGCCCATTATATGAATAAGGCTGAGGGGTTCAGGATGGAGCCAGAGCAGAGTAGGACAAGATCTGCCCTCCACTTGTCTAGGTCTCAATTTTCTGAAACATACCTTCCATTAGCTTGCAAAGAGCATCAAATTCACAGGCAGACTAAACATAGGTCTGTGTTCTTGTCACCTCACTAAATCTCAGTTTGGGGTCACTTCCTTGGTGGTAACTTCCCTAGTATTGCCTTTCTGAATTTTATAGTTATTTGTGGCAATCCCCTTGGCAACATAATGCTACTCTCATTGAGTGTCTGCTTGTCTCTCTCCCTCACTAAACTATTAACTTCCTGAAGACACAGACTAATACTATTCCTTGTTCTCTAGGAAAACGGGTCCACAATAACTGTTTACTCAATGCATCAATGAATGAATGATCATTGCATTAGGTGTTCACAAATAGCTCTAATTTCCTGAATTACGTTTTATTTCTTGTGGATTTTCCTCCAGGTGCAAACTAAAGAAGATGATTTGGAAACAGATTTCTACGACGATTTAATTGCTCTCGAAGATAATAAAGATCAAGAAGCCTTAGGTTCTGGCCTAGCAACGAGCTCTTTTCGTGTACCCATTTTCTATTCCTCAAAGAGAAGTCAAAGCAGCTCCCATTCTTCTGCCTTCAAACAAGCCATTCAAGCCTCCCAAAAAAAGGTAATAAAAGTGGTTCTTGATCTTCTTAATTTCTCCTGAAAAATAACACCAATTCCAGCAATCGTGCAAGGAGAAGGAGATCATTTTAATATCAAATAGTAGGATTTCTAACATAGATTTAAGTAGACTTACTTTTTTGTTGTTATAGCCCACTTCAAAAGTTATAGAGATAATAATGCCTTTTTTGCAAGCATTTGGCTGTGTTTGTGGTTGTGTTCCTGCTCTTTTAACTTTTGTCTTATTATTTTAAATGCTTTTCTTATAAAACACATGTAACAGAATTTTGCTTTTTTTTTTTTAACATAATCTGACAGTCTAGGGTCTTTGCTGGAGAAATTCAGCCAACTTCTATTTAGTATCTTTCCTGAAATATTTAATCATGCTCCTTCCCTCTTTAATATATTTCACTCATTTAATTTTGTTGCTAGTTTCTTGTTTCTTTACTTTTCTTTGTCACATTTCTTCTTACTTTTTTTGGTCATTTTGGAAGTTCTACTAAACTTTTAAATTCTGCTGGTACTTACCCTTCTCTGGTTACTGCACATAATTAAACCAATGTTTTTCTTTTATTCCATAAAGTGATATATAGCCTCCACCAAAGGATTAATCATTTTTCTACTCCCCGCATTCCATTCCCACAATCTCCAAACATACTTGCTTCTTTCTTCCCCCACCACTACCACCACAAGCCTCCAAAGCCTCCAGTTTTATTGAGATAGTTCAAAATCTTTGTATTCCAAGTTATTCCTAGGGATTGTTTCGTATTCTTTTTTATATTATATATGTTCATTAGTAATTTATTCTGGATCCCATCTTCCCTATTAACAATTCCTCACATAATACTGATAAATTCCAGTCCAGAATATGTATTTTGTGTTTGTGTATTACTATGTATATGTGTATGAGTATATATCTTATATAGGTCTAGCACTTGGGCCACCTCATGCGAAGAGTTGACTCATTGGAAAAGACTCTGATGCTGGGAGGGATTGGGGGCAGGAGGAGAAGGGGACCACAGAGGATGAGATGGCTGGATGGCATCACCGACTCGATGGATGTGAGTCTGAGTGAACTCCGGAAGTTGGTGATGGACAGGGAGGCCTGGTGTGCTGCGATTCATGGGGTCGCAAAGAGTCGGACACGACTGAGAGACTGAACTGAACTGACCTCCCATATACATGCTCATCACCACTTCTTCTTTGATCTTCCCTTTCTTGAGATCCTGTTCTCATGCAATTGCCA
Source organism: Bison bison bison (assembly GCF_000754665.1). Lineage (NCBI taxonomy): Eukaryota > Metazoa > Chordata > Mammalia > Artiodactyla > Bovidae > Bison > Bison bison. Next base: position 1,707,169 of record NW_011494903.1, read on the forward strand.
TATTTTCAGTGTTTTCTTTAGGTAGGATACATGCAAAGTATATTCCCTAAATCCTTATATATATACAAATGTCTACCTTTTAATTGAATAATAAAGATGCAAAATATCTTGACTGGATAAAGAAATCTTGGAACACAGTCTTCTTTTCTTGATAGCTGGTGGATGTTATTCTACTATCTTCTAATTTCTATTGTTACATAGGAAAAATTACATGTAAGCTGATCTTCTTTCTTTTGTTCTCTCTCTGGAAATTTGCAATTTTTAATACTCTAAGCATTGGATTTTATCTACTAATCTTGCCAGGAATTAATGGAACTTTTCAATACATAAAACTGCATCTTCATTGGTTAATCTTTCCTCATATCTTCCTTTTTCCTTTGTTTGCTTGTAAAATCTTCTAGATATGTATTCCAACTCTTAAGTGATTTAGGGGTTAGATTTCTATTAGGCATTTTTAGACATTTACAAGTGTCTTTTAAAATAGTATCTATTTCTCATTACAACCACCACTCTAAGTAGGATTTATTCTTTCCAAAGAGACATATGGGAAGATTGAGTCCTGAATCCTAGAACTTGATGGGAGATGTGAAAAGAATAGACCAAAGTACCAGTGTCAGAACCAAAGAGACCAGCACTGGAGGGCACCACTTTATTGCTCTTTATGTTTCTACCATAGTGCCCCTCATATTTTTTATTAATTCATTCATATACTTATGTAGATATGAGTACTTATAATACTTTCGGAGAAGGCAATGGCACCGCACTCCAGTACTCTTGCTTGGAAAATCCCATGGACGGAGGAGCCTGGTGGGCTGCAGTCCATGGGGTCGCTAAGAGTCGGACACGACTGAGCGACTTCACTTTCACTTTTCACTTTCATGCATTGGAGAAGGAAATGGCAGCCCACTCCAGTGTTCTTGTCTGGAGAATCCCAGGGACGGAGGAGCCTGGTGGGCTGCTGTCTATGGGGTCTCACAGAGTCGGACACGACTGAAGTGACTTAGCATAGCATATAATACTTTACAGATAATTTTTCCAAGTATTTCATTTGTCTTCAAAAGAACCCTAAGAGGTAATGTTGTTGTTCACTCAGTCATGTCCAACTCTTGCGACCCCATGGACTGCAGCACACCAGGCTTCCCTGTCCATCACCATCTTCTGGAGCTTGCTCAAAGTCATGTCCACTGAGTTGGTGATGCCATCTGACCATCTCATCCTCTATTGTCCCCTTCTCCTCCCGCCTTCAATCTTTTCCAGCATCAGAGTCTTTTCCAATGGGTTGGCATTACGTGGCCAAAGTACTGGAGTTTCAGCATCGATCCTTCCAGTGAATATTCGAGGTTGATTTCTTTTAGGATTGACTGGTTTGATCTCCTTGCTGTCCAAGGGACTCTCAAGAGTCTTTTCCAATACCACAGTTCAAAAATATCAATTCTTTGGCACTCAGCCTTCTTTACTATTTAACATGTAATGGTAGATATTTTTAACATCATTTTGCAGATAAGTAGATTGAAGTCCATATATTTATTTTTAATTCAACTGACATCCATCACAGACCTACCCTGCATCAGGCACTATACTCAAATACAAGAAGCTAAGTGACTCGTGATCGTAAAATGAGTAAATGCCAGAATTGGGAAATGAAATCAATTTTCTAATTTTTGCCCACTATTCACATCTACCACATTCTATTTCAAGCTTCTTGCTTATTTTCATCAAACTCTGAAAAGAGTATAGCTCTAGTGATATGAGCATGTAAAAAAAGAACAAAACAGATTCCTTTTATAACACAGATTGTTAGCCTACTTTAAAAATTTTTTATTTATTTATTTTTGACTGTGCTGGGTCTTCGTTGTGACACAGGCTTTCCTCTAATATAGAAAGTGGGGGCTACTCTCTAGTCACGGTGTGCAGGCTTCTCACTACAGGGGCTTCTCTTGTTGAGAAGCATGGACTTGGGCATACGGGCTTAGTTGCTCCATGGCATGTGGGATCTTCCCAGATCAGGGATCAAACCCATTTCTCCTGCATTGGCATGCAGATTCTTTACCACTGAGCCACCAGGGGAGCCCCTGTTAGTTCACTTCTGAATGGATTATGGGTTATATCATGGATTATATGATGCCCCTCACGTCCTTCTTTTAGTTTACTGAAAGTCCTCCAGGTTGCATATCCAGGATTGGAAATCACTGCCCAAAAATATAATCAAAGATGAGGAGAGAAATGGAGGTGCTGAAATATATATGTGTGTGTGTGTGTGTTGTAGTCACTCAGTCGTGTCCAAATCTTTGTGATCCCATGGACTGTAGCCCACCAGGCTCCTCTGTTCATGGAATTTGCCAGGCAAGAATACTGAAGTGGATATCCATTCCTTTCGCCAAGGAATCTTCCCAACGCAGGGATTGAAGTCGGGTCTCCTGCATTGCAGGCTGGTTTCTTTTATTGAATGAGCCACACACACACACGTGTGTGTGTGTGTGTGTGTGTGTGTATCTACACAGACATATATATATACCAGCTTCCCTGGTGGCTCAGAGGGTAAAGAGTCTGCCCGCAGTGCAGGAGACCTGGATTCGATCCCTGGGTCGGGAAGACAACCTGGAGAAGGAAAAGGCAACCCACTCCAGTACGCTTGCCTGGAAAATCCCATGGACGGAGAAGCCTGGTAGCCTACAGTCCATAGGGTTGCAAAGAGTCAGACAAGGCTGAGTGACTTCACTTTCACTTTCAATATTAAGATTTGCTTCTCAGAATTGGTTTTTAAATGTCTCAAACATGCTAGAGAATACTTACAAAACTCTTATTTGTAGGTAAACAGTTTTTATTTGATCCTCTAATATCTGCCTCAAAGTGGAAACATTTCAGACTATTCACAGTATCAGGTTCAAACATATGAAATTGCTGATATTCAACCATTTTTGACTTACAAGATTGGCAACTTTGTATGGTTCAACCCAACATCTTTGATTAGATATGAACGGAATCAGGATATCTCAGGTTAAATAGAAAATGCTTCTGCAACCTCTCTTAATCTTCAAATACTGAAAACAAGGTCCCACAAGCTTGAAAATCATTTCAAGCCCTTCAGCGGTGCTCAATGCTTTGTCAAGCACAGATCTGACTAAACATTGGTTGGTCAGATAGTCTGTTTCAAAGTCAAAAAACCAGTTATCTCAGTAGGATTCAGTGTGTTTTTGAATTGCTTTACAAAACTGAACCAACAAAAAGATGGTTAAAATAATGCAAGATTTCACAAAATGTTGAAATAGACCATACATAGTTAATAACTTGCTGTCATGTAATTTTTTAGTCCAAAACAGCCAGTTCTAGCCATCAGAAACTGACAAATGGAGCACCAGGGAGATGTTTGTGCTAAGCCGAGTTACCTTGTATGTCCCACAATTTCGTTTTTAAAGTGACCTGAAAATTTTGAACAGCCTATTTCAATGCGCATAACCAAACAGGCATTTCAGATATTCAGGGAGTAAGGGTGCTTCTTCCTAAGAGCACCACGTCCCTCTACCTTTCCAAAGCCACACCTCCATGACAAAACTCAAGTATTAAACTTACAGTTAATGGACACTTAAAATGTAAGCTCCACAACGGCATGAATTTTTTCTGCCTTGCTCCCATTTGTGTCCACTGCCTCTGAGATAGCTGAGAGAAACATGTATTGAAGGGAAGAAGGGAGCAAGGAGAAAGGGAGGGGAGGAGGGAGGAATAGCAAGAGGAAAACAGAGGGAGGGGAATAAATGTTGCCTCTTCCTCAGGCTTTGTGGTGTTTTTTTTTTCCCTTCTGTGTTAATAGTCATTTTGTGTCATAATTATAGCACATGGGAAGATAGCTGTTTAATAATTTGCAGCCATAATAATAACAGGTTTAACAATTTAACTAACACAGATTTTTGGCTAAAATATACCCCTCTCTTTTTATTACTTAAACATTACAATTTGCTAAAACTAAGAAATCAGTTACAATATCTAAATTTTTTTAAAACAACAGTATTGTGGATATACTCATAAAATTCAGTGTCTGTGGGAAAGGACAATTTAATGGAATGAAATTTGGGGCAGCTACCAACCACATAATCCTAAATTAACCTGACATAACAAGAGATTATTAAAGAAAAAAGAACCTCCAAACAAATAGTTCTGTTTGTGGATATAGGACAGAGGATATAAACGATTTTGCTTAATTTTACCACCTAAGTAATTTTGAGTCATAGCATCTTGGCGTTGAAAGGAGTGTGAAGTGTCACAGATGAAGGCTGTGCACAGGTGAGTTTTCCCAGATAACTGAGGCCCAGAGAATTGACATGCTTTCCCCAGCTGGTGGACAAAGCTACAACTTGAATTTCATTGTGTAACTTCCAGCTGAAAATGTATACAATATTTTTTCAATTATTTGCATTAGCAAGGCTTTCTAAATAAAAATGCAGTAGGGGTGCACCCATGATTGACCATCAAAAAAGCAAGATTGACTTTTTGATCCTTGATTTCTTTTTGGTAGACAGCATATCCCTCCATCACACAATTTACATGATTGAGGTCAGCTTATCTGTTTAGCGTTTTGGATATCTAAGGAAACTGAACTGATGGAAAAGGTACTGGAAAAATAAGATGAAAATTATCATTTTGTATGTGGGAACATTCAATGGACAGTTAACAATTATAATACTATGAGTACAATGAAGCTGATGATAAACATTTAATGTTTGATACCTCAAGCTTTCATTACCTTTAATCATCTTTTTTTTTTCACTTCTTTCTTCTCTTCCATTTAGGCTTCCAGTTTTATTAGGATCCATAAAGTCATAAAAGTCTTAAACTTCACAATGAAAACTAAAGATCTGCAGCTTTCTGATGTCTTCTTGAAAGCACTTAACCATCTGCCTCTAGAATACAACTCTGCTTTGTACAGCCGGATCTTTGATGACTTCGGGACTCACTATTTCACCTCTGGCTCCCTGGGAGGCGTGTACGACCTCCTTTATCAGTTTAGCAAGGAGGAACTAAAGAACTCAGGTTCGATTTCTTCAACACTTCTTTTTAACTGATAAGATACTGTGTATTGCATTTTTCTCTTACTATATCCTTTCAGTTCTTTATTGACTTTATTTTGACCATGCTTTATTTCCAAAATTATATGAAGAACAACGAAAATGTACATACTCAAGAAAATAAAAATAGAAAATTCAGGCCAAAAGAAGAAGGAGAAATAAATAGGCTTAACCTCCTTGGGCATCAGATTTGTCCCAGAATTTCCTGACATTTAAGAACATCAAAAACTGCCTGCTGCTGCTGCTAAGTCACTTCAGTCGTGTCCGACTCTGTGTGACCCCATAGACGGCAGCCCACGAGGCACCCCCGTCCCTGGGACTCTCCAGGCAAGAACACTTGAGTGGGTTGCCATTTCCTTCTCCAGTGCGTGAAAGTGAAAAGTGAAAGTGAAGTCGCTGAGTCTTGTCCAACTCTCAGCGACCCCATGGACTGCAGCCCACCAGGCTCCTCCGTCCATGGGATTTTGCCTAGCAGCGGTAAACTAAAGAGAGATAGATACATGCTATCACCTAGGAAAACAAAATTTGTCTTGGAACTAAACTCTAAAAAATAATTTACTTATAGAATTTTTATAGGAGATAATTTTATAAAATTGTAATTACAAATCCACTGACACTTTTTTTTTTTTTTTTTGCTACATGGCTTGTGGGATTTCAGTTCCCCAACAGAGACTGAACCTGGGCCCCTAGGCAATGAAAGCACTGAGTTCTAAAGACTGGACCTAGTCTTTTTCTTTTAATGATTTTAACTAAAAGCCAAGGACAAAAGATGAAAAGCAATTAATAACTTGACAAGGGACTAAGTTAATATGAGCCAGACATGCCCCTACTGGTGTCAACACTTGAAACCAGATGGGAGGCACTTTTCTTTGAGGAAAAGTTGCAATTTTATATCTAGGGATATAATCTGTGATATTTTCTGATTACATATAAAATAATAATATAAATCTTGGTTTAAAAAATAACTTTTGATTTCTTAACTATTATCTTGCTGCTGTTGCTGCTGCTAAGTCGCTTCAGTCGTGTCCGACTCTGTGCGACCCCAGAGACTGCAGCCCACCAGTCTCCCCCGTCCCTGGGATTCTCCAGTCAAGAACACTGGAGTGGGTTGCCATTTCCTTCTCCAATGCATGAAAGTGAAAAGGGAAAGTGAAGTCACTCAGTCACTACTATTCATTTCTATTAGAGCTTAAATACCTTTTTATAAATTTGTTTTCAGGCTTCAATGTGAAATGACACAGCATCCTTGTGATGCTTCTATCTTTAAAACATGATTAGGAACTATGTAATAACCAGAACCCAAGTGTCCAATTCTCCTAAATAAATCAGAATTCTTGATCATTTGACTCTTCTACAAAAGAAATCAGGAATTTATTTTAAAAGACACCAAGCCACCCCTGGGGTCAGTAGAATTTCAGTCCCTCTATTCTTATATCTCATAATGGCAAATAGTTATATTTAATGTGGGTTCCCTGAGTTTTTCCTAACTTTAAATGAGCAGAGGTCCATCATGATCTGCTTTTTAAGAGAGGAGATAGGACATATGTCTTTGAAAAGGATTTTCAGTAAGAAAGTCTTCAAAATTTTTTGCCTGACAGAGTTAACTGAAATCCCAGAGATTTACACTACGATGGGCTTTCCACGTTGCCTCTTACATTTCATTACAGTTATCCTTTCTACTGGAGTAATGTTTGCTCACTGAATTTGATGTCTTTGCCATTGAGAACAGCATCAACCTTAAAGCTGAGCAAAAATGATTGGGGGAAGTCTCTGGCCCTTGTCTTGGTTTCGTCTCACCCTAGGGAAGAAATTATTCTGGTCACTGCTGCTGTAGCCCAGAGAATAATTTCTCATTCGATAAGCTATACTCATCATGTATTTACAGCAAAGCTGCTAAAGGCTTAGAATTCAGGTCAGTTAAAGAACTATGTGAATCTTTAATCAACTATCCAGGATTTTAATAGTTGAAGCCCTATAACTAAAATGAAGAGTGATGAGCTGTACTTTCTTCCTGAAACACTCTCACTTTCCATCTCTTTCTCTTTAAATAAAGGTAGAGACTTTAGACACACAGATATACATAATAGGAGAAAGAAAGAGAGTCTGAGGTGTCATATAAAACTGGACACATACAACCATACACACCTATGTACACATACAAACACTACACACATATATATAATATTTATGTATATGTATATAATACATTCTCATATTTTATATGTAATATATAATCTTATAGTCATGAAATATGTGCATATATATATGTGTGTGTATATATATACTTATCTGAGTCACAATAATAATATTGGCACTTAATTTTAACTGTGGGTTAAGATGAAACACACTTAGAAAAAATCTCATTAAAATGGAATTCTCCAGTGGGTGTGCTTGTCTGTCTTTGCCCACTCTCATATGATTCATCTCATGTGGATGAATCCATATTTCGGCCTCCTTCCTTTTCCCCTTTTTAGTTCTTTTCCCCTTACTTCGTTTGCCACAATGTAGAGCTAGAGTTTAGGCTTAGTTTTATTTGTTTTATTCAATAAGAGTTATATCCCTTGTCATTAATTTAAAAAAAAAATGACTCGAATACCTCAGAGTACTTTCTCTAGTGCAAGAAGAATAAAACAAAATTAAATTGCTTTTTATTTGCATCTCTTGATGTATTCCTCTATTCTGCAGTGTTCCATGGTCAATTTAAAACCTTGAATAAAAAGTTGACCTTGCTCTAGTGTGCAAGGTAAAAAGAACTTCAGGGACACAGAGAAAACAGTAAACAATTAAAATATCATGTTATTACAACATGGTAATTTTAAATTTCTTTTGCTGGGAAGTCATGTTCTGCTCTGACTGAAAAATAAAAGCTATTCACCCCACTGTTTATCAGTATGACATTTTTGATTGACACTGTTGATCTTTGCCCAGTCAGAGTAGCTGAGGACATTTCTGCAATACTCATTCCTGTGCCACATCAAACTCAGGTTTGAGACTGCAAGTGCTTCAGCATCAAGCAACTCCTTTGTCAGTGTGGATAGGGTCAGACGTAAGCTGTAGGGCATCTTGTGGGGAAGAAAAGGCTGGTACAGAAATTCACTGATAAAGCCTTGACATTTTCAACACCGCATGACCAATACCACGGCTCACAAGAGAGATTCGTCATTCAAATCTTGAAGGATTCCCCTGTAACCATTAGAAACTGAAATTAACGAGGTTTATAGTTCATTAATTATGCTATAGTTAATGAATTGGTCACATGCAATTTAATTTTCATTTATAAGTCATAGAAGCTAGGGACTTGCCCGGCGGTCTGGTGGTTAAGATTCTGCCTGCCAATGCAGAGGATATAAGTTTGATCTCTGGTCAGGGGGCTAAGATCCTACATGCCTCAAGGCCAGAAAACCAAAGCAAAACAAAAAACCCGGAAGCAACATTCTAACAAATTCAATAAAGACTTTAAAAATGGCCCACCTCAAAAAATCATTTAAAATAAATCATAGAAATCTAATGAAAGAATAAGAAAGGGTTAGGGGACCATTAAATTCCTCACACGGCCCAAACACACTTGACTAACCCATTTATAAGAACAATGCCACTGGAAGAAGAATGAGTCATATTTATTCAGCCTAATCAAAACAGCCATCTTTTTTGTTAGAAATTAAAATGCCAGGTACACACGAGGGCCTCAAACCAAGACATTTTTTTACTCCCAATCTTTGATTTCTCTCTTTGAATGTGTCAAACTATTGAAAAAACTACAAAGTAGGAAGCCTCATCCGCATCTACTCAGCTTCGTTCCTTGGTGAGCCGCACACCCAGGTTTATATTCTAGCATCACATACTCACATGGTGCCTCTGGCTCTGATAACACTCCTCCCTGCCTCTTGTAACCTGCAACCCTAAGAATCAGTATTGATAAACTACTTTGCTTTAAGGTGCTTGATAGTTCACCTAACAGCTCTATCTCTTATATGCTTGTATTTTGCAAGGCAATTTTAAACTAAACAGCAAAAAAAAATTGGATTCTAATTTTGGTGTTTCACGTACCAGGTCAGGTGACTTGGGAAGCTGTTTTAAAAAAAAAAAAGGAAACACTTCTCAAACTACCCCAGAGACGCAGTACCAAGTCAGCCTCCAAACAGCCAGACCTGTTTCCCTGCCTCTGTCCCACTCAATCCCTGACATCCCGCACCAATTTTTGAAGTCCTTAAGAATAATGGGGAACACATGTACACCCGTGGCGGGTGCGTGTTGATGTATGGCAAAACCAATACAATATTGTAAAGTAAATAAGAATAATAATAAAATAAATAAGTAATAAAAAATTTTTTTAAAAAAGAATAATGGACCAGCATTAGGGCGGGAAAGACTGATTCAGATACCAAAATCTTCAACAAACGAGGAAGTTTGGCAAAAGATCGGGACAACGAGGACCAAAGGTATTAGAACTGGATACTCTGAGTCTTGGAGCATGAGGGTTTTTACAAGACTTATACAACAACTGTGGTGTGTCATCCTGTGCAAGCAGTCCTGGGAAACTAGGAAGGTATCAAGCCCAGCTCCTGTTCCTAAAGAGCCTGGGAACCAGGCAGCATCAACCTCCCTTGAAGACAACAGGGAAAACGTATCAAGTATGGGCTTGAGTTAAGATAAACAGAAAGAGTGAACAGTCCCGGAGGACACTGAAGAGTTCATGAGTCAGGAAGTCAGTTTCTGAGACAAAACCAAAGGGTTTTGGAGGTAGAGTGAATGGCCAACTCAGGGAGAGGAAGCTTAGATGAGTACGGGAATGAGTGTTCAGAGAAGGAGAGGTGACCAACGAGATTTACACTTGAGGTGGTGAACAGAGGAAGAAGTGAAACGGACTCAGTCCTCACAGAATCAGCTGTGGCCCCCAAAGAACAGTGCCCCCTGACGATGGGGCACCAAACAGAGCAGGTGTTCATCTCCTGATTTGCTGTACAGGGGCAGTGGCCAACAGCATGGGCAAGCTTAGAGGTTTACTGTGTGCAGGCAACATGGAGAGGCCAACATGATCCCCACAGGGAGGATGGCAGGGACTCATAAATACCTCTACTCTTCAGGATGTCCCATGGCCTGTGAAGAACCGCCTTTGTAGTAAAAGCCTTAATCATTCGAGCTCACGAGAAGCAGAGGAGCTGGATGCTGGTACAGAGTACCTGTACCTTCCCGAGTGCTCAGAGTCTCATGCTCGTCTCTGAATTCTCCAGGGTGCATTCTCAAGGTTTTTTTCTTGTCCTTTATTTCCCAGGTTTAACAGAGGAAGAAGCCAAAAACTGTATCCGGATTGAAACAAAGAAACGCTTCCTTTTTGTTAAAAAAACAAAAGTGGAACACCGGTGCACCACTAACAAACTGTCAGAGAAATACGAAGGTAACAGTACTCTCGTAGCAGCTTACCTAGTGGGTTCTGACTGGCAATAACTTAAGTATTGCACTTGACTGTGACTGCACTATTTTTCTATTGCATTAGTTTTATTTATCTGCCTCAGAGTCCTATGTGTGGTATGGAGGGAGCAAATCAAATATTGTTACTACTCAAAATGGGACATGGTTAGTATTTTATTCATCTCCTATTTAGGTTGTCTGAATGCACATTTATTGATTCTTCCTGTGGGCCAAACCCAGTACTAGACGTAAAGTAAGGACGGACATGAACTAGGTCTTCCATTCAAGGAGTTTACAAAGTAAGGATATATAGACAACCATTAAAAATACAGAAGATGTAGTATACACATACAATGAAATACTACTCAGCCATAAAAAAGAATGAAATAATGCCATTTGCATCAACATGAATGGACCTAGAGATTATCATACTAAGTGAAGTCAGACAAAGACAAATAACATATGATATCATTTATATGTGGAATCTAAAATAAGATACAAATGGACTTATTTACAAAACAGAAACAGACTCATGGACATAGAAAACAAACTTATGATTATCAAATGGGAAGTGGAGGTAGGGATAAATTAGGAGTTTTGGATTAGAAGATACAAACTAGTCTATGTGTGCATGTGTGCCTAGCCACTCAGTTGTGTCTGACTCTTTGTGACTCAACTGACTGTAGCTCCTCTGTCCAACAAGCTCCTCTGCCCTTGGGATTCTCCAGGCAAGATTACTAGAGTGGCTTGCCATTTTCTCCTCCAAGAGATCTTCCCAACTTAGGGATCGAACCTGGGTCTCCTGCATTTCAGGTGGACTCTTTACCATCTGAGCCACCAGGAAAGACCTAAACTACTATATATAAAACAGCTAAACAACAAGGTCCTACTGCATAGCACAAGAAACTACGTTCCCTATCTTATAATAAACCATAATGGAAAAAACTATGAAAAAATATATATATATTTACATGTGTGCTCAGTTGTGTCTGATTCTTTGCAACCCCATGGACTGTAGCCCACCAGGCTCCTTTGTCCATGGAGTTTTCTAGGCAAAAATACTGGAGTGGGTTCACATTTCCTACTCCAATATTTACATATATA
>NW_011494903.1:1718841-1739539 GCF_000754665.1 Bison bison bison
TGATTTTGTTGTACACTAGAAACTAGCACAAAATTGTATATCAACTATATTTCAATTAAAAAAAAAAAAGAAAAAACAGACTGATAAGTTCTAAGAAGGGGGATTCCCAGATGGTTCAGTGGTAAAGAATCTGCCTGCCAGTGCAAGAGACACAGGTTTGATCCCTCGGTCAGGAATATCCTATGGAGAAGGAAATGACAACCCACCCCAGAATTCTTGCCTGGGAAAGCCTATGGACAGAGGAGCCGAGCAGGCTACAGTCCATGAGGTCGCAACGAGTCAGACGCATGCACGGAAGCTCTAAAAGTAATACATTAAAAACGCTCAGACAACCAAGTGAGAAACCTGAGTGCTGCCTTTGATTTCTCCCTCCCTCTTTCTTGCCTCTACAAGCAGTAAGCAGTCATTCCTCCTTCTTAATATTTCTCCCAGTTCTCCCCAGTTCCTCATTTCCATGCACATGCCTTCCATTCATCATTTCCAACTTGGATTACCACAAAGGCCTCCCAACTGGTCCCTTTGCCTCTGGTCTTGCCTTATTCTACACATTTTCTGTGAGAGGAATATTCTCCAAGGCAAATCTTATCATGAAACACTCAGGCCTTAAACATGTCATGGCTTCACATAGCCTTGAAGATAAGTTCCTGCCTCACTTTCTGCCTAGCTAAGTTTCTGCCTCTCTTTCCTAAATAAGTCATGCTCTCGACTGTGCCTTGTCATTATAAATACCTCCTTCTCTGTGTAAAATTCTCTCATTCCCTTATTTTTTCTGACTGATGACTGCTCAGAACAAAGGGAATCACAGAAACTCCCAAAATATGAAGCTTATATTGTCACTGGGGGACAGCCAAGGTCACCCAGTATTAAAAATAGCCAAGCTACTTATAATAATAAGTAGATAGTTTTAAGTATCAGAGGCTATTGATGGTTTACATGTGGATGCCCATGTTGAGTATAAGCAAAATGAGAGCTGATTTGATAACTACACATTTGTATTACAGTCAAAAAAAGAGCAGTATGCAATCAACCTTGTAATGTAAACCAGAGAATATACAAATTCTATACCAGTTTGTCTTGCAATAGAATAACCTAATAAGAATGAGAATTCAATAAATCAAGAGCTCAGAGTTTGAAAAGATTAAATATAAGAATTAACTGAAAAGGAAGATTTCAAAACTAAGGTGCAAGGACACAAATATTGAAAAGAATCACCATTATAGTTATAAATAGACACTGCAAATTCAAGATATAATTGTCTGAAAGTAAAATTAATAAAACAAAGATCCAAAGTAATTCATAATAAATGCAGAAAAATTCAGATATTAACCATTATTAAAGAATATCTAATGGAAATAGAATGACAAATATAATTTAATATATGGGAATTAGTGTTCCTGAAATAGCGAGCCCAAGAAATGAAAGAGAAAAACTATTTTAATAAATAAGTAAATATATGAACGTGTCCCTGAAAGAAAGGATGAAATGTGTCTTGATTAATTGTATCAGAAATATGGTTCAAATATGCAATTTCAAGGCAAATTCTAGCTAATTAACTAAATTCAAAGATTTTTAAAATGAATTCAAGTACCTTAGCTGAAAAAATAATTTCCCTATAGAATAACAACAAAATCTGGCTGGCATCAGACTTATTCACAAAATGCAATGCTAAGACAATAGAGGAATGTTCACAAACTTCTAAAACAGAAAAGAAAATGTGTTCATCAGAAAGATATCTCAAAACCTGAGAGCATTCTGGAAATGTTCATTCTTGAGTACTCAATGAATAAAAACTACTCAACTGTAAAATCCCTCCAACATAGAGATGAAAAAATGTCCAAAATGAACTCATAACAGGAAGACACTGCAAAACCAGAGACTATTGCAGTGGTATCCAAACCAAATAATCAACCCAACCATCCATCCTACCCAGCTTACACATCGCTAATATTCCTGAATTGTGTCAACTCCCCAACCCAAGTTTTTAGTGCCTGGTTTATAGAACATTGTCAACTAACATTGATCAATCACAATGACGATTTGCCTAAAAACAAAGACGTATTTATGTTGTTTACTAAAAGCACACTTAAGAATATAGATATTCTATTTCTAACCCTGAGCTAGTTTCAAAAGATAGTCTATATAAAATAGAATTTTTCATTATCTTGCTCATCATCGTTGTCATTGAGTCTCTTAGTCAAGTCTAACTCTTCTGTGACCCCATGGACTATAGCCCGCCAGGTTCCTCTGTCTATGGGGTTTTCCAGGCAAGAATCCTTGAGTGGGTTGCCATTTCCTTCTCCAGGGGATCTTTCCAGCCCAGGAGTCAAACCCAACTATCCTGCCTTGCAGTGTACTCTTCACCTCTGAACCACTAGGAAACCCCTGGTTTTGATATCATACCATAGTGATAATAATTCATAAATCTGCTTGAAACTTTTGATGTGTTTTGAGGCAGCTTTGGTGTCAAACTCATGTTGTGACAATGAGAAGCTTGCATAAGAAAGAGAAATATCTATTCTTCCTTCTAGTTGTTTTGCTTATGTTTGCACTATAGGTATCATCTTCAGTCTGAATTTTCTTTCTGGAATTTTTTTAAGCCATTTATTCACTTGTAAGCATTCTGTTCATAGTACTTAATAGAATAATAAATAGACTTAACTCTAGTTCTTTCTTTAAGATTCCAAGCTTATCATGTATAACTCTTACCATAGTGTCATTCCACTTATGACATATATGATATCAATCTAGCAAGTCAGAATCACTGTCAGTAGGTATTTGATATATTGGTAAATAATGATTTCTCTCGTATTTCACAAGAAAAATAAATGCAAAAAAAAAAAAAAACACCTTCTAAAATGTTCTTCCTATATCCCTCTTAAGCAGCTCACTTTGAAAAAGACCATAGTTTTTCCATAGAGAGAGTATTTCATCCATTGTTTTAATCATCCTAGTCTCCCTCACTGCAGAATTTCTAAACAGGGGCATGGCTGAACTTTACTGAAACTCCAGAACAGACATCAAATCAATGCCATTAACTGTTACCCATATCACTAACCTCTTTACCATTTCATTTTCTCATTACAATTTCTTATCACCCAGGTGGGCTTCTCAGGTGTTCTAGTGGTAAAAATCCACATGCCAATGCAAGAGCCTCAGGAGATGAGCCTCAGGTTCAATCCCTGGGTCAGGAAGATCCCCTCGAGAAGGAAATGGCAACCCACTCCAGTATTCTTGACTGGAAACTTCCATCAACAGAGGAGCCTGGCAGGCTAGAGTCCATGGGGTCGCAGAGTCAGACACGACTGAGCACGCACACAGACTCATATTAAAGACACTATTAGTTAATAGGAATTGTCCTGAAAATGTATGTAAAAGATCTTTCCTATATACAGTAAATGCTTTACCTCTAAAGCAACATTGTGCCAACTCCTATGTTTAATTTTTCCCTTTGGTTAGTTGTACTTTTACTCCTATCTTTAAGCTTAAAAGCATTCTATCACCTTTTTCTGTAATTGTAGTCAATTATGGCATGGTGGTCCACTGAATGGGTGTCAGAAACCATGTGATTTATGTTATTCTGGGGCCCAAGACATATGCTTATATAAGTCAAAAGTGGGAGGTTTGGCATCAAAGAGCAGGAGGCAGAGTCCTTAGGCCTTGGATTACGTCTGTATCCCACCTCTTCTCTCTCCTTAGTAACCACGTGTTCTAGGCCAAATTACTTCTGGCTTCAAAGTCCGTGTTTATTATAACACCTACTTCTCAGGACTGTTATGAGAATTACATGAATAATGAGAGTAGAGTGCCCAACATACACGAGTTGCTTAATAAATGGTAGCTGTTAGCACTATGGTTATCATTTCTATTATTAAACTCCCTCTAGGGACAGGAGGTGTGTTCCAGAGCTTTCACTTAGCTGACTTAATGGAGCTACAAGGTTCTGCCATCTGCTCCTTTTTCCTGTGCAAATAGGCTTTACTTTCAAGTTTGAATTTGCAGTAAAATTAAACAAGTCATTTTCTTGAAATACCTTGCAGGTTCCTTTATGCAGGGATCAGAGAAATCCATATCGCTGGTTCAAGGTGGGAGGAGCGCATATGCGGCGGCTTTGGCTTGGGAGAAAGGGGGCCCGGTTCCGGAAGAGAGGGTATTTTCTGACTGGTTAGAATCAGTGAAGGAAAATCCTTCTGTGATCGACTTTGCGGTAAGGTCAAAAAGCATTATGGGTAAGAGCTAAAGCTGTTGTCTGGCGGCCCAAACTATGCATCACACAATTCCTTTTCCATTTTCTTCTCAGATGATAAAAGAAATGTGTTTCTTTGGTGTGCATGCACAATATACCTTTTTAAAAAACATTGAATTACACATCCCTTGTTTTAGCTGTTCTAACAAGCATTCTGTAGTTAGGCATTTAGAATTCATAGCATACATAAAATACCAAAAGAGGAAATTTGGTGCATAAAACTGCCTAAACTTGCCTAAAGTAGGGCTCTTTATCTTCCCATGTATATAATACATTTGATTTCTGTATTTTTCTTGCAATTCTTTAGTAGATGAGCACTCCTAAATCTTCATTTATAGCTCTGTGGGATATATGAGATTTTAGATCCATTTGAAATTCTGTTTCTATCACCATTGATTAAATTTACCAGTCTTATATTTGTTGTAATTACATTAAAGGGGGTTTTTTTATTATGTCTGAAATACTTTGTCCACAAATCAGTCATATGCCACTTAAACCAGTTTTGCCTGAAACAGAAGCACATTTTTTAAAGCCACTGAAGGAGCTATTCTGCTCATTTCATTCAAATGAAAATAAAGGAATTCAACCATCATGAAAGTAGGATGATTTACATGCAGTGTGAAGATATTTGGAATTCTACAGGTTATGGTAGGAAAATGTGGTCCAGCCATCCATCTGGGCACTTGTGAGTCATACACTGCATAGAGAGTCATTCCTCTGGGGTTTTAAAATGTTGATGAGCCTTGATTTTTGTGTTAGCCCCCATATTTGTTATTGTAATTCTTCTATAGATTCTACCAGCAAGTTCATTTCTTTGTGTTCTCTTTCCACATTTTTTCACCTGATTCACCAAAAGCCAATAGTATTATCCCTGGAAAAACAAAGAACACAGACTTCACTCTTCCCAGATCTTCCTGTTTGAGTCAAACTTGTTGATGTTTCACCAAAACATTCCTGAGCTGCCTGACTCTTAGTCACTTATCTCCAGACGCTGATGCTCAATAAATAAGATTCTCATGAGTGACACCTCATCTGAGGCTTCCTCCATAGTAGAAGCGCAGGGAAAGTAAACTCTAAGTACATTACACTTGCTGTACTTTAAGGACAGTGGAAGCCAGCTAATCCTGAAGACTGCTGCTCTACCCAGGATAGAAGGGAAGAAGCTCCCTGCCCTCCCCTTCCCTCATGGAGAGGGCTTTTCTCTACTGGTTCAATAGACAGATATGCCGTATTCTACAATAATCACTTTGAAGCATACGATTGCCCAGGTCTTGCCTCTGATTCCATGAGAACTGGGTGGTGATGTCAACATGTGCCAAAGAGGTGACTCTGACTAGAGCTTCCCCCTCCCATCTGCTCTTAGCTTGCTCCCATCACGGACCTGGTCAGAAACATCCCCTGTGCGGTGACAAGACGGAACAACCTCAGGAGAGCTTTTCGGGAGTACGCAGCCAAGTTTGACCCTTGCCAGTGTGCTCGATGCCCTAACAATGGCCGCCCCGTGCTCTCAGGGACCGAATGTCTGTGTGTTTGCCAGAGCGGCACCTATGGCGAGAACTGTGAGAGACGGTCCCCGGATTACAAATCTAGTAAGTGTCAGTAACTTACTAGGGGGCAGGAAGCTTTCCCCTCCCCAAGGTATTCTGGGTTGGTTGATGAAAACAGCAAAACAAACAAAACTTGTCCTTGCAATTTCCACCTTATGCAAATTCACAAGGAAATTAGGCCTGGAGAAAATTAGCCTCAAAAGTCAAACAGTTTGATGTCAATCTCAGCTGTAACCTATCAGCTGTGTGACCTTGGAAAAGTCACCTAACCTCTCTGTGCCTCAATCTGTTTTCCATAAAATGGGGATAAGCCCACTATGCACTCGAAAGCTATATATGTGTGTTTATGTAGTTGAGCTTCCCAAGTGGTGCTAGTGGTAAAGAACCCACCTGGCAATGCAGGAGACGTAAGAGAAGTAGGTTTGATCCTTGAGTCAGAAGAATCCCCTGGAGAAGGAAATGGCAACCCACTCCAGTATTCTTGCCTGGAGAATCCCATGGACAGAGGAGCCTGACGGGCTACAGTCCATCAGGTCACACAGAATCAGACACAACTGAAGTGACTAAACAACAACAACATATGAATATGAAATAAACAGCACAATGCCTATAACATAAGGTAAATAAAATTTAAAAACATACTATAAAGTAAACTATAGGATACTGATGTTATGAGTCTCTTATGCATTATAATGTAGAATAAGGATGGCTTGTAATAAGGGACAAATTAAACCACAATCAAAATTTTCATACTGGACTAAGATATATTCATAGCTACCTCTAATCCTCTTTAGAAAGAGATGTGTCATGGGAGTAAGAATATAGTCTATTAGCTTTAGAAATGTATTTTAATATATATATTAGATAGATAGATATACTTTTCAGAAGATGTTAATATGTATACATTGCTGCTAAGTCACTTCAGTCGTGTCCGACTCTGTGCAATCCCATAGATGGCAGCCCACCAGGCTCCCCTGTCCCTGGGATTCTCCAGGCAAGAACACTGGAGTGGGCTGCCATTTCCTTCTCCAATGCATGAAAGTGAAAAGTGAAAGTGAAGTCGCTCAGTAGTGTCCGACCCTCAGCCACCCCATGGACTGCAGCCCACCAGGCTCCTCCGTCCATGGGATTTTCCAGGCAAGAGTACTGGAGTGGGTGCCACTGCCTTCTCCGTGTACACATAGGTGTATGCATATATGTACTGTGTGACACATTGCTGATAGTTGAAAATTATTCAGAGCTGTTGCCATTTTATTCTTCCTGTGGGAACAGGAAAGTAAAAACAGATGATGTATCAGCCACTTTACACAGAGAATTTCTTCTAATCCTGACAACAACTCTATGATATGCTGCAAAGGATCCCACAGCTAAAACGCGAGGCAACCAAGTTGGCCTGGCTTCAAAGCCCAGTTCTCTGGGCTGCACTGAGATCGGTGGGTGGATGTCCCTGTCTTCCAGATGCTGTGGATGGGAACTGGGGCTGCTGGTCCTCCTGGAGCTCGTGTGATGCTACTTATAGGAGATCGAGAACCCGCGAATGCAACAACCCTGCCCCTCAGCAAGGAGGAAAACGCTGTGAGGGGGAGAGGCGGCAAGAGGAGCACTGCACGTTCTCCATAATGCAGAACGAGTAAGGATGGGAAGACGGGCACCGGAGAGAGCGGGCAGCCCCCATCCCCGCTGCTAGAGACTTGCAATATTTATTTTCTTATCGCTAAGTGAAGAAATACTTAGAATTTTACCTATTCCAACATATCAGTGAGGTGTTAGATATGCTACTACCCCTTTTCCTCTCTAATGTTTTCTCTCTTTTTTATCTGTTTTATATACATATATATATATATATATATGGGCTTCCCAGGTGGTGCTAGTGGCAAAGAACCCCCCTGCCAATGCAGGAGACATAAGAGACACAGGTTCTATCTCTGGGTCAGGAAGATTCCCTGGAGGAGGTCATGGCAACCCGCCCCAGTATTCTTGCCTGGGAAATCCCATGAACAGAGGAACATGGTGGGCTACAGTCCATGGGGTTGCAAAGAGTCAGACACAATTAAAGCAACTTAGCATGCTCTAAAGTATATATATACACACACATACATACATAATGTGTGTGTATATGTATATATATATGCATCCATATATGTACATACATAGACATTTAAGTATGTGTACATATTTATTTTATTATACACGTCTTTTTTTTCCCTTCTAGTGGACAACCATGCATCAGTGATGATGAGGACATGAAAGAAACTGATCTCCCTGAATTAGAATCAGATTCAGGGTGTCCTCAACCAGTCCCTCCAGAAAATGGATTTATTCGGGTAAGCATCCTGACCTTCACTTTAGGTTTGGACTCCTAAAAGGAGAACTTAGGAAGCATGCATTTTCTTTTATGTGGAGTTATTTTTTTCTTAGTTTAATAACCTATTGACTTAAAAGGTAAAAAAGGTAATATTTAGAAAGGCTCCACCACTTCCCCTCTTGAATTCCCTGAAGACATCCTCATACCTAGTTGTTAGACCAAAGAACGGCAGGGTCTTTTGTGCTCCTTGGCACTAACTCATGTGCTGATGACATATTTATGTGAGTGGAGAATGGATTGGATGACTTCTCTGCTGCTGCTGCTGCTAAGTTGCTTCAGTCGTGTCCGACTCTGTGTGACCCCAAAGACGGCACCCCACCAGGCTCCCCCGTCCCTGGGATTCTCAAGGCAAGAGTACTGGAGTGGTTTGCCATTGCCTTCTCCGGATGACTTCTCTAAGAGTCTACAAATAAGATCTGACTGTTTATTTCTGAATCTGAACAAACTAACCCCCTATCTATGGCACATTATCAGGGAAACAAACTAGTTTGACTATAACATAGGCAGTGTTGAGCCTATAATGATTTATTAGGCTAAATACCTATAGAACTCTTAAGCAATCAAAGTTTTATTACCTTTTATCTTTTTTCTTTAAACCACTGTATGTTTCTATGATTAAAAACAACTTTTTTATTAGACAGTTCTGTGACTTTAGATATAAATTTTCAGGAGATACATAATACTTAAATTGATCACAGGAGACATGTGCCTTAATCAATTTTACATTTTTAAAAGAGATTTTACCTTTCTTAAACCCAATAAAGCCTTTAATCTGTTTCCAACTGTGTCATATTTATGATTAAAGAGCAATAAGCTTTGATTCTCCAAAGCCAGCAAATAAATAGCCACAGAACAGTGTCTGCACTCATATATCTTCCCTGTTCATACATCTGCTCATGTATAAGGTGCTAGGCCTAGAGGTGTGAAGGGGGAGAAATATTTTGGAGGGGAGTAATGTCCTTGGCCACCTGATGTGAAGAGCTGAATTATTAGAAAAGACCCTGATGCTCGAAAAGATTGAAGGCAGGAGGAGAAGGGGATGGCATCACCAACTCGATGGACATGAGTTTGAGCAAGCTCCAGGAGCTGGTGATGGGCAGGGAAGCCTGGCGTGCTGCAGTCCACGGGGTCACAAAGAGTCGGACATGACTGAGTGACTGAACTGAACTGAACGTTCATTAGTCCTTACTGGAGAACCAGAGATTCTCAAACTCCAAAGTCTTGAGCAAGGCCCAGAAACTTCCGTAACAAGCAAGATCTTGTGTAATACTGGTGCTGCTAGTTGGGGAGCCACACTTGGGGAACAAATCCTTTAGGACAGGGATCAGCAAACTATACCCATGGGCCAAATCTGGTCTGCCCTCTGTTTTTCTTTTTCTTTTCTCTTTTAGTATTTATTTAGTCATGTTTGGCTGAGTCTTTGTTGCTGCTCCATTTTTTTCTCTAGTTGCAGCAAGCAGGGCTTACCCTTCCTTCTCACTGCCGTGGTGTCTCTTGTTGAGACACAAGCCCTAGAGTGAGCAGGTTTCAGTAGTTGCGTCTTCCAGGCTTTAGAGCTCAGGCTCAATAGTTGTGGTGCACAGGCTTAGTTGCTCCAGGGCATGTGGGATCTTCCGGGACCAGGGGTCGACACGTGTCCCTTGCATTGGCAGGTGGATTCTTTACCACTGAGCCACCAGAGAGGCCCTTTTCTTCCTTTTTCAAGTGAAGTTTTTTGGAACACAACTACATTCGTTTGTTTACATAATGACTATGACTTTTTTGAGCAACAGTGGCACAAGGTGACAGGCGCTACCTGGCCTGTAGCTGACTCTCAAGGCCCTTTACAGAAATAGTTTGCCAATCCTTGCCCTTTTCAACATTATCCTCAAAATTACACTTTGTCACATCCAGATTTCTAAATAATTTTTAATCTGTTTGCGTCAATTGCTTACATAAAGTGTTAAAATGATTGACGTTCTAATTTTAAAAACACACAAAAGGTTTAACAGTGATTCATTATTCCAATGACTCTTCACAAAATTAGAATATATGTTTCCATTTCTACGAATAAGTTCACTCCTTGCTTCAATTTACTCTTTATTAAAGGCCTAATTCCTACCTAACAATAGTTTTTGCTCAAAAGTAAGACAATTTTGACTTTTCTAATGAGCACCTTCTAGAATTCCAAGTAGCAAAATGCCCCTTTTACGGAGTCAAAGGCAGATATGCCTCATTCCAGGCTAGAGCAATCGTGCCACTGCACGTGAAGGTATCTGTTTAGTGACCAAAGGCACTTACCCCAGAGGCAAGTGACAGTGACTCTGGGTAAAGGCCCTTGCTAAGTTGGTCTAGCAGATGTGTTGACCAAAGCTTGATGCCTGCAGCATATACTTATAGGTTATAGCTTCATAAGAGAAATGAAGCAGAAGCTTGTGACAATAACTTATTTCAGAATAATTGTGAGGGAAAATGTTCAGCCTTTGAATAAAATATCCAGATCATTAATACTAATCATCATGCCATTCCCCTTGGAAACACAGCCATATCCATAATAACCAATGATGGGATACTTTTTTTGTATTCAGAAAATTAATCATCTTCTGGGAGACAAGTTGAATCACATGGCCACGTAGTAACAAAGGTTGATAATTGAACTTTCACGTCCCTCAAAATTCCCATCTTCAATTCTCAGAGAATAACTTCCTAGTCAGTCCTTTGTACTTGCCTCCCATTCAGTAAGGAGAGACCGTTACATTACTGTCTTCCTAAAAAGGAGAGTGTTTTTCATTTTATTCAGCATAGTTATCAAGCCCTGTGTAAGGCTCAGATGGTAAAGAATCTGCTTCCAATGCAGGAGACTGGGGTTCGATCCCTGGGTCAGGAAGATATCCTGGAGAAGGGAATGGCAACTTATGCCAATATTCTTGCCTGGAGAATCCCATAGACAGAGGGGCTTGGAGGGCTAGAGTCCATGGCGTTGCAAAGAGTCGGTCTCAACTGAGTGACTAACACACAAAGATTTGTGAGGCAGAGATCTGGTAGAAGAAATACCACTCAGGCATAGGTGTGGGGCTGATAAATGTGATAAACATAAAGTAGAGCTTATACAAGTTTAAGCATAGGGGTGGGGCTGATAAATGTGATCAACATAAAATAGAATTTTGTGCAAGTTTCTCTCCAAAACCAAAAGGATGATACATGTGATGAAACTGGTAAATGAAAGAGATTTCCCACACAGGAAATTCTACTTGAGTTGCGTCTTGGGACAATGGAACAGAGAAGATGTTGAGGATAGAGGAAACAGCTAATAAAGATATGGAGGCATGAAAGAGAATATTATGTGCAAAGAATGGTAGATGCCTAAATGCCTTTGTTTTCCTAGAGCATGGGTTCTATGGGAAGAAATGGCAAGAGGTGAGGATGGGGAAGTGGGTTAAGTTTCATATTCCAAGTTAAGAATATAAAACCCACTTTATCTTAAAATCTTTTCGTGAACTCCCACATGCCAATAGTTGCACTTTATTTACACATTAACTGGGAAAATATGTAATGCCCAATAGGTTATTAAGAACACTTTCAAATGATTTGTAGTCAATTTGTTACCATAGCAATTGCATATATTTGCTTCATATGTAGAATACATTACTTATTCAGTTTATAGCCACTGCTGTGTCGCTTCAGTCGTGTCCGACTCTGTGCCACCCCATAGACGGCAGCCCACTAGGCCTCCCGTCCCTGGAATTCTCCAGGCAAAAACACTGGAGTAGGTTGCCATTTCCTTCTCCAATGCATGAAAGTGAAAAGTGAAAGTGAAGTCGCTCAGTCGTGTCCGACTCTAGTGACCCCATGGACTGCAGCCTATAGTATATAGTTTTCTTATTCTTGCAATAGTAAGCCAACACATATACAGAGGGGAGTAAGTTATTAAGTAAATATATATATATATATATTCTAATCAATTTAAAGTAGCAATATGGAAGAAGGATTAGAAGAGGGACTAGTTAGTTGTTAGATAGGTAGATAGTTGTGGTGAGTGAAGTCGCTCAGTCATGTCCGACTCTTTGCAACCCTGTGGACTGTAGCCCACCAGGCTCCTCTGTCCATGGGATTCTCCAGGTAAGAATACTGGAGTGGGTTGCCATTTCCTTCTCCAGGGGATCTCCCTGATCCAGGGATCGAGTTAAACAGATAATATGTACTGTGAGCAAAGGCAATGATGATGGCAAAGGAAAGGAGTGAACTTTGAGAGATATTTGGAAGTATAAATTTAGCAGACTTTGAGTAGATACAGGAATGAAGGAACAGAAAAGATCTAGGAGGGCCCTGAGGTGTTTGAAGATACCATTCATCACATTAGTAATGGGCTGATTTTGGTTTTAATTCTAGAATGAAAAGAAACAGTACTCAGTTGGAGAAGAAGTTGAAATTTTATGCTTTACTGGATTCAAAGCTGTTGGATACCAGTACTTCAGATGCTTACCAGACAGAAGCTGGAGGCAAGGAGACGTGGAATGCCAACGTGAGAACTGGGCAGACCCTCTATGTGACTCTGCTAAAGAATGAACGTGCCCAAAATAAATAAAGCAAAGTCACACCCTTAGATTAGTACATTTTACCATTTTTCAGTAACTCTGGTGAAAAGATTTAGTGAAACAGAAAATAGAATTTGTCTGCTAAAGTTAGATTTCAAACTGTCTTCATATTTTAGTTCTCACCCCTGCGTGTTAGCCGGTCCGTGAGGCTTGTGCTTAAAAAGAAATTGGGGACTTTTGCTAACTGCATCCAACCACCGACATCAGCCTGGCCCAGTGTACCAAGAGATGCAAGCTAATGGGTCCCAGGGAAATGATGCTTAACTCTTACGTGTCAGAGATGGCATATCATGTGAAATGAGGTTTTCTCCTTGGAGCACATTGGCATGCTTTGCTGGAAAAGAGAGCAAGGGTTTGTAGGCTCCACATATACCCATGCTTCATCGGAGTCAAAATGTGAATCAAACTAGGTTCAGATGGGGACTCCAAAGAGTTATTATTGAATACCATAACACAAAGTTGAAATCAGTATCAATTAGAACTTCTGCCTCTGTGTCACCCATGGTGCAGCCACCTGCTTTTGGGAAAGCTCACTGGGGAGAAGAGTGAAAAAGATTATTTCTTGAAAATGTCCCAGTGATGTAGTGAAAGTTACGAATATCTGAAATCGTTTCCATAGCAAGTTCTTCCGTTAATGGAACTAAAGGCAGTTTCTCAGTGGAAGCCTGGGATCCTCAACCCCCTGTTTTTCTGCTCAAAAGGCAGCATTAACACTTAACCAATGTGGTCAATCACATTAAAATCATTTCTTGGAATGCACAAAATCTGCCTGTATCCCTTGAGTGTTCTGCTCCACCAAAAGCATCTGAAATGTTTTTCTCTCTGCAGGGACAGAGTGCCTCAAGCCAATAGTGCCAGAAGGACTGACGCTGTCACCATTTCAGACATTATATAAAATTGGTGACTCCATTGAGCTGACCTGTCCCAGAGGTTTGGTTGTCAATGGGCCATCGAGGTACACATGCAGTGGGGATTCCTGGACACCACCCATTTCGGACTCACTCAGCTGTGAAAAAGGTAACAGCTCAGGATCCTGGGGTCTGCTAGGGTGGTGTCCTTTGAGATTATCTGTGTAGCATCCACAGAGACGCTGTTGCTTATGATGGGCTGAGTTGTATTTCACCTTGTATTGATGACGAGCTCAGGCAACACGTAAGTAGCTATTGGTCAAGTGGATACTTTCAAATCTTGGAGAGTGAGATCAATTTTATTTTCTAATCTAATACTTCAATATTTTGATACAGCACAAGTGCTCTCATATAACAAGATCAGAATTGAGAGTTAACTGAAATTTTAGCTCAAGTGGAGAGTGACAAAAAAATAATACACACTGCTTTTTGATTAATTAAATATTTTATTTTAACTTATTTGCTTGTTTGGTGAGTCACTTCAGTCCTGTCTGACTTTTTGCAACTCCCTGGACAGTAGCCCACCAGGCTCCTCCATCCATGGGGAGAAGTAAGAAGACTGGAGTGGGTTGCCATTTCCTCCTCCAGGGATCTTCTCGACCCAGGGATCATACCCACATCTCCTACAGTCCCTGCATTGCACGCGGATTCTTTACTGCTGAGGTACTGGGAGCCTATTATTTTTAATTTAGAAGATAGAAATACACAAATATTTCCCAATTTTCTAACATAGGACCAACCTCTTATTTCATAAAGGGTCTCCTGATTTGAGTTCCAAGATTTCTTTCTTGAATAAAACAAATACCTAATTCATCTTTTGCTATCCCATAGATAGAAATTTTGCTATCCCATATCAATTTCTCTAAAAAAATAAGTTTTTAAACTCCAAGTAGGGAACCTCTTTAAAAAACACTTCTGCTTAAGTCCCTTTACCTGATTCTGATGTCATTGAGCTAAGACGGCCAGTATTTGTGTTTATATAAAATCTTTCCGAGTTAATCTGGATACAGCCAAAGTTGAGAATTACTGTTTTGAAGAGAGTTGAAGGCTTAAAGGCAACTTTTGCAGCAAATTTGACTAGAAAATGCTTTAAAATTTTTATATGTATTGTTTACTTTAATCTTTTACAGTAGTTTCAAACCCACAATTAATTCAGAGAAACATTTTTGCAAACCATTTTAAATTACTCAATGTTTTTGACTTAGTTTTTATAAAAATAATTTTTCTCCTTCATTTTATCAGTTGATATATTTATCAACTTATATGTAAGTTTGATATATTATGTAAGTTGATATATTTAATCAACTTACACAGTTACAATAGGAATTGGCATAAATAGACTTGGAAACAAATAAAACTGACTCTTGGTAAGTCTATAACTGGACTAGTGAATGCAGAAGAGTGAAGCTGTGAAAGAGAGGAACATATAAACCCAGAAGTTCAGTTTCTGACAGGCAGCTGGCAGGAGGAGCTGAGAACTCCCATTAGTCTGGCATGTTGGTTACTTGGAGGAAAAGGAAGGGAGCTTCATCTGTTTCATATCTTCCAAATTTCTCAACATGCTTGTTCAAGTTAGGTCTCATTTTTAATCAGAGAATCCTGGAGGGTTTATCTGAGCTCAGATATGATTGGGCCTATTTTGCCTATGAAAAAACTAAAGGCAAAGAGAGGTTAAATTAGACCCAAAACCAGACAGTTTGGGTCGAACAAGCAGCTCTGCTAATTCCTCAAGCTCTCTGCTACCTTGTTTTCTTTATCCTGTTCTGTGCTTTTATAATGTCTGAAGGAAAAGGGGAAACTTAATCTCTTACATGGGTTTCCCTGGTGGCTCAGATGGTAAAGCATTTGCCTGCAATGCAAGAGACCTGGGTTCAGTCCCTGGGTTGGGAAAATCCCCTGGAGAAGGAAATGGCAACCCACTCCAGTATTCTTGCCTGGAGAATCCCATGGACAGAGGAGCCTGGTGGGCAACAGTCCATGGAGTCACAAAGAGTTGAACACAACTGAGTGACTTTCACTTTTCAACTGTTATATAACCTTAAAACTATTGATGAAGAGATCATATGGAAATCTGTGAGAACTTCAGGTTGGTATTGTGGCTTAGCTTCACTTGATTCTTGATCATACACATCAGAGAGATAAATGTGTTTGGGGACCACACAGTTTACAAAATTAAGATTCTCTGGGCATCTTAGGTAGATACTTCTCTTTATACAAATAACAGCATATGTATACACATACACACACCCCTCCATGTTTTTAAAAGAAATTGCAATTATAATTCAAACTGAGAGATAACGAAATGCTCTACATCAAGACAAAAGAAAGAAATACTCTATCTCATCTACTTTCTCTCTGACAACGTTGGCAGAAAGATCAATGAAAGGAGTCACAGAAAAAGAAAGTCATCAATAAAACTGAACCTCTTTCCTCTCAATGTGGCAGGAGATATGTGATATAGAGATGTCCAGGTCATTGGTTGACCAGAAAGACTTTTAATTCTTTTAATGTGAAAAAGAATTTTGCTTCCTGAAGAAATGAGATGCCATACACCTCCCCTGTCATTTTTATCCCTTCCTCTAAGAAGTTAGCACCTCCAAAGATCCCCTTGCCCTCATCACTCTTTAAAGATTGCAATGTTTTCATTTCCAGGTTGCTCACAAATTGTGCAGGGCAGAAAGTGTGAGCAGCTGAGGACCAGTTCTGGCTTCCACCTGACACTTAGTGAGGGAGCAAAGAGTCCTTTTATGTGTTCACTGATGACGTCAAACTGGTAGGCAGGGAGCAAAGCTCTGTGTGCTTGAAAACTGATGCTCTTTGGAAATGTATAACTTAGAGTCCCTCCTTGACCTGAGTAAGTGTGGATTTATTTACAAAAGCCAAAGAGACATAGCCACACAAGACACCAAAGAAAAACAAGCCCATGTCAATGGAAATCTTAGTATCTGAGAACTTAGCAGCAGTTATAGGTCTCCATGTTCATGAAAGCTCTGAGCCAAATTTCACCAGATAGAATGAGGGTCCTAAAAGAGGAGAATAGTAGGAAATGCATAGCAGCAAAGAAGAAAATGTACCAATTTTTAAAATCTTTATTTTTGCCTCTAACATAAACCTGCTTCCCTACCAAACCTCCTGCCTGATATACCTTTCTACTTCCCTCCTTTGTCAGTTACTTGCTTCAGAGGCCACTGCGACCATATGGATGCCTGATTAATCAGATCCAGTCTAGGGACGTGTGTTTCATCCAGGAGGCTCAGGATGTCAGCTCCATGTTTAATTCAAAACTAAAGCTTCTTTGGGTGAGCCTCAACATAAGCAAAGATAGCCAAGATTTCCCCTTCCATATAATATACCTACTGCAACGCAGATATATAATACACATGAAATATGGAAGACCTGGTTTCGATCCCTGGGTTGGGAAGTTCCCCTGGAGGAGGGCATGGCAACCCACTCCAGTATCCTGAAGAATCCCCATGGACAGAGGAGACTGGTAGACTACAGTCCATGGAGTCACAAAGAGCTGGACATGACTGAGCAACTAAACACAGCATTCAGAACATAATATACCCGTGTTCTTCATTCTACTTTAATCTCCCTTCCTCATATTCAGTATCCAATTGCTCACCTTGGCACAAGCATCATTTCCTTATAAATCTTCCTTACCATTCTCAGTTTTTGTTTTTTGCTGATATGGTCTCCTGAAATCATATTTCTTCCAAATACCTATCTCAGCTTTTAATTATAAACTCATCACTATGATTATTTGATTAATGTCTCTTTTTCCACTATTGCTTAGATTCATGGACAAAGAGGATAACTGCTGTCTTCATTTTTCTACTTCTTTTTTCCCACCATAACATCCTAGTACCTAGAATATCGGGCAGGGATAAATAGCTACATTTGGGAGCTGTCCATTTCTCCACTGATTATTCGTATAAGAAAAGTCTGGCTTTTCATTATCCCCTAAAATCCATTTGCACAATTGTTGACACTGATCTCCATATTGCTAAACTTAATGGACAACATTTCAGTCCTCATCTGCTTTGGTCTCTCAGCAACGTTCGACAGAGCTGACCTTCTTCTGCAGATGCTTTCTTTCCCTGCTTCCAACACACAATGCCATCTGGTTTAGCTTCTACCTCAATGATCCCTCCGTAGGCTAATAACAAATTTAAATCTTTCCCACAGACTTCTCCACTGAGCTTTAGGCCTGAGTATCCAAATTTCTATACATCTGTTTTGTTTGGCTGTCTTAGAGAGATCACAGATTCAGCATTTGCAGAGAGGAATTCCTGAGTCACCACCCTTGCCTCCCTACCACTAACTTTTTCTAATATTTACTATTTCAGTTTAGGCACCAACATCTATTCTCTTATGCAAACCAGAAATCTAAGAATGATACTTGACAGTTCTCATAACCTACCCACAATATGCAATCTCATGCATTTTACATGCTTGAAATGTCTCAGGTTCACCCACTTCTCTCCATTTCCACCTCTGGCACTTTGATCCAAATGACCATTCTCTTTCACCCAAACTACTATAGTGAAAGTGAAAGTTGCTCAGTCATGTCAGATTCTTTTCGACCCCATGGACTGTACAGTCCATGGAATTCTCCAGGCCAGAATACTGGAGTGGGTAGCCTTTTCCCTTCTCTAGAGGATCTTCCCAATAATAACCTCATAAATCGTCTACTGTCTTGACCACCATGCCTCTCCAAATGCATTCTCTACACAGAAGCCAAAATTAAATTCTTTTCCAAATCCAGACCTGATTTTGTCACACCACCCCCTGCTAAAACCTATCAGAGATTTACCACTGCTTATGAAATAAGACAAAAATCCTTCAAAAGCCCTTTATGACCCTACACAGTTCACCGCACAGCCATCTCTCTGGCCATTTCTTGTTGCTTGCCCTTGTTTCCCTGGCTTTCTTTCAATTCCAAGAAAGTCAAATGTTCTCTCTCTGTT
Source organism: Bison bison bison (assembly GCF_000754665.1). Classification (NCBI taxonomy): domain Eukaryota; kingdom Metazoa; phylum Chordata; class Mammalia; order Artiodactyla; family Bovidae; genus Bison; species Bison bison. The sequence goes on from NW_011494903.1 coordinate 1,737,449, forward strand.
GAGCACTTTCATGTCTGCTATTTCCTTTCCCTCCATCATACTCCCTGTTCTCTTCCCATTTTACCGTTCATAACCTTCCTAGCTACATCAATTTGCTTGATTATATGCTTTCTCTTTAATAGCACTAATAACAGCAGAAATTCTATGTGTAGAGTGTGTTTGTTTGATTAATGTCTGTCTGCCCACAAGACTAGAATTTCTGAGAGCATGGGATCTGGGTCAAATTTTGCTCAACTCACTATCCTCAGAATCTATCACAGTGCTGGTAAATCATAGTCGTTCAATAAATATTTGAAAAACGAACAAAAATTTCACCAATTTCATTTTCTTGAACTTAATAGCAGTTTTAGGTTGGAAACGTGACAGCTCACAAGGGCTAGAAAGGACTTTTCGGATGGACTGTTTCATAACAACAGATTTGAAAAAGCTAAAATGAGTGCTCTAACTCTAGGAGATAAGTGAGAACATTTCACCATAGCCTTTTCTCCTAAATTCAAACTTACCACTTGAAATCCATGCTGTGAACTGTTCTTTTCTTCATTTTCTTTTGTTTCAGATTTCCTGACAGGCTTAAGGGGTCACTGTCAACCAGGACAAAAACAGTTGGGATCTGAATGCGTTTGCATGTCTCCAGAAGAAGACTGTGGGTAAGAGATACTCTCTGGACTGAGCTTAGGAACTGAGAAAACCAGTCTAGTGTAACCAACTTCATGAAGGAGCCGGGCTTCTTAAAGCATGAATACAAAGCATATTAATTTTTAATATAACTGATACCCCCTGTGCTCTGTTGAATTCTTCCTTCCCCACTGAGTAGCAGGCATTCTTAATTATCTCTCAGCCTTGTTCCCTAAGTTTGCATAGCTTTTGTACTAAAACAGTTTCATTCTGGTGATAAAGACATTTCTATCCTGTTTAAAGCATCAGACACAATTATCTCAAAGCCTTCTTCTCCCCACTAACTATAGGGGCAAAGTTGTGACTCCAAGAGGTTGGAGTAGAGAAAGAAGTATGAGCATGGACTTCACACACACATGAACACACACAAACACACACATCTCTTTGTTAGTTTATCCTTTCACATGTTGGCAGAAAGCATAAAGAAAAATGATATATCCTTATATGGCTGCCATGACTCTCTGTTGTTATAATTGCCTTTTTCTACATAAACAAACCCAGGAGTGTCGAGTGCTTATTAATGTCAGGACTACATTCATGGGAGTAAAATCCAAAGTAAGACTCGCTTAAGGAAAAATTTTGTTTCTCTATCTTACAAAATAAATTCATGGGGAAGGCAGTCTAGGGATGGTCTGGTGATTCTTTTCTTTCAGATAGAACTGGAGCTCCTTCCTGCTGTCTGTTCTGCTATGCTTTTTTTTAATCTAATATTCATACTTTATTTTTTATTGAGGTATAGCTGATACTTTCTTTCTTTTTATTAAAGTTGTCTATTCTAACATTCTTGAACTTATATCATGGTCCAAGATTTCTCTGCTGGAGTACAATAGAAGGAAGACCAGAAATGGACACATGCTCTCTTTTTAAGGAGAGTTCCTGGGGGATTCATCACGGCTTCCATTTCACTACTCTTCTCTTGTTCACATGACCATGTGGCCCTGCAAGGGAGGCGATGAAATGCCTAGAATCAAAATCATTGGCTAGAAGGAAAAGCATTTTTTCAATAAAATTCTGTTCAATTCAGTTCAGTTGCTTAGTCATGTCCGACACTTTGTGATCCCATGGACCACGGCACAACAGGCCTCCCTGTCCATCCCCAAATCCCAGAGTTTACTCAAACTCATGTCCATCGAGTCGGTGATGCCATCCAACCATCTCATCCTCTGACGTCCCCTTCTCCTCCTGCCCTCAATCTTTCCCAGCATCAGGGTCTTTTCCAGTGAGCCAGCTGTTCGCATCAGGTGGCCAAAGTATTGGAGTTTCAGCTTCATCATCAGTCCTTCCAATGAACACCCAGGACTGATCTCCTTTAGGATGGACTGGTTGGATCTCCTTGCAGTCCAAGGGACTCTCAAGAGTCTTCTCCAACACCACAGTTCAAAAGCATCAATTCTTTGGCACTCAGCTTTCTTTCTG
>NW_011494903.1:1739689-1740364 GCF_000754665.1 Bison bison bison
TTAAATAAGCAGGGTGACAATATATAGCCTTGACGTACTCCTTTTCCTATTTGGAACCAGTCTGTTGTTCCATGTCCAGTTCTAACTGTTGCTTCCTGACCTGCATACAGATATTTCAAGAGGCAGGTCAGGTGGTCTGATATTCCCAACTCTTTCAGAATTTTCCACAGATATTGTGATCCACACAGTCAAAGGCTTTGGCATAGTCAATAAAGCAGAAATAGATGTTTTTCTGGAACTCTCTTGCTTTTTCCATGATCCAGGGAATGTTGGCAATTTGATCTTTGGTTCTTCTGCCTTTTCTAAAACCAGCTTGAACATCTGGAATTTCACAGTTCACGTATTGCTGAAGCCTGGCTTGGAAAATTTTCAGCATGACTTTACTAGAGTACGAGATGAGTGCAATTGTGCAGTGTTTAAGCATTCTTTGGCATTTCCTTTCTTTGGGATTGGAATGAAAACTGACCTTTTCCAGTTCTGTGGCCACTGCTGAGTTTTCCAAATTTGCTGGCATATTGAGTGCAGCACTTTCACAGCATCATCTTTTAAGATTTGAAATAGCTCAACTGGAATTCCATCACCTCCACTAGCTTTGTTCGTAGTGATGCTTCCTAAGGCCCACTTGACTTCACATTCCAGGATGTCTGACTCTAGGTGAGTAATCACACCATCGTG
>NW_011494903.1:1740464-1741543 GCF_000754665.1 Bison bison bison
ATCGTGATCATCTGGGTCATGAAGATCTTTTTTGTACATTTCTTCTGTGTATTCTTGCCACCTCTTCTTAATATCTTCTGCTTCTGTTAGGTCCATACTATTTCTGTCCTTTATTGAGCCCATCTTTGCATGAAAGTTTCCCTTGGAATCTCTAATCATCTTGAAGAGATCTCTAGTCTTTGCCATTCTATTATTTTCTTCTATTTCTTTGCACTGATCACTGAAGAAGACTTTCTTATCTCTCCTTATTATTCTTTGGAACTCTGCCTTCAAATGGGTTTATCTTTCCTTCTCTCCTTTGCTTTTTGCTTCTCTTTTCACAGCTATTTGTAAGGCCTCCTCAGACAGCCATTTTGCTTTTTTGCATTTCTTTTTCTTGGGGATGGTCTTGATCCCTGTCTCCTGTACAATGTCACAAACCTCCATCCATAGTTCATCAGGCATTCTGTCTATCAAATCTAGTCCCTTAAATCTATTTCTCACTTCCACTGTATAATCATGATGGATTTGATTTTAGTCATACCTGAATGGTCTATGATTTTCCCTACTTCTTCAATTTAAGTCTGAATTTGGTAATAAGGAGCTCATGATCTGAGCCACAGTCAGCTCCTGGTCTTGTTTTAGCTTCTGTATACATCTCTTTGCATTTTTGGCTGCAAAGAATATAATCAATCTGATTTCAGTGTTGGCCATCTGGTGATATCCATATGTAGAGGCTTCTCTTGTGTTGTTGGAAGAGGGTGTTTGCTATGACCAGTGCGTTCTCTTGGAAAAACTTTATTAGCCTTTGCCCTGCTTCATTCTGTACTCCAAGGCCAAATTTGCCTATTACTCCAGGTGTTTCCTGACTTCCTGCTTTTGCATTCCAGTCCCCTATAATGAAAAGGACATCTTTTTGGGGTGTTAGTTCTAAAAGGTCTTGTAGGTCTTCATAGAACCGTTCAACTTCAGCTTCTTCAGCGTTACTGGTCCAGGCATAGACTTGGATTACCATAAATTGAATGGTTTGCCATAGAAATGAACAGAGATCATTCTGTCATTTTTGAGATTGCATCCAAGTACTGCATTTTGGACTCTTT
>NW_011494903.1:1741705-1742404 GCF_000754665.1 Bison bison bison
CTCCTTCCCTTCATTCTTTCTGGAGTTATTTCTCCACTGATCTCCAGCAGCATATTGCACACCCATCTTTCAGTGTCCTATCTTTTTGCCTTTTCATACTGTTCATGGGGTTCTCAAGGCTAGAGTACTGAAGTGCTTGCCATTCCTTTCTCCAGTGGACCACATTCTGTCAGAACTCTCCACCATGACCTGTCTGTCTTGGGTGGTCCTACATGGTGAATAAAATTAGAGTTAAGTTACTGAGGAAGAGAATGAATAAATGGGGAAATAACAAGTCAACAGACTGTGTCCAGTTGTGATATTTCACTTTTTATATATTTTAAACAATGCAGGCTGTTCTAGGGCAATTTTCATCTTTATTTTTTATTTTTTTAATATAAATTTATTTATTTTAATTGGAGGCAAATTACTTTACAATATTGTATTGGTTTTGCCATACATCAACATGAATCTGCCACGGGTGTACACATGTTCCCCATCCTGAACCCCTTTCCCACCTCCCTCCCCATACCATCACTCTGGGTCATCCCAGTGCACCAGCCCCAAGCATCCTGTATCATAAATCGAACCTGAACTGGCAATTCATTTCACATATGATATTATATGTGTTTCAATGCCATTCTCCCAAATCATCCCACCCTCGCCCTCTCCCACAGAGTCCAAAAGACTGTTCTATACATCTGTGTCTCTTTTGCTGTC
>NW_011494903.1:1742504-1780827 GCF_000754665.1 Bison bison bison
CCCTGAACCCCCTTCCACCCTCCCTCCCCATACCATCCCTCTGGGTCATCCCAGTGCACCAGCCCCAAGCATCCTGTATCATAAATCGAACCTGGACTGGCAATTCATTTCACATATGATATTATATGTGTTTCAATGCCATTCTCCCAAGTCATCCCACCCTCGCCCTCTCCCACAGAGTCCAAAAGACTGTTCTATACATCTGTGTCTCTTTTGCTGTCCATGTACATAATTGTTGGGGCTTTCCAGGTGGCTCAGTGATAAAGAATTCACCTGCCAATGCAGGAGGCACAGGTTCGATCCCTGGGTCAAGAAGATCCCCTGAAGAGGGGAACGGCAACCCACTGCAGTATTCTTGCCTGGAAAATCCCATGGACAAGGAGCCTGCTGGGCTACAGTTCATGGAGTCACAAAGGGTCAGACACAACTTGGCGACTAAACAGCAGCAGCAGCAGCAGTTCATAATTGCTACCTTTGAATTTTTCTTCTATTTCTTTGCACCCAGGTTTTTTTTCAGCTTTAACACTGATCGCCTCTCACATTCTTCTGAGTTCCAAGTAAACAAACGCTTGTAGAGACACTTTGTTTATTTATTTATTTATGAGAACACTACAGGGACTTTTTCTGTAACATCCCACTGTTGTAATTCAGCCCAAAGTTGGCTCTGTCTACCTTCCTAAGAATCGACCACAAGTGGTCCGCCTTGTATGAGCTACTGCTGCTGGGGTCTCCTCACCCAGAAGATGGCCTTCTAGGGAGAACTCACAACATTCACATTGTCCATGTAACCAGAGGGAACTTCTTTCTTTGTCTTTGCAATACCAGACTATGAGAGTACAGACTGTCCTCTAGAACTGTCTGAATTTCAGCTCAGCCCTCCCTCTCCAGCCTCTTCCTATACTCCTCAGTTCTCTTTGATATGCCATCAAAGGTGTTTGTGAGAGTGACTGGCCCCACAGCTTAAGTTCCCTGAACTTAGAAAGTGGCTTTTTGTTCTCTCTCTGGGCTTCAGTTCCTGGAAACAAATTTACACACTGGTGCACTGATTTTTAACTCTGAAGTTGACATCAGAGAAGAAACTCAGGCTTGGAGTAATCAAGTTCTTGTCCTCTCAGCAAGAGAAAGACTATGGCTATCTTCTTGTTAGCAGGACCCATCTCTTTACTTAGATTTAGTGACTTATTCAGAGATCGACCTAAAAACTCATGCTCTTAGTCACAATACAAACACACTTCCAATGCTATATAATTATGTATAAGACTTTGGTGTTGCAATTGAGTTCAGGGGAAGTGCAGACTAAAATAGTCTAGGTTGATCAGGATTAATGTAGCCAAGAATTGATCTGAACATAGACAGCCAGAGAGCGGAGACAGTGCAACATGGATTGAGCAAGGCATGGGATGGTAGCAAAGGAAGAATAATCTTGTCAGTCTAGAAAATGCTCAATACAATTGTCAGGTAATAAAAAAGGATTAAGGAGGATGGGAAACTGATTCTAGAAAGGAAAGTTGATTGGATGAATTCAAAATACGGAAGATTTTGATTATCAGAATTAACGAATTCAGACTTTAATTTGAAGGCAATTGTGAGTAGTAACAAGCTTAAAATGAAAAATTTTTTTAAGGAAAATGAATCCCAGAGCATGCAAGATTAAATGAGAGACTGAAAGAAGAGAAACTGGGGGAAGAGAGTAGGGGGTACAGAACTAGGTGGTAAGCTAACATATGAGTTGGCTACACACCATCTTTTCTAGTCTTCATGTATAAATGCTTGCTTTTCTCTCCCGTACAGCCATTATTCAGAAGAAATCTGTGTGCTTGATACAACATCCAGCGATTACTTTACTTCATCTGCTTGTAAGCTTTTGGCTGAGAAATGTTTAAATAATCAGCAACTCCATTTTCTACATATTGGTTCATGCGAAGAGGGTCCACAGTTAAAATGGGGTCTGGAAAGGATAAAACTTTCATCCAGTAGCACAAAGAATGAATCCTGTGGCTATGACACCTGCTACAACTGGGAAAAATGTTCAGGTAAGCTCCAGTGGTAATTCATACTAGAAAAGCTATCACTTAACCTTCATCTCAGCTGCTGCTGCTAAGTCGCTTCAGTCGTGTCCGACTCTGTGCGACCCCATAGACGGCAGCCCAACAGGCTCCGCCGTCCCTGGGATTTTCCAGGCAAGAATACTGGGGTGGGTTGCCATTTCCTTCTCCAATGCATGAAAGTGAAAAGTGAAAGTGAAGTCACTCAGTCGTGTCCGACTCCCAGCAACCCCATGGACTGCAGCCCACCAGGCTCCTCTGCCCGTGAGATTTTCCAGGCAAGAGTACTGGAGTGGGTTGCCATTGCCTTCTCCATCACCTCAGCTAGTACATCTTATTTGTATTTATACATTGTTTCTTATAAATAACCTTTCCTTAATCAAAACTAATTCTTTTTTCATTATAAAAAAGTGTTAGGAAATGATTTAAATAGAAGGGAAAATTAGAACCCAACCTACCCACAATTAGAAATAACTACTTTAACAACTTTGGTGTAAATCTTTCCAGTCTTTTTCTGTACATACATAATCAGACCCACCCGTCGTCCCCAAGTAAGAACACCCATCCTGATCTCATGCTTCAGTACCCCTCTTCCCCACCTTTGGAGGGCCTTTATCAAATTGTCTAAGTTTTCTCTGGCAGATGGAACCAGCTTGGGCCAGCATAGGTAGAGTGCCTTGAGTCTGGACTGGGTTCCTCACCAATACCAATTACCAGAAGCATCTGCCTCAAGTGTTTTGAAGTCCCTTTGTAGTGGCTGGGGTCAGCCCATGCTGGTAGGGTTCACAGGCAGGATGCCTTGAACCCACATGAGATCCCTTGTGAGCCCAAGCCCTGTTCCCCCCTTGTGGGACATTCTTCTACCCTCTACTGCTTCTCTCCTCATTAGGTGTGATGTCCCAAGAAGCTCTAGGACTCTATCTACAGAGTCCTTCCCGGCTCAGAGCTAGACCCTCATTCCCAGAGAGCAGCCTGGTGAGCCACTGGCCAGCAGAGTAGTCTTTCTCAAAACTGCTTGAGATCGGAATGCTAGTAAGGAGTTGACACTAATTTAGAATGACTTCAGTCATTTATATAAAAGAAACACCCCATTTAAAAATTCCCTGGAGCCTCACACACCTCAGGGATGGCATTGATTACATTATATGTTTGAAAAAAATAGGATCATATACTGCATCTTATTTTATATATTGCTGTTTTTTTCACTTTGATGTATCATGAAACTATTTCCATATCATTATATATATTTCTGCCACATAATTTTCAATGTCTGCAAAAGCTCATATGGGCATTTTGTGATTTTACTTAATCAATCTTTAATTTGATATTTAGATTTTTCCCCAGATTTTGCTGTTAGAAACAGTGCTGTGATAGACAAATCTATCACAGGTAAATTTATACTCCAAGATTCTATCCTTAGATTATACTTAAATGGAATGTTTCTAGATAAATACTATTTTAAAATAGAAAGTCATTGTTGATGCTATGTATCAACTTGCTTTCTAGAAATGTCTTTATCATATTATATTCATATTTACAGTGTGTGATAAAGACTGCCTTCCACACCCTCACCAAACCTTGGAGCTATTACCCGTTTATATCTCTGCCTATTTGATACTTAAAAAGTAGTATTACATTTCTATTTTCTGTAAGTGTATTGCCTATTGGCATTTCATTTGTGAATTGCTTAAAAGCAGAAACTTCACAGCAGTGCATTTGCACTAAGGTGAACTTGGAACCTGAAATAGTTCGACTGAATTTCATATAATACATAAATATGGGTTGAAGATTAGGACCTAACAGAACTCAAATAGGCAGCTAGATTTCCCTCTGGCTCATCTTCAAAAAAATCATCTGAAATCGAGGCATAAAGTAAGCAACGGGAACTTACTGAATTGTTAACATCTACCTTTTGCTGAAGCCACTTTAGTTTTGCAAAAACAAAGGTAAAAACCTTATTATTACCCTTGACTTCTCTTTCACTTTTCAACCCAGTTCTTTGAGTCAGTCCTGGAAAAAGGGAGAGGCGTTATAAACCAAATCCAGGCTTTTCTCAATCCACTTAAAGCTGATTATCAAGGTCCAGCTCCCTTGACAGGTGGCAGGATGGAATCCATGACAGAAGGTCACCATGATTGGCACAGCCAACAGGCCATCTGATGGTGGCTACTCAGCAGGTCACTCTCTGGGGCTTCTCACCTTGTGCCCCAAATAAAGCAATTTCACATCAGTTCAGTTCAGTCGATTAATCATGTCCGAATCTTTACAACCCCATGGACCACAGCATGCCAGGCCTCCCTGTCCATCATTAACTCCCGGAGTTTACCCAAACTCATGTCCATTGAGTCGGTGATGCCATCCAACCACCTCATCCTCCATCCCCTTTTCCTCCTGCCTTCAATCTTTCCCCAAATCAGGGTCTGTTCAAATAAGTCAGCTCTTCGTATTAGGTGGCCAAAATATTGGAGCTTCAGCCCCAACATCAGTCCCTCCAATGAACACCCAGGACCGATTTCCTTTAGGATGGACTGGTAGGATCTCCCTGCAGTCCAAGGGACTCTCAAGAGTCTTCTCCAACACCACAGTTCAAAAGCATCAATTCTTTGGCACTCAGCTTTCTTTATACCCCAACTCTCATATCCATACATGATTACTGGAAAAACCATAGCCTTGACTAGCTGGACCTTTGTTGGCCAAGTAATGTCTCTGCTTTTTAATATGCTGAAACTTAATATAACTTTCTTTCCAAGGAGTAAGAGTCTTTTAATTTCATGGCTGCAGTCACCATCTGCAGTGATTTTGGAGCCCCCAAAAATAAAGTCAGCCACTGTTTCCACTGTTTCCCCATCTATTTGTCATGAAATGATGGGACCAGATGCCATGATCTTAGTTTTATGAATGTTGAGCTTTAAGCCAACTTTTTCACTCTCCTCTTTCACCTTCATTAAGAGGCTCTTTAGTTCTTCACTTTCTGCCATAAGGGTGGTGTCATCTGCATATCTGAGAGTTATTGATATTTCTCCCAGCAAACTTGATTCCAGCTTGGGTTCATCCAGCCCAGCATTTCTCATGATGTACTCTGCATAGAAGTTAAATAAGCAGGGTGACAATATATAGCCTTGACGTACTCCTTTCCCTATTTGGAACCAGTCTGTTGTTCCATGTCCAGTTCTAACTGTTGCTTCCTGACCTGCATACAGGTTTCTCAAGAGGCAGGTCAGGTGGTCTGGTATTCCCCTCTCTTTCAGAATTTTCCACAGTTTATTGTGATCCACACAGTCAAAGGCTTTGGCATAGTCAATAAAGCAGAAATAGATGTTTTTCTGGAAGTCTCTTGCTTTTTTGATGATCCAGCAGATGTTGGCAATTTGATCTCTGGTTCCTCTGCCTTTTCTAAAACCAGCTTGAACATCTGGAAGTTCACATATTGCTAAAGTCTGGCTTGGAGAATTTTGAGCATTAGTTTACTAGCATGTGAAATGAGTGCAATTAGTTTGAGCATTCCAATTTCACGTAGGAGATGGAAAACCAGGCCTAAATACTTACATTGTTTGACTCTAATCATTGTTCAATCATCATGTAGGTAAGCATTACTATTCATTTTTTTGTTGCCTGACCAACACCATTACCTAACTGACATCTCTCTCAGAGACAATAATTTGTGGTAGACAAGAGCTGAAAGTACTATACAACTATGTATTTATTTAAAATTTGGATTTAAAACATAAACTTTTTCTCTAAAAATTATAATGTAAGAACATTATTGCAAAAATACATACAAAAAATAAAAGGGACTTGGACAGCAGGAAGGACAAATGGTGCCTGTCTGTACCACAGTAGGTAGCACAGGTATTCGGGGATGTGTTTAGTGTTAACATCTATTTTCCTTGTTTATCATGGAGAAAGGTCTTCATGCAATTCCTCTGTTTCAAAGAGTTTCTTTTTTTTCCCCCCTTTTTCTTTTCCTACAAATTACTCTTTCCAAATTTGGCTGAGTAACAATCATGACTTATGATTTAGTCAAAATATATCTTTATTATTAGCTCTTTGCTTAGTGTATGCATGCTTAGCCCCTAGGTTAGGTCCAACTCTTTGTGACCCTTACGTATATCTAAATCCCACAGCCACCAGGATCCTAAGCTTGTCTTTAAAAAAGAGCAGTCAACTAAAACTGTAGTCACAATCTGAAAGTAGAGAGTTATTTTGTTTGGTGGGAACATCTAGGACCTTGAGCCTGAGCCCAGGAGACAGGATCTCAGTAGCTCTGAGAAAACTGCTCCAAGGATGTGGGAGGGGGAGTCAGGCTGTATGCAAGTTTGCAACAAAGGGAGCAGGCCCTCTGAACATCAAAGATCAGATACCAAGTTAAGGAATTTAGCATTCTTTGTATGGGAAGATGCAAGCCTCTCTGCTCTCTGAACTCATTCCTTTCATATGCACCTCAGCTATCTAGAGCCGATCCTGTTTCCTTCCTTGTTCACCTTAAGGAGTGGCAGATGGCTGCTTCTTGCATTTCCCCAGCTCCTCAGCAATCACTGCAGGTGGTGGCAGCATCTGCTAGATCTCAGTTTTGGGAGGCCTCGTTCACATTTGGAAGCCAGAAATCGCTGATGGCTATGACTGTGATTAAGTCATTCAGTCATGTCTGACTCTTTGCGACCCCATGGACTGTAACCTACCAGGCTCCTCTGTTCATGGGGATTCTCCAGACAAGAATACTGAAGTGGGTTGCCATGTTCCCCTTCAGGGGAACTTCCCAACCCAGGGATCAAACTCAGGTCTCCTGCATTGCAAGCAGATTCTTTACCTGCTGAGCCACCAGGAAAGCCCAATGGCTGTGACATTTCTTGTTTATTGATATGGCAGGAATTATTTTCATTTCACAGAAATATAAAGTTTGAATACTTAACAAATATTGGTCAAGTTAGCAGAATGTCTTGGGGTAGTAAAAATAAAGCATAAACCTTACTTAATAAGAGAGTTAAGTCATTTAAAATATCCTTTGATCCTACACACAGTCCAAAAACTGAAGCATTTTCCCCCCTAAAGATATGATCTGCCTGTGCCAGCCTTCTTTAGCTGGTGAGCAAAAGTCAGTGTCACAGAGATATCTGTTCATGTGGCACTCCAGAACAAAAGTATGACCACAGCATTTATGAAAAGAGGAAACAAAAAACGTATTTCATACTCAATCTACTCATGACAGGCTGGGGTATTATTAATTTTGAGTTGAATTCAATGTCATCTTGATTAAATTGTGTTCTTGATTACACTGTATAGTCTGCTACCCTTTTCCTTCTCTATCTAAAATGAAATGAGAAAAAGTTTAAAGTGGAACTTCAAAGTAACATGAAATTCACTTTTCAAAAGTTGGAACACAAGAGCCTTCCCAAGGAGTCTAATTTTGTGGCATTAAATGTTTTGTCTAAATTTCAAAAATATCTACCAAGAGGGGAAAATGTATTCAATAAACATCCTTTTAGTATCCCCTATGCTAAAGTCATTGTTCAAAGGAAGGTGAGGGGTATAGTGATAAAAGATCTTTATATCCTCAAATTGTTCACAGTTGGAATAACATTCCACAGTGTTGTTGTTTAGTCATCAAGTCGTGTCCAACTTTTTGTGACCCCATGGACTGTAGCCCACCAGGCTCCTCTGTCCGTGGGATTTCCCAGGCAAGAGTACTGGAGTGGGTTGCCATTTCCTTCTCCAGGGGATCTTCCCAACCCAGGGATCAAACTCACTTAGCATGTAGATTCTTTACCACTAAGCCACCAGGGAAGCCCCAAAATTTCACAATAATTACATGAATACATTTAATGCAAGACAGTATGTGATAAGAGCTATAAGAGAGATAAATATCTTATCGCCTGGAAGGGTTTCGTTAGGATGGAAGCATGAAAACCGACTGTTGGAGGTGGCAGGAAGGGCCTCTTCATGCTGGTAACCTGAAAATCATCTTGCTAAGAGCACTTAGGTTAAAACCGTACTGCAGGAGTGGTGACCATGGCCTTTCCACAAGCCTGGGGACCTGACATCCTCTCTAGAGGTAGAGCTGTCTCCTGTTCTTTGTCAAATCCTAGAGTTTCCAATAACAAACAAGACTGTCCCCAACTAAAATCTTCTCTAGCTGGTTGACAAAGAAGGTAAAAGGGAAATTCATGTCTTTTCAAGAAATGCTTCCTACCATGGACAGGAAGTTTATGTGCTTACAAAATCTCCCCATTTCCTTTTGCTGTTTTCTCCCATCAGTTGAGATACATGAGAAAGAGTTGATATTTGCCCAAAAGAAGCTGCAGACTGTTTCTCAGTCTGACTCAGATATTTTGGCAACATAAATTATCCCAAATCCATCGAATACTTTTCTTTTTGAATACTTATATCTGCACCCCAAATTCAGAATTGAAACCAATTGATGAAGCAGAATTAATTGAGTACCTTGTTAAGAGCTGGTTGGGACAAACATAAGGATGAGTCGTGGTTACTGCTTTCTCACACAGTCTTGGGAGAAAGACATATGAAAAGCTAGCTTTCTCCAGGGGAATCTATCCAATCCAGGGATTGAACCCCAATCTCCCACATGGCAGGCAGATTCTTTACCATCCAAGCCACCAGGGAAGCTAATTAACAAAAAATTATAAAAATGTCAAATGTAGTACTGAGAAATTTACACCATTAAAATTTAGTTATAGAAAACCTTGGTGGGGGATATGTGGCTATACAATGCTTCATGGAGGAGGCAAGGCTTATAGGCATTGGACATGTGCGGGAATATTGGAAAGAGCATACCAGTCTGGCAAAAGAAGGGAATAGGATGGGCAATGGACAAAAACTGGACCACCCTTGGGGTCCTTATTGGGAAACAGAGTGAGAGTCACCCTATCTGGGATGAAGAAAGCAGAGAATATCTGCTGCAAAGGGATATTGAGGCCAAATGGTGGAAGACCTTGAACTTTGATTAAATGAGCCTATATCCCTTTACTCTAAAATGATTTAATATACTTGGCTTTGGTAACTTTACCCCAAATGGTCATTTTAAAACTCTTTCATGAATACAAGATTTATATGAATTATGAAGTGATGGGGTGGTTTTGAAACCAAGCCTGAGAAAAGTATCACCCAATTTCACTGCTTATTAAAATCCAGATTCCCAGTCATAACCTAGGAATATTCTAGGAAGAAATAAAAAAATGCAGTGCAGAATTATAAGAAGGCAGCCCTATAAGTCATTTATGATTTAAAACCTGCCTCTACCACTTACTAAATCGTGGGACATTGGGCAAATCACTCAGCCTCTCTGAGCTGACTTCGTTTGTAGGGTTAGTACGATACCTTGTAGTTCATATGTTCATTGTGAGGCTTAAATGAAATAAAGCATGCAAAGCACTTGGTATATTCTGTAGTTTCATCATGCATGCTCAATAAGTGATATAAGTATTCCGAGGTGGCGCCAATGAGAAAAGAACACGAAGGACAGTTTGAAGACATTGTGGAAATGGATTGACAGGAGGTAGAAAATATGCCAGCAAATTTGGAAAACTCAGCAGTGGCCACAAGACTGGAAAAGGTCAGTTTTCATTCCAATCCCAAAGAAAGGCAATGCCAAAGAATGCTCAAACTACCGCACAATTGCACTCATCTCACACGCTAGTAAAGTAATGCTCAAAATTCTCCAAGCCAGGCTTCAGCAATACGTGAACCATGAACTTCCTGATGTTCAAGCTGGTTAGAAAAGACAGAGGAACCAGAGATCAAATTACCAACATCCACTGGATCATGGAAAAAGCAAGAGAGTTCCAGAAAAACATCTATTTCTGCTTTATTGACTATGCCAAAGCCTTTGACTGTGTGGATCACAATAAACTGTGGAAAATTCTGAAAGAGACGGGAATACCAGACCACCTGATCTGCCTCTTGAGAAACCTGTATGCAGGTCAGGAAGCAACAGTTAGAACTGGACATGGAACAACAGACTGGTTCCAAATCGGGAAAGGAGTAAGTCAAGGCTGTATATTGTCACCCTGCTTATTTAACTTATATGCAGAGTACATCATGAGAAACACTGGGCTGGATGAACCACAAGCTGGAATCAAGATTGCCAGGAGAAATATAAATAACCTCAGATATGCAGATGACACCACCCTAAGGGCAGAAAGTGAAGAACTAAAGAGCTTCTTGACTAAAGTGAAAGAGGAGAGTGAAAAAGTTGGCGTAAAGCTCAACATTCAGAAAACTAAGATCATGGCATCTGGTCCCATCACTTCATGGCAAATAGATGGGGAAACAGTGAAAATAGTGTCAGACTTTATTTTGGGGGCTCCAAACTCACTGCAGATGGTGATTGCAGCCATGAAATTAAAAGACGCTTACTCCTTAGAAGAAAAATTATGACCAACCTAGACAGCATATTTTAAAAAGCAGAGACATTACTTAGCCAACAAAGGTCCGTTTAGTCAAGGCTATGGTTTTTCCAGTGGCCATGTATGGATGTGAGAGTTGGATGGTGAAGAAATCTGAGCGCCGAAGAATTGAGTCTTTTGAACTGTGGTGTTGGAGAAGACTCTTGAGAGTCCCTTGGACTGCAAGGAAATCCAACCAGTCCATCCTAAAGGAGATCAGTCCTGGGTGTTCATTGGAAAGACTGATGTTGAAGCTGAAACTCCAATACTTTGGCCACCTCATGCGAAGAGTTGACTCACTGGAAAAGACCCTGATGCTGGGAGGGATTGTTGGCAGGAGGAGAAGGGGACGACAGAGGATGAGATGGCTGGATGGCATCACTGACTCGATGGACGTGAGTCTGAGTGAACTCCGGGAGTTGGTGATGGACAGGGAGGCCTGGCGTGCTGTGATTCATGGGGTCGCAAAGAGTCGGACACGACTGAACGACTGAACTGAACTGAGCAGCTGATTGGATGTGGCTAGTGAGGGAGAGGGAGGTGTCAGATGTAGCCCAGCTCCTACATCTTACTGACTTACCAGCAGCCTCACCTCGCTTACATCCAGATGACTCCATTCAACCACAGTTGGGTCTTTTGAGTCAGTGCCTTTGTGCCCGCATTCTCACTCACTGCCACCAAAGTGCTTGCTGCACGGGGGAGGAGTCAGGTAAAATCAAATCCTAAAGCTCTATAGAGAGTCACACTGTCTCTCTCCTTGCAGCCACCACCTCCAAGTGTGTCTGCCTGCTACCCTCCCAGTGCACCAAGGGCGGAGACCAACTCTTCTGCGTCCAAATAGGATCATCAGCGAACGGGAAAACAATGAACATATGTGAAGTAGGAGCTGTAAAATGTGCCAAAAGGGAAATGGAAATACTGCATTCTGGGAGGTGTTAACACTAACACGATTACCCATAAAACAGAGTTACTGCCCCCCCCCCCACAAATAACCCCTACAAAAGGACACTGTTGAATAAACATCAGACTGGCACATTCAGGAGTTACCGACAAAAATCCTCAGGTGTTAGTTTCACACAATAACTCTTCCTGCCTCTCTCGTGTCTTCTCCCTCGTCCAGTTCCCATCCATGCAGCTCTATAGCATATCTCTAGGTAATAACTTCCACATCAATCTAGTAAATTCTTCAGTTCATGTCACACTAAAATGATTGGACTTCTGACGACCTTATGATGCCTGCTGTATTAAGCACACTGACAAGTAGAAATCAGAATAAAAATCATAATTTTCTTCAATGAATCAATAAACATAGAAATCTAAACAACTTGTCCAACACATTCTTGAAACCCAACTTTCATGCACTCATTCAATAAATAATTGGGAATGTCTGTAACAAACCTAGCACTATTTAGGGCTCTGGGGAACCAGCACTGAATAAAACAGACAAAAGCCCTGGTCTTCATGACGCTCACGTTCTTGTGGAGGAAGACATACAGAACATAATAGAAGCATACAAAATATATAGTATGTTTGATGGTGATGATTCTTATGGAGAAGACAATACAGGGAAAAGTGAGTCCCATTCTTAAACCTCATCTTATGTGAGGAAATATTCCATAGTTAATAAGCATCATAGTAAGGACAACTGAATCCAAGTGGAAATTGCCTTGCTTAAAGTACTTAAATTCCTAAAGTTTCCTCCTTCTTAGGAGACTCTTTTTGCTTCAGCTAAAGTGCAACAGAAAGCTTTTAAGCTAAAAGTGTGTGATTGATGGAAAAATCATCAGAAAATTTCAAAAGAATAATTCTTAAGGTAAGTCATATCTATCATACTAGGCCCTACCAAGTAAACACCTGTTTCTTAGAGAGGCTAGGGTGTCATTTTGAATTGGAGAAGAGAAACGTCTTTGGAGCAGTGGTTCTCCAGCATGAGGGTGCGTTGGAGTCACTTGGAGCACTTTTTAATACAGATGCCTACAACCCACCCCCAGTTCCTGGTTCAATAGGTCTGGGGTGGGGCCTGAGAATCTGTATTCCTACCAACAGCAGGTGGGACTGCTGATGATGATCACATTTTGAGAACTTTCAGTCTAGAAGTGTAGCCATCAAGCAGCTAATCCAATTACTAAAGTAATTGATCCCAACTTGAGCCAGTCAGTCTCCAAGCAGGTGAGTGGAAGCAGATTCCCTTCCTCTAAATCTCACTGGGATGCTCACCTAATGGAAGGGGCTATGAGTCACAGCCATCCAGCAGCACTCTTATTAGGCTTACACATTAAACGTCACTCCTCCTCCATCTCATTAAGATCTCAGCCAAAATCTAAAACATCTTACAGAGTTCCCTGGTGGTCCAGTGACTAGGACTCTGCATCCCCACTGCAGGGGGCACAGGTTCAATCCCTGGTCAGGTAACTAAGATCTCACATGCTGAGCAGCACAGCAAAAAAAAAAAAAAAAAATACCTCTAAAACATCTTGCAATATCAAAGGATAAGCATGAGGAAGGGAAAAGCCTAGAAATAGAAAACTCATTTTCCTGGTATAATGGCAATTGAGTGGGAATTGATCTTTGTCCAGGAGTCAGTGACCCATCTTTTCCCATCATGCAGCCTCACGCTCTTCTCACTACCAAAGTGGCACAGGCTACTCTTGTAAGTTTTGTGCCCTCAGCAAAACCAAGGTGCCAGAATGAAGGCAAAGTTTAGGCATTAAATAGTCCCACATTCAAAGGAGAGACACCAACAACTGAGTCCAGAAACTTTGCTCAGGACTGACTTGGCTCTGCTCTACCAGCTCTCACACCAGCACCATACCTTTCCAGGCTGTACAGCAGGACTGGGGGTGATGGGAAGCAGGGGGGCTATGGGGCTCTGCAGGCGCAGGGAGGCAGTGCTCATAGTGAAGATCCTATTACCTCTCCAAAGTCCTTTTCTTCCCCTTGGTGAGGGGGAGGGAGATGCTCTAAGTATCCCCTGAGGCCAGGCAACCAAAGCCTTGAGAGAATCACTTGTCAGGGCACCCATATCCAGGATATGTGATGCCACCCTCACTGGCTGGAGGCTGTGGAATCTTAGAACTACTGCTGGTGAGCAGGTTGCTGGAGGAGTTTCTGGAAGGTATGGATCCACACCAGAGCAATTCTCTCTTACATGAGCCCACGACCTCTTGCTGCCCAGGGCATGTGGGAGGCAGAGTGTTGACAAAATGGTCTGAATTGTTTCCATAGTGACCAGGGAGTGGTGTGGCATGACTGGGAAAAAAGATGGGTACAGCCCTTTCTCCACCTCAATCCCAAGGCATAGACAAGGAATGGAGGACTTAGGTGAGTTACATGGCTCCATAGGAAGGAGCACAGAGAAGAAGAAAGGCAGGAACTCTGAGGCCACCCTGTGTCTTGGACATGAACCTATTGGGAACACCAAAAGGAAGCATAGCTGCCTCTCTCACAGAAAGTTCTGGGAGACAGCATGGGTAAGAGTAAAGCAAAATACCACCCCAAGGAAACACAGGGGCCACCAATATCATAGAGTCAGATTTAGTAAGAACAAGTCCAGAGGGCATGCCCCATCACTGACTGTTGTATCAAGAAGCTTCTGCCATCTTTCCGAGTCCACTTCCTTCCAACAGCAGAGAACCAGATCCAACAGATGCAGGGGACAAGGGTGTCCTAGAATGAGACATGCCTCTGCCCATCACTTCTAAGAGGGGTGGGAAATTTGCAAGAACCGTTCTCATCCCTTCCCTACTCCGAGTCCTCTGACCAACAGGCCTGGCTGATACTGGAGGCAGGGAAGGAGATGAGATATAAATTGGATCTGAGATTAGAAACGTAAACTGGACTGACTTTTAAAAATAGTAACTGACCAGAAATCTATGTGACCTGTCTCAGACTTAATTGAGGCAAGAGAAGAATGGGGTTTGGCAGAGCATAGAGGAAAACTATGACTATTGCTAGCTTGTTGGAGCTACCATAGCAAAGCACTGCAAACTGGGCATCTTAGAACAATGAAAATACATTGTCTCACAGACCGAGGGGGCTAGAAATCCAAAATCAGTCTGTCCACCGGACCATGTTCCTTCTGAAGCTTATGGTAGAGAACTTTTCCCTGCTTCCTCTGGCTTTTGGCGTTTGCCAGAAATACTGCCCATTCCTTGGTTTGTAGATGCATCACTCTAGTCTTTGCTTCCATCATCTCATGGCCCTCTTCACTGCCTTCCTTCTGTGCATATCTGTCTGCCTAAATGTGCATTACCTTAGGAGGACAGCAATCTTGTTGGATTAGGCCCCCTCTAATGACCTCACCTGGAGAAGGCAATGGCACCCCACTCCAGTACTCTTGCTTGGAAAATGTCATGGACGGAGGAGCCTGGTGGGCTGCAGTCCATGGGGTCGCTAAGAGTCGGACACGACTGAGCGACTTCACTTTCACTTTTCACTTTCCTGCATTGGAGAAGGAAATGGCAACCCACTCCAGCGTTCTTGCCTGGAGAATCCCAGGGACGGGGAGCCTGGTGGGCTGCCATCTATGGGGTCACACAGAGTCGGACACGACTGAAGTGACTTAGCCATGGCCTCACCTTAACTGTATTACATCTGTGAAGACCCTATTTCTAAATAAGGTTCTGTTTGCAAGTGCTAGGTGTTTGGACTTCAACTTGTCTTTTACTGCAGACACAATTCAATCCAGAGCACCCTGACCGGGGGAAAAAAAAAATATTTCCTATTTATACCCCATAATATAATCAAAGGTTTATACCAGCTATTACATTCATATTGTTTGATTAAAATCAGTCAAGCTTGCTTGCTTGAAATTATTTTGTTCTTATACTTGTAGTAATATTCCCTTTTAATGGTGATTAGTTGGTCTTTTTATCACTTTAGTTACCTTTGTTTCAAAGGATTTTTTGAGTGCATGAATCCATTAAAGTTTGCATTAGGCTAATTTGCATACCACTTACCAGTTGAATTTTTCACACCCTGACATTAATATTAATATAACAATTTAGTACAATAAGTGTTAAAAGCTAGTGATAAAATTGTCACCTGAAGCAAAGAGCAAAACTGAGACATATTAAATACCTGGAGTTTGGACCTAGAATCTCCAGTGCTGTCCTAGAAGATTAAATAAATTCTAGATCAAAGGTAAAAGCTTTATCCTCTTAGGCTAGAGATGAATGCTAAGCACTCATACTGGTAACTTAAGCAATTGGAAACCAACTCAAGTCCATTTTTTATATGGATTTTAATTTTTTGTTGATTCTACAAAATAAATGGGACCTCAGTTTAAAGAACTTTATAAATAGACATGCTATAAATCTCAAATGTCCTAGAAGCAGAGTTCTAAGACTATGATTTTTTCTAGTTCTCTGGTGTGGTGACATTCAAGCTTAACCAAATATTTCCTCTTTTTGGTAATCTTCAGTAAAGCTCAGTAAATTTTAGACTACATTGTTACTCTTTCTACAAAGGCCTACAACTTCCACAACCAACATTCCTTAGAGTTAAAATTTAAGCTATTCTGTTCTCCTGAAGAGCACCCACAACTAAACAGAACCCATATCCCTTCCTACATTCTAATTCTGAGTAACAAGGATCTAATAGATCATGCTGGGTCTGGTCGGTGCTGAGCACCAAATATCCTGAGGCTGGATTAATTGGATTCTGGATGGCTGGCTGTCTCCAAGGTCACCTTCATTCTTTAGGGATACTTTGTGTATGGAATCAATGAAGCATCTAGCTGTTAGCCAAATAAATGGTCTGCAGAATTATGGTTGTAACCATTTTATTTTATGAGCGTGAAACAGGCCACTGATACACTATTTGTCTTCTTAACAAGTTCTAGCTACACAGCTTCAGCCCCACATGTCTAATATCAGTTAGTAAAGGTGTGCGTCACCAATCAAGGGACTCCAAGTGAAGGACGGTGTGCTGAAAATCATGCTCACAGAGATTTATATAGAAAGATGTTCATCACAACATTATTTATAATCACAAAAAATTGACAGAGCCTAAATGTGCAATAATAAATCATGCACCTTCCATACGATAGAACAGTATGAGACCACTGACAAGCATCTTTTAAAAAGATTTTAAAGGACACAATAAAGTGAAAAATCAGGCTGCAATACTATGTATGCTTACAGTTGTGTAAGTTTTGTGTGTCCACATGCCCTTAGAAAGAATAATTTAGAGAACAAATCTCTGGAATTTGGAATTATTTTTATTTTCTTATTTATATCTTTCTGCATTTCCTAGATTTTCTAGAATCAGCATGTATTTTTAAATCTTTTTTCTTTTTATTCCAATCATAAAAGTAGCACAAGCTTATTGCAAATGTTTAGAAAATATAGTACAAATAATTTACATTTAACAAATTATTTTCATATTGATCTGTTATGCTCACACGTTTGCTGCTATTATTCATTAAATATATTATTCAGCATGAATTTTTATATAATCAATCGTGAAAATTGTTCTTAAAATGTTCTTTTCAACCTACGTAGAAAAAACAGATAACTGATTCTGCTTTTATAGAAAACTGATAGCAAATTGGCCTTGGAGGTCAGACAGCTCATCTGGTCTAGATTTGCACACATGGTAGTCTTCAGCTAGGGTAGACATGTGAGCCTCACACGGATGCATTCATTCATTCATAAGCATTGTCTGAATACCTGCCAAGTCACAAGGGTTAGACCTATAATTGTGCAAAGATTTTGGAGGTACCTACAGTACCCTGTGGAGATTTTAAAGGTGTATTTAAATCAGCATTATATAATATAGAAAACTATTTTAAAATTAGAAGTAAGGATAACATCAATAAAATAAAATAAAATCTAAATTCCAAAGTTTTATTACAGTTGGAGACGCTGAACAGCTGTTTGAACTTGAACAAACATCCAAGACTCTTTCCTCATATAAAAACAGGAAAATACCAGCCAACTCTCTATTTGTTCTGAGAATAGGCTAGAACATATAATACACACAACTACTAAAAAGCCTGGAATTCTATGTGCATTCACCTACTCAAATACTATTATTATTATCATTTAACACCAGTGGATGAGAGTAGCTGGACTTCTCCCTTTATTTCCTGCCGTATGAGACCCTTCATCTATTGCCATTCTTTCCATTGAATTGTGATTTATTAAAGAGCCCGTGGGCTTACTTAGATTGTTCAGGGGAGAGAAATGGGTAGAATATTCCAACTAAGCATTCAGACTAAGCTGATGAAATGTGCTTGTTCACTGTGCTCATGCAAGCATGACCACAATGAGCAACACCAGCAGTAAAGGTTTTTTAAGTTCTCTTTAGAATGAATCATGCTTCATACCATATAAATGGAGATAGCTCAATGTTTGAAGTCAAAAACCTAACAATCTATGATATCAAAAGCAATGTGGATGGAAGACCCATGATTAGAAAGTGAAGAGGAAGTTAGACTGGGCAGCTGGAAATACCCTCCAAGATTATTTGCTTGATACCATCCTACCAGTATTGGGGGCAGGAGGAGATGGGACGACAGAGGATGAGATGGCTGGATGGCATCACCGACTCGATGGACGTGAGTTTGAGTGAACTCCAGGAGTTGGTGATGGACAGGGAAGCCTGGCGTGCTGCAATTCATGGGGTCGCAAAGAGTCAGACACGACTGAACGACTGAACTGAACTGAATCCTACCAGTATGCAGTGACAGAGTAGATTTTGAAAAAGGCTACATTTTACCTAAAATATGACCCTTAATGTGAGGGAAAAGCCATACCACAGTTCCAGTTCATGAGGTGAGATTCTGTTGTCCTTTATGAATCTGTATTTGTAGTAATACTAGGGTATAGAGCACACCCTAACTGAAGCATTTCCATTTTGGTTATAACTAATGAAGACTAATGTTCTTTTAGGGCTTGTCTCCCCTTCTACTGAAAGGCAATGATTCACACTGGTACATCTTTGCCATTGTCAAAAATACTGCTCACCATTGTTGCTGGCTCTCCATCTCCCAGGGACCTGGTAGGAACATACTTCTTAGCCCCCACGGGTTGGGGTGCCATGTAATTGATTCTGACAAATAAAATGTGACCAGAAGTATGTGTGTAGCTTCTGGACAAAACAATGAATTGCTGGCATGAAGACCTCCCAACACTCCTTTGTGGCACATTTGAAATGGTAGCTCCTCTATCAACCTGATTCACTAGCACAAGCAGAGTCCTCTATACGTCGTCAAACTTCTGTAGGTATATGGCACGAGTGAAATATAAACCTTTCTGAGATGAGGGGGTGGTATACTTGATACATTGTTACTACCTGTTTGATCCTAACTGTAACAGATGACATGATGACATGGGAAGCTGATCTCTTTCACTTGCCCAGATTGCATCTAGAACACTCAGTTCCTATGGGCATTACTGAGTAAATAGGAATTGCTTTTGGTCTGAACAGAGCCTATAATCACTAAAATGATTGGGAAAAAAAAATACAGGACAAATTAAAATTAGTGAAGAGGAGTGATTATGCTTAGTTCTTAAATACATTCATAATTGCATCCCTCATTTTATAGAGAAATGGATTAGTGGAAAATTAAAGTTAAAAGAAAATAAATCCTCCCATAGAGAGTTTACTGGCTAGGACTATAAAGAAACATAAATGCAAATGCAAAAATGGTGAACACACTTTTAACAATCTCTTTATTATATTTGGGAAATTTTTTAGAATCTTAGAAACATTTATTACTTTAAAAAGCATTTCAAAGTTAATTAAATCTACTTCATTTTTCTTGATTACCAAATCATTCTTATTATGTTTCATGCCAATTGCTTATCAAAACTGCTTTCTAAAGAACGTCAGGCATTTGCTAATGATGCAAATGTACAAAATGGATTTTTTTATTCTAGTTTCTAATGCTTGGTTATAACACAATCTAACTAGTATACTGTAGCAGGTAGTATTTACTGCTCCTCCCCCACCAATTTATTCAGCTCCCGGCCAATGGCCAGTATTTCAGAAGAGGTTGGTACCAGCCTCAACACTAGACCCAAGAAGTAACTACAATTGGTTTAAGTCAATCTTCAGGGTTGCATTTCCCTCCCAAAGTGGTTTGGACATGTACAGGGGATGCAAATCTGATGAATGGGAGATGAGGAGCATCTTCTGGAGGGCTTCTTAGAAGGAGTTTCTCATTCCGAAAGAGTTCACAGGAAGGATGGTCTCTTCTGAATGTTGCCACGTCTGAATGTGATGCTTGAAACTGCTGCAGCCATCTTGCCACCATGAGGAGGTTTACATTTGTGGTTCAGGCCAACAAATGGAAGAGACTGCACTAGAGACATAGAGAGAACCCTTTGTGGACCCTTGTGAAATCACTGATCTATTGATTTACCCAGTTCTGGAGTATCCATGTTTCTGGTCTTCCTGTTGTAACAATTTCTCTGTAGCATAACCTATTTTTGAGTTGTTTCTCTGCTACATTAGCCAAAGGTATCCTAATTCAAAATTAGTCAAGGTCTTGAGGTTTGTACCTTCATGATGTTAATACATTGTATTAACATGTTAGATTGGTAATGCATTTTTCTTTTAAATGACATAAATTGTTTTTTAAAAATAGAGAATTCTATCTCTTGATTGATGATACTAAACTTGCATGTGATAAAGAAAGATGAACCTTCAGAAATGGAAACTCAAAAGGCAACAATTTAAGCATATAACGAATTTCATCATTTTGGGGAAAACTGAAGTTGCCTCTAAAGCTTTCCAACCAGCCAATAACTAATTGTAGGCCTCCTGAGCACTCAGGGTATGTTTAATTCTATGAAGGTCAAAGGGAAACCTAAAGCTTTCTAAGCCACTACTGGGCGCCAAAATCATGATAGTTTATTAGGCTTCACAGCCACCTAAGACATAGGTATTATTGGCCTCATTTAGAGATGAGGAGACTAAAGATCAGAGGCCAGAATTACTTGCCAAAGGTCTATACCTTGTAGAAAGCAGAGACAAGAGACAGACTTCAAACCTGCCAGTCTAACTCAAGGACTCAAGGACCAGTGGTACTGTAACAGTGTTAAATTTGTTGATCTTTATAATTACACTGTGGTTATTGTGAAGATAATAATAGAGATAGCTGCAAATTTTTTACTCTCTCCCATTAAGATGTGGCTTCTACAACTGTCCATCAATGGATGAATGAATGAACAAGGCATATACATACATACAAGAGAATATTATTCATCTTTTAAAAAGAAGGAAATTCTGACATATGCTGGGTTAACTTTGAAGACATTATGCTAAGTGAAGTAAATATTGTATGATTCTGCTTATATGAATTACCTCAAACGGTCAAATTTATTGAGACCAGGATGAGAGCATATCAGAAAAACAAACAACAACAAGAATAAAGCTGGATTCTATTAAATTATTAACAAGCATCATTTAGGACTCTTTGACTGCACTTAAGGGCTGATGGCCACTGATCATTCCACACAGACTGTTAACGATCACAGTCCTGATTCTTTCTTGTGACCCTAGGAGCAAATCCTTTTCCTTGTCATTTCTAGCCCCTAGAGATCGTCCGCTTTCCTTGGCACATGGTTCTCTTCCACCGTATTTGAACCTAGAAATTTCACCGCTCCTACCTCTGCTTCTGTCATCACGTCTTCCTCCTTCTCTCTTTTCTCTTCCCACTTTCTCGTATCAGAGCCTTTGTGATTACACTAATCCCACCCAGATAGTCCAGGGTCATCTCTCTATTTCATCATCCTTAGTTTAATAACATCAGCAAATTCCCTTTGTGCATGTAAGGTCACACAGTCACAGGTTCTGGAGATCAGAACATAGACATCTTTGGGGAGACATGATTCTGTCTGCCACATCTGGTGTATTCCAAACATCATTAGCCATAAGAGATTCAGAGTTCTCCATAAACTTGGAAGCTTTTTTTTTTTTTAAATTAAAGAGAAATCATTTCACAAAGTAGAAGACCAATATCATTCCTGCAAATAGTAAGGATATCCTGTCCTCTTTGTTTCTGACCCCATAACATGGGACCAGAGATGTTAGAACTTTCCAAAATACTCACATTTGAATATAATCAAGACTGTCTCCTTATCTCATATTTGAGTTTCTTTATGCATTCTGCCTTATTCTCTATCTCCACAGATGAGCTGTATCACATAGTAGAAAACATGACAGCCAGATTTTAAGGAAATGAGTGGATAAATCTTGGCTCTCTGCATCTCAAGTTAAAACCCCCAGGAAGACTCTCATTAATCTTGCTTCAGTAAGATGGTTACATGTAGACCAATCAACTGTGATCAGAAGGCAAGGTCATGCAGAGTAAAGCAGCTTGGACACTAGCCCTCTGGAAGAAAGAGAGATGGAGGGAGGGGTGCAATTCCCTTGAGATTGGTTACCATACCTAATACAATAGTACAATGTCTCAGCAAAGCTTCAAAATTTCCATTGAGTTACAAGAATGTGAGGGCATGAATCAGAGTAATGATAACTCCCTCAGAAAGTGGAGACACTGTTACAGCAATAAGAAATCTACTAACAGGGGTTCCCAAACCTAGCAATCATGGAAACCATTTAGAGAGCTTTTTAAAAAGATTGATTCCCAAGTCCCACCCAGAGTTACTACACTAGAATGTCCAGAACAGATAAAAGCACACACTCAATTAGAAACCCAGTCAACAAAACTGTTTCATATCTAGGCTGAGGCGGACAATTTATTATATGACAGGAATCATACTCCCTACCTGCTCTGAGTCCCTGGACACTGGTGCTAATCCAAACCCTATCCCTCACCCACTCTCTCACACCCTCTTCAAGGCTTCCACAGCTGTCCTAGGCTTGTACCAGTAAGATCATGTGGCAATAAGATCACATGGCCAGCATTTTCTGAAAGCTGGTTCCTTCAAGCACTGCACTCAAGTCCTCCGCTTTGGCTGGCCTTGCTGGCTGACTCTAGCTTTAATCTTAGGAATATGGAAAATCGATACCCAGTGGTCAAGGGAAATATTTCATTTCTACCTATTACCTCTAGAATGTGTATGGCTCTAAAATAGCAAGGAATGGAGGAAAAATAAGGAGAGAAAAATGGTAGAGAGTAAAATGACAGGCTGGGATGAAAGAAGAATGTGCCATGTCAAAGGGTAGGCAATTTATCCTCCAACTCAAAAGCTGGTGCCAAGATCACCTGTACCAAAACTGACTCAAGTAGTGCTACTCAAAATGCTTATCTGTGAATTATCTGTTATGGTCTCCAGAAAGATAATGGGCTAGCACCAAAATGCAAAGCAACAAACTGCTTCCTTTATCCATAAAGTCTTGCTACCAAAAAAAAAAAAAAAAGGGTAAAGTAAGCAGTGTAATTAGCACTAAAGTTTACATGCATTCTGTCACAAGCTCCTTGTCCCATGAAAACCAGCAAGACTTAGTTCTCAGGTGACACTTCAAGCATACTTAACCTAGGGTACTTGTTTAAATAACAACAACAACAATAATAATATACTGAATATTTACTATATGCTTCAGTGTCATGTATAAAGAGATATTATAAATTTTATTAGTAGTCTACTAAAATTGATAGTGATATACATGAGGAAAGGAGCTAAGCTAAAAGTCTTCTTAGTAAACTTCAAAATACATAGTAGAGAGCTATTGATACAGCAAGTGATACACTTACTTGAATAGAAGTAAAAACATAAGAGAAATAAAGAAAATGGATTAGAAGGGGATTAGAAATATAAAAGTATAAGTCATCTACCAGCAACACAAAAAACCATGTAAGTAAATAATTTCCCTAAGAGAATTAAGCCCAATTTTCTTTTTTGAATTATTCATCCACTAATTCATTTTAGTATTTATTCATTCAATTGAGAGTTTACTAAAAGCATTATTAGGGACAAGCATGTTTCTTATTCTCATGGAACATAAATTATTATGGAAGAAACAAACAATAAATTATTAATTACTAGTAAGTAAGTTACAGTATTACAAACTGCAATGAGAACCAAAGAGGTGGAAGAAGCCATAGAGCATATGAAGTCTGAGGGAGAGTAGAGAAGACGTGGAGAACAGCCCAAGCAAAGACCCTGAGCTGAGAAAGGGTCGGGGACCTTTCCAAGAAGTGAGGCTAATTTGACTTCTGCTTTTAAGCAGGTTGGAGGCCAATATGCTGTTAAAACAAAAAGAAAAGCCAGACATATTTTTAAGTGTATCTATTAAGGCGTAAAAGGCTATAGAAGCAACAAGGACTAAAGGGGATAACATTTCAGAAAAGGGACTTTCAAGAGGTGAGCTGGTGATTTGCCTCTGCCCCTGGGGACACATGGAGTTCCCTGGTGGCTCAGATGGTAAAGCGTCTGCCTACAATGCCAGAGACCGGGGTTCAACCCCTGGGTTGGGAAGATCCCCTGGAGAAGGAAATGGCAACCCATTCCAGTACTCTTGCCTGGAGAAATCCATGGATGGAGGAGCCTGGTGGGCTACAGTCCATGGGGCCGCAAAGAGTCGGACAAAACTGAGCGACTTCACATTCACATGCTGGGGACACATGCTGATCCTCAGCATCTACTACAGACCAAGAATCAGGGCAAAGACAGGCAGCGCGCCAATGCTGGGGCACAGAGGAGTGTGGGATCATTTGGTTGTGCAGAATGGAGTGATAAATGGAGAAGTAAATGGCTTGAGGCATTTGGCCACTTTCTCTCTCAAAATACTGACATTCCAGAGATGTGAAACAGGAGGTTAAAACATTAAGCTGAGTCTTAGAAAAGCAGAGGGATTTCTTGCAGTCTCCCAGTGCTTAGGAGCACAAGATCTGGGAAGAAAAGACCAAGTAGGAGTCAGGAACCCTTGAGGAAGTGATGAGATGACCCTGGCAACTTCTTAACACATTTCATATGGGAGCATGTACCTATATGGAGTTTCCCTGGTAGCTCAGCTGGTAAAGAATCTGCCTACAATGGAGGAGATCTGAGTTTGATCCCTGGGTTGGGAAGATCCCCAGGAGAAGGGATAGGCCACCCACTCCAGTGTTCTTGGGCTTCCTTGGTGGCACAGACAGTAAAGAGTCCACCTGCAGTGTGGGAGACCTGGGTTCAATCCCTGGGTTGGGAAGATTCCCTGGAGGAGGGCATGGCAACCCACTCCAATATTCGTGCTTGGAGAATCCCCATGGACAGAGAAGCCTGGAGGGCTGCAGTCCATGGAGTCACAAATAGTGAGACAAAACTGAGAGATTAAGCATAGCACAGCACATGTACCTATATAGGAACATCAGCACTTCTAAAGGCTGAAAATCCAGGCTGGTTCCTGGAAAAGAGTCACAGATGAGGTAAAGAAAAGCCAGCAGGACTTTTGGCAGTCCTGTAGACTAGGAGTGACAAAAATGGAGATTTATGGACTTCAGTACTGAGTAAGTCTCTCCCTCAAGGCATCTGCCAACTGAAACTTCATAGGGTGGCAGGCTAAAGAGCTAAGTCAAAAACCTCTCATGCGTGTGTGCTCAGTGCTGACTCTTTTGCAACCCCGTGGACTGTAGCCCACCAGGCTTCTCTTCTCATGGGATTTTCCAGGCAAGAATACTGGAGTGGTTTACCATTTCCTCCTCCAGGGGATCTTCCTGACCCAGGGATCAAACTTGCATCTCCTGCCTTGCCAGGTGGATTCTTTGCCACTGAGCCACCTGGGAAGACCATGCAAGCCACTGCTGCTGCTGCTGCTAAGTCGCTTCAGTCGTGTCCGACTCTGTGCGACCCCAGAGACGGCAGCCCACCAGGCTCCCCCGTCCCTGGGGTTCTCCAGGCAAGAACACTGGAGTGGGTTGCCATTTCCTTCTCCAATGCATGAAAGTGAAAAGTGAAAGTGAAGTCACTCAGTCGTGCCTGACTCTTAGCGACCCCACCGACTGCAGCCCACCAGGCTCCTCCATCCATGGGATTTTCCAGGCAAGAGTACTGGAGTGGGTTGCCATCGCCTTCTCCATGCAAGCCACTAAAAAGGCCTAAAATTAGATTGAGGTGATGGCTGCACAACTCTGTGCACTAAAACACTAAAAACTGAAAACACTAAATTCCATTGTACATTTAACATGGGTGAATTTTATAGCTTAAAAAAGCTGTTAAATAAAAACCTGTCAAAATCAGAGTTGAAGTGTCACACCATCAGTTCAGTTCAGTCACTCAGTGGTGTCCGACTCTTTGCAACTGCATGAATCACAGCCCGCCAGGCCTCCCTGTCCATCACCAACTCCCGGAGTTCACCCAAACTCATGTGCATCAAGTCAGTGATACCATCCTGCCATCTCATCATCTGTCATCCCCTTCTCCTCCTGCCCCCAATCCCTCCCAGCATCAGAGTCTTTTCCAATGAGTCAACTCTTCGCATGAGGTAGCCAAAGTACTGGAGTTTCAGCTTTAGCATCAGTCCTTCCAAAGAACACCCAGGACTGATCTCCTTTAGAATGGACTGGTTGGATCTCCTTGAAGTCCAAGGGACTCACAAGAGTCTTCTCCAGCACCACAGTTCATACCATATCTCTCCACTAAGGAGATGCAAGTCCACAAGCCTCACTGGAAAAGTCCCAAAGGACCAAGTCCTAAGGACAAGGGTGACCTGGGGGTAAACCACAGTGCAACCTCAATCGAGCTCAGCAATGAGTGGATTAAAGCCATCAGTTCTGCCCTCTGTCTCCTTAACAAAGAAAAGAGAGAAAGTTCCCTGATGAGTCATAATATCAACTGGAACCTCTAAGTTTTTTAAAATATATATACTGTCTGATACTTAACTAAAAATTACTAGACAGGATCATATAAGGGTTATACAAGGAATAACCAAGAGGAAAAATAGACAGTAAATACAGACTCTCATGTGACCCAGATATTGAAGTAAGGACATGGGCACTTAAATAAGTATAATTATTATATTCAAGAAAATATTTTTAAAATAGACAAATAAGGCCAATGTAGCTGGACCATACAAGAGAATGAAATATAAGATTTAAGATATAAGCAGGGGCTGCTCATGCAGGCCCTTTTAGGCTATGGTGGAAAGTCTTAATTCTATTCTGAGTTATAGTTTTAAGTAAGAGAGTGAATAACTCAATTTGCATTTAAAAAAGAAGAATCAAGGAAATCATCTAAGAAGCCATAACTCTAACCCAGCTGAGAGATGATGGAGCTTGGACTGGTATTGTTGTATAAGATATGAATGAAGATAAGGAAATAGATTCAAGTTATATTTTAGAGGTAGACACTACAGGACTTGCTGGTGGTTTGAATATAATTAGCCAGAGAAAGAAAGATAGTAAAGATCTCTCAGGTTTCTGACTTGAGCAAGATGGGGTAGAATGATAATAGAATAGGTTAGGAAGCTGAGGGAAGTTGGGAAGCTTTCCTGAGACTACTAACTCGGTAGCAAAAGGACTAGAATCCAAGTATCCTGATTTTACTCCAGTACTTTCTACCACACTAAGCTAACTTTTCTCCAGGAATTATTTTCAGTAGTATGATGTCTGTCTGTTTTACACGGACGGAGAAAAAACATTTTGTGTTAAGAAGTCCAGTTTCCAGGTAGTCAAATATCAGTTTTGAGGCTTTAAACATGGGTGACAAATGCCAGTGCTTTCAGAGGCAGGGCATAAGATGGGTAAAGATCAGGGTTTTTGCTAATAGAGAATGGGGTGTGGGATCTTTTGATGAACCTGCAGCATATACACCATCTACTGTCATTCAAATGCAATTTTTAAAATATTTTCATTACTCTCCTGCCAATTAAAACATATTTATAAGCAGTTTACTAACTCCTGCTAATTAGATGCAAATGTGTTTGGAAACACCTTTGCTTTTGAACATGAGCAAAAAGATAGAAGAGCTCAGTGCAAGGACTCTACTCTCATATAGCCTCTTATTGGAAATGGCAACATGCTCCTAGATGCCTGAATGTTTTTATGTAAAATAGAAATCTAAAGTTTATTCCATAAACAAATAACTAAAAGAATAAACCAATCATGATAATGTATTGTGATCCAGCAATCATGATGCTTCTAATCTTTTACAACAAAAATTCAAATAAATTAACTGGATTATCTTGCCTGATGCACTTATTGTCCCCTTGAGATATGATGCCAGGAAACTTCAACCTCATCACCTAGGAACAGAAAACAGAAAGAGGGAGAAGAGCATGTTTATTAAATAGAAGCTGCCAGTGACGTACTAACATATGGGAATTCAATAAAAAAGCAGTGGGGAAAAATTGTGACATAGAAAACCCTAGTTTATGTCTATTTCAAGAAATTTCTTAAAGTTTTAAGAAAATGTTTAATTTTTATGTTTCAGTTTAGAAGGCATTCAGCTGAAATGTTTCTTGCCAGTTTTGTAATTTCTAAAGTCATTAATATAGAACCACATTTGGCAGAATATCAGGGGAGTGTGTTTTTTGACAAAATGCCTGAATGTCTTTTACATGCTTATTTTTTGAAAATGTATTCAATGAAAGGACAAACATTCAATTCATTATATAATACACAAAGCAAAATAATTCAATACCAATGAACTATCCTGAAGACGTAAGGCCCGCAGGATTGTCACTATCAAGTTAATATTTTAGAATTTTTATTTCACTTTGCATCTGTTTTTTCATAACATGTTATCTTTTAGGAGAGAGGATCTCTCAAGATATCTGTTGTGACTTGATTAATTTATTTCCTTCCACTCCTTAATAAAATTGGGCTATTTGATCTATTTCTTCTGCTATTTTTCTATAAACAAAATAGTTTATATTTTAAATAGCTTTAATATAACTATATAAACATAGCTATTTCCCTTCATTGGCTTCCAAAAATGTATGAATGCACATCAAAAGTAGAGTTGTGCATGTAGAAAATCAAATGCTGTCTTTAGAACAGTTTGTATTTTTAAAAAAAGTAGGCTTTTGGGTGATGACAATCTTAATGTGAGCCTACACTGCAATAATTGCTAGCATTATTTCTATTACTGCTATCGATAATAACAATACTTTATTCTAGTCAATTTGATGAATAATTGTAAGATTATTCATCAAATAAGCAACTTTAATGTAAACATATAACAATGATAAAATATCTGCATATTTTTTAAAACATACATATGTATTTGTGCTTAAAACAGTATTAACCAGATATTCATGAACCAGAAAGAGAATTACATTGAATTAAGACCCCAGACCTATTGAATTTCAGGGTGATACCAGACCAAACATCTATATCAATTTCTAGGTAGCTTGTTAGAAACTATATTGTCACATTGGTTTTTGTTTGTTTATTTAGTTGCTAAGTCATGTATGACTCTTTTGTGACCCCATGCACTGTGGCAGGCCAGGCTCCTCTGTCCATGGGATTTTCCAGGCAAGAATATGGCAGTGGGTTGCCATTTCCTTCTCTAAGGGATCTTCACAATCCAGAGATCAAACCCATATCTCCTGCATTGACAGGCAAATTCTTTTCCACTGAGCCAACAAGGAAGCTCACATAATGTCACATACGTTTTAGACAACCAGGGTCAGTTTTGTGACATAAATTCAGAGATGGGGCTTCTTGTCTGAACAAAGTCTTTTTTTTTTTTAAGCCCATTCTATATGGAGAAAGTAGTAGCATTTGAGACCACAAACTTGGGTCAAGCTATTCTGTTGGCTTAAAAAATGTGTTTTTGATATTCTCCCAGCATAATAGACCCTTGATAAAATACCAAAATGAAGTCTGGTTCCACAATGAGAAACCAACATATCGGTTAACTTAACAGTACTAACACAGAGGTAAGTATGTGGCAAGGGAAAAAGAAAACACATACAAGGGCACACACACATACATCCTACCCAAAATCAACTTGCAAATAAAAACTTTGAAAGCACCTAAGAATAATAAACATCATTAAGCTCAAAAAACAGAAAAAAAAATATTCTAAAATAATGGCATATATTAAAATAGTCTTCCAAGGACTTTAAAATCTCCATAAAGAGGAGTGGAGTGATGAGGAGAATAATATTAATACTAAAATCAACAACAAAATAATAGCAGTTAAAATGAATTGAGGACTTCTGGCACTATTCTCAAGTGGACTGATTCATTTACTATAACAAATCAATGAGTAAAATAAAGGAGAAAATTGCAAATTTTTACCTGACTCCTATTCAACAAAATCAGTGCTTAACTTCTCAATCTCTTAACTTTGGAGTCAGCAAACACTTCAAGAGAAAACAAATGGTGCCGAATGCTGAACATTTATCAGTGAGCTTCTACTTTCTCCCCTGAATCTTGCTCTCATCTCTATAATGCAAAATCAATCATTATGAAACAAAACCAGGAAGATAGGAATCAAGAGTAACTAGAGCAAGAGGAAAACAAATCACAAAAATGAAAAATACAATCACTGTAATAGGAAAAGACAAAATAAGGATCTAACTGATGAGATAACTGGTGAATTGGAGGATTATTCATTTGTGCTCAGTCATGTCTGACTCCTTGAGACCCCATGGACTACAGCCCTCCAGGCTCCTCTGTCTATGGAATTTTCCAGGCAAGAATACTGCCTACTCCAAGGGATCTTCCTGACCCAGGAATCAAACCCACATCTCTCGCACCTCCTGAATTGGCAGGTGGATTTTTCACCACCTGGAAAGTTCACCACCTGGAAAGTCCAAATTGGAGAATAGTGGTTAAGAATTTACCTGGAACCAGGGCAGTAATGGAGACACAGACATAATAGAGAACAGACTTATGGACCTGGGGTGGGGAGGGCGGGGTGGTGAGGAAAGGAGAGGGTGGGATGTATGGAGAGACTGAGATGGAAACTTACATTACCATACATAAAATAGGTAGTCAATGGGAATTTGCTGTATGACTCAGGGAACTCAAACTGGGGCTCTGTAACAGACTAGAGTGGTGGGATGGGCAGGGAGACGGGAGTGAGGTTCAAGAAGGAGGGGACATATGCATACTTATGGCTGATTCATATTGATGTTTGGCAGAAAGAAACACAATTCTGTAAAATAATTATCCTTCAATTTAAAAATAAATAAATTTAAAATTAAGAAAGAATTTACCTGGGAGAAAATGTAGAGCATAAGCAAAAATAAAAATGTAGAAGATAAGAGAGAATAGATAAGAAGTTCCAACATATATCTGACCATTGTTCCACAATTTAAGACCAGAGATTTTTAAATTAAAAGATTAATGATTTTCCCAAATTAAAGGAAGTCAGAAATTATCAGAAAGAAAACTCTTGGTGCACAACAGAACAAATCATATCAAGCCTACACCGATGAGTTTGATTACATTAAGAGTGACATTTCCATAGCGCTTCACTGAGTGTCTCACACAGGGGTTCTGCTTCTAACAATGGCAATGAGGACAGCTGGGAAATCTAGATAACTTGTTAGCAAAATTTATGTGAAAGCATCTGAGAGCTACCACGAAGATGAGGATCTTTGGTAGCAAGATCTAGGCAGAGGGGAGAGGCACAGAAACTAGCTCTTTCATTGAGATAATTGCCAACTCTGAAAATGGCAGCTGAGGATTGAGAAACTGAGCAGAACTATACAGCAATCTGTGGTGTTACTGCAGTTGAGTTCAAGGATCACACAAAAAGACAGGAGCTACTAAATATGCCAGGCTTTTGATTGAGCCTATGAAGAGCTGCACTCTAAGAATAATGCTGTATTAGACCACATGTAGGTTAAACTGCTGAAAACTAAAGACAGAAAAAAATCTTTGATGTCATTATAAAATGAAAAAAAAAAACTTCAAAAGAATAGAAACTAACCTTTCAGCTTACTTCTAAAAAGAAATAATGGAAGCCAAAGATAATAGAATTGTAAGGGGATGGAAAGAAAACATCTATTAATATACAATAAAAATACCTTTTGAAAATGAAAATGATGTAAATATATTTTCTAAGAAACACAGAGAATTTATCACTAGCAGACCTACACCAAGACAAATGACAAAAGCTGTTCTTTAGATAGAAGAAAAATGAGGGGAAAAGGATAATATGTGGGTAAGTGAATAGAGAGTGTACATAATCAGGATGTGTGAGGATTGAACAAAATGAAGAGAAAAATAAATGGAAACAACATTACATAATTGGAGAAAAGAATAAATAAGGTTTAAATGTTCTAAGATCCTTGCATTGTCTAGAAAGTGATGTGTGCGTGCTTAGTCACTCGGTCGTGTCCAACTCTTTGGGACCCCAAGGGCTGTAGTCTACCAGGCTTCTCTCTCCATGGGGATTCTCCAGGCAAGAATACTGGAGTGGGTTTCCATGCCCTCCTCCAGGGAATCTTCCCAACCCAGGGATCGAACCTAGGTCTCCCGCATTGCAGGAGGATTCTTTAACCAGCTGAGCCACCAGGGAAGCCCAAGAATACTGGAGTGGGTAGCATATTCCTTCTCCAGGGGATCTTCCCAAGCCAGGAATCTAACCAGAGTCTCCTGCATTGCAGATGGATTCTTGATCAGCTGAACTACAGGGAAGCCCAAGTAATTGGAGTAAGGATAAATAAGGTTTAAATGTTCTAAAGTCCTTGCATTGTCTAGAAAGTGGTAAATGTATTAATTTATATTATACTTTAATAACTTAAGGATACAGATTGTAATCTCTAAACCCACTTTAATAATTTAAGGATACAGATTGTAATCTAGAGATGTAATCTAGAGATTACAATCTGTATCCTTAAGTTATTAAAGTACAATATAAATTAATACATTTACCACTTTCTAGACAATGCAAGGACTTTAGAACATTTAAACAAGATAATAGGAGAAGGCAATGGCAACCCACTCCTGTACTCTTGCCTGGAAAATTCCATGGACCGAGGAGCCTGGTAGGCTGCAGTCCATGGGGTCGCTAAGAGTCGGACACGACTGAGCGACTTCACTTTCACTTTTCACTTTCATGCATTGGAGAAGGAAATGGCAACCCACTCCAGTATTCTTGCCTGGAGAATCCCAGGGACGGGGGAGCCTGGTGGGCTGCCGTCTATGGGGTCGCACAGAATCGGACATGACTGAAGCGACTTAGGAGCAGCAACAAGGTAATACGTGATGATTAAAAGTATAATTATGATTATATAAGTATAATATGACTAAAATGTTATGATTTAAAATATAATTTGAAAGAAGTCAAAAGGAGCAAAATAAAATTTTATTTTGTAAATATTACTGTGATGAGCATCTTAGGAGATACTAGGTCACATAAGAATGAACACTGTTAAAGCCCTTGGTATAAGCTGCCTAACCTTGGTGATGCTATTTAAATACAATATGACTTGAAAAGAAACCTGTAAAACATAGGAATCTGAAAAACAAAAAATCTTGAAAATGCAAGA
Organism: Bison bison bison; assembly: GCF_000754665.1. NCBI lineage: Eukaryota > Metazoa > Chordata > Mammalia > Artiodactyla > Bovidae > Bison > Bison bison. The sequence goes on from NW_011494903.1 coordinate 1,775,296, forward strand.
CTCCCTAATGAAGGTTTTCATGACATAGGTACAGCACAAATACAGCACTTTAACATTTAAAAAGAATTGTATTATATATTGTTTTATTTGATACTGAAACCAATTCTATAGAAGTGCTATGACTGATATCACCATTGGTAATGTGTCCCAAACCCATCAGTTAATAATCTATATGAAAGTGAAAGTCACTCAGTCGTGTCTAGTGCTTTGCGACCCCATGGACTGTACAGTCCATGAACTCTCCAGGCCAGAATACTGGAGTGGATAGCCATTCCCTTCTCCAGGGGATCTTCCCAACCCAGGGATCGATCTCAGGTCTCCCACATTGCAGGCAGACTTTACCAACTGAGCCACCAGGGACACCTTAGAATAGTGGAGTGGGTAGCCTATCCCTTCTCCAGCAAATCTTCCTGATCCAGGAATCAAACCAGGGTCTCCTGCATTGCAGGCGGATTCTACACCAGCTGAGCTGCCAGGGAAGTATAATAATCTATATAGCTGAGACCAAAATAGGTCTTGTAAATGCATATGCACTCTCCTTATTCCACAGTATTCAACTTGATATAATACTGTATATATATATACATATATATATATATATATATAGATCAATACTAACCTTTTTAAATGAGTATTGCTGAAGTTTTACTCTCATCCTTGTGCTTAAGTTTTATATTACAAAAAAACACAAAAGAACCAGTTCTGGTTTTAACCAGGTAATGGTCATACTATCCTTAAAGTCAGATGGTTTCTCTTCCATATGCATAAATAGGTTCCAAGTGCTGATGAGTTTAGACAAAATGTCATGGGTAATTTTCATCTCTAATATAATAAAAGTGATTGTATTACTCCTACTCAGCACTGGAATAAAAATTGCAGTGCTCCAGGAAAGGAAAATATGATAACATATTTAATGATTCTGGTGGAGAGAATATATGTCCCCAGAGATTCTTTTTATTACTTTGAGCAGAACTTTTACAAGGGCTCATCCTTCCTTTCTGCCTCAACTATACAGACTGGCATCCTTTCACAGCCAAAGCCTATATTCTTTGCACTGAAAACCTTCTTTCCACATATATTTTTGTTTGTTTGTTTCTTTGAAGGGAATTTGATACAGCTCATGACAATTCTGCCATGACAAAAAATTTGTTTCCATCCAGTTCTGTAAAGTCAATTTGGTTTCAAACACACTACCTCATGTATTCCCGGCATGCAAAATCTCTGTGTTATTTTAAACTCCAATCTGCTGCAGACTCAGAGAATGCTGTGCTGTGCCTGCAACTCATGTTTATTTTTAGAGTTATATGACTTTCTTTAGAAATCACAAATCTGTCTTAAACCCAGTTTAGACTTATGTTCTGACAAAAGAATGTTCTTGCCAGGAGAGTTTCAATGAGTATGCTTTGAAAAATAATCAAAGGAATTATTCCTGGGGAGATATAATGATGGTGGAATATGTTCATTGGTATCCCTCTTTTAGGGTTAAAAGCATCCTTCTAGGTAATTGACTCATACTACCAAAGAATGTCAGGTGAGGGTTTCATTAAAGATGGAGATTATGAGCCTTAAAAAAAAAAAAAAAGTCTCCATAAAGGAAGATGAAGAGATATTTGAAAGAAAGCATGTTTGAAGAGGAACTAGCACTTATAAGTGCTTACCAGGTCCCAAGCACTTTCTGCACCATAACAAATAAGCATTGTTAGCAGCTCCATTTTAGAGTTAACAAAACTGAGCAAATAAAGAGCAGAGCCAAGATGTGAATCCAAATCTGTCTAAATTCCAAAAGCATTGCTTTCTCCAGCTTTTTGTACTGTTGTGCACATGTTGAATGAGAGTGTGATCTTGCTCATAGTGGTAGTCTGCCTTAATGCTCCCAAATTTTCACCACTTCCTGTACAACCACCCTTTGCCATGTGGCTCTCAGCTTTTTACTACTTCCTGCATTTTGTCTGCTCTGGGTCTTCGTTGCTTTGCCTGGGCTTTCTCTACTTGTGGCAAGCAGGGGCTACTCTCTAGTCGAGGTGCACGGGCTCCTCATTGCAATGGCTTCTCTTGTTGTGGAGCACAGGCTCTAGGCACACAAGCTTCAGAAGTGACAGTGCATGGGCTTAGTTGTTCCATTGCACATGGGATATTCCAGGACCAGGGATCTAACTCTCATCCCCTGAATTGGCAGGCAGATTTTTTTTTTTTTTAACCACTGGACCATCAGGGAGGTCCCTGACAGATAACTTTATAGGGCCTGGTAGCTCAAATGGTAAAAAATCTGCCTTGAGTGTAGGAAACCTGGGTTCAATCCCTGGGTCAGGAATATCCCCTGGAGAAGGGCATGGAAACCCACTCCAGTATTCTTGCCTGGGAAAACTCACAGACAGAGGAATCTAGCGGGTTATAGTCCGTGGGGTTGCAAAGAGTCGGACATGACAGAGTAACTAACAGACTCACTATAGGTGGAGTCCATGCTTAGTTGCTCAGTCATGTCTGACTCTTTGCAACCCTTTGGACTGTAGCCCTCCAGGCTCCTCTGTCTATGGGGATTCTCCAGGCAAGAACACTGGAGTGGGTTGCCATTTCCTCCTCCAGGGGACCTACCCGAACCCAAGGATCAAACCTGAGTCTTCTGTGTCTCATGCATTGCAGGCAGATTCTTTACCTACTGAACCATAGGTGGAGAGTAAACTTCAGTCAGGGCTCAGCCATGTGACTTGCTTTGTTCCATGGGATATTAATAGACATAATGCAAGCAGGCACTTTAAAGTATTTGCATGGTTGGGTTTGCCCTCTTTTACCTCTGCCAACACCATGAGAAAGACTGGTTCAGAAGTAAGATGAGAAAAACATGAACCAAATATACCCAGCCTGGACCAGCTGAACCCAGCAAACTGCAGACACGTGAGTGAATGTAGCCAAGATCAGCAGAACCATCCAGTCACACCCCTGCCTAACTCAACCACCCACAGCCAGCCTATAGACCTGTAAAAATAAATTCTATTGCTTTAATGCATTGAATTTTGGCGTGATTTGTTACATAGCAGTTTTATGGCTAATAGATGAATAATCTACCCCCCAAACCCTGTCCCCACATGACACACAAATTAGATTGTATTTTTCTTTTTAATCCTTCAGGTTGCAAAACCTACAAAAGATTGAATATTGCTTGTATTCATAGTGAAGGAAAACCTTTCCATCAAACAATTAATCCTAGAAATGTTCCTTAAGAGTTCTTTAAATATTAAAATGCTAGCCACATTACACAGTTAGGCAACTATGAAACAATAAGGCTCAAGATCAGCAGCTTTTGACTTCCCAGAATGTAATTAACATTCTAGGGGGGAAAGGCATGTTTCTAAGAGACACCAGCCAGCTATGATTCTGAAAACAAAATTGCAACCTATAAAATTCACACTTTAAAATAACTGATAGGGAAAGTTAATTAGTTTTTATTGTTTATTTCTACAGTTTCATGGGGTCTCTCTTGCCCCAAAGAAGTTACTGAATTCTCCTTTATGGTAGAGAAAAATAACTATGTGAAGATAAACAGATCAGTTATATCTCTGCTTTTTGCTTAGTATTACCCTTCTACTAACATCCAGAGCATGCTTCTATTTCACACATTCTATAGTGTCTGCAGACCACTTACTAGAACAAGACTTTTTTGTTATATAGTGAAATTTACCCATGCTTTGGGACTCTGATCCAATTTTTGCTCTTTAATAAAGAGTTCCATAGACTGTTCTCTCTTTCTAACCTAATGACTTGCCATCAGCCAAAAATTATCTCTGTCCCAGAGTTCTCCCCTGGCGATTTATTTTAAAGTAGTTTTATGATACTTTCCAGTTGGATTTTGAGGCATTTTTTCTGTGTGTGCATTTTGCCCCATCTGCAGTACGACGGGCCATAATTTGAATTGCCTCCAAACACCAGAAGGGTAATGATGAGTAAAGCGAACTGACGAATGGCAATCGTGGGTGGTGGAGTTCCTAGCTAACTGAAAGAGCACATCCTTTCTGAAGGGAAAAAGCTCTACACAGATCCACCACGTTTTTGCCAATAAAAGAATATAGGCTCAGATGTGCAAAGCTACTAATCTTTAAGATTTGAGAATACAGATTTTTATGTAAGATTGACCAACTTTATGTGCAAGTTTAAATGATTTTAAATGTTGCTGTGATAGAGATTTCCTTGTTGTTCTGAATTACACACCCACTGCCTTGACGTGTGTGAAATTCCTGGCCCCTCTGAGGAAGGGCTTGGCCATGTGACTTGCTCCAATGAGTGATCCTCGTACTGCACGTCTAACCAGAGCTGTAAACTCAGTGCCACTGTAGCCACTGATCCTAAGATGGAAGAGATCCCTCACATGCAGTCTAAGGCAGAACCACCCCAGCCGACCTGTGGACTCAGGAGTGATGGATATGGATGTTTGTTGTTGTATGCCCTGACATTTCCGGGTTGTTATTTCACCCAACATTATCGTACTTGAAATAGGACTAAAACATTTGGCCATAAATTTTTTTTAAAAAAATTAAAGCACAAAACAATCCGGTAGCTAAGTTTGGCTCACAGGCCCACAGGTTTCAACCTTCATTACTGGCGGTTTTTTGAAGGGCATTTATAGTGAGAGTATTTCCATTTTGACTCCTTCTTCTCCATTACTGCAAATCTAATATTGTTCATATAGAGTTATACCCGTGGTAGATTCATGTTGATGTATGGCAAAACCAATACAATATTGTAAAGTAATTAACCTCCAATTAAAATAAATAAATTCATATTTTTTTAAAAAGCAGGAAAAAAAGTTTTTTATTTAATAGTAATCTCCCACTTTAAGTCAACTCTCTACTCTTTAAAAATAGAAACTTTTTGTCGAGTCAGATTATGGAGAGGTCAATCTATAAAGGATGCTGAGTCATAACCAGAATAAACAAACACGTTTCCATGCACCGTTCCACACATAAACCCTACTAAAATAGCACCTGTGGAGGGAAATTTGAAAACACCCCTCCCACCACCTCTTTTGAGGCCATTGGCCCAGATGGGGAGTAGAAAGAACCCTGAGCTCACCTCCTCTAATGAGCACACCAAAATCACAGCGATCTGCAGAACAACCATCTATTAAAATAAAAGACCAGAACCTTCAAGAAAATCTCTACAACTAAAGACATAAAGAAGGAACCACAGCAAGACAGGTTGGAGGGGTGGACTCACAATATAATTAAGTCCCTGCACCCCCAGGTGGGAGATCCACAAACTGGAGAATAATGATACTGCAGAGGATCTCCCACAGAGGGAGAGGTCTGAGCCCCACATCCAGATCCCCAGCCTGGGCTTCTGGTATCAAGAGGAGGCACCCTCAGAGCATTTGGCTTTGAAGGCTAGTGGGGCTTAATTTCAGGTGTCTGAGGGCTGAAGGAAATAAAGGCTTCACTCTTAAAGGGTGCACACAAAATCTTACAGGCTCTGGGACCCAGGGTGAAAGCAGCAACTTGATAGGAACATGGGCAGGCCTTCTTGCTAGTCTGGAGAGTCCTT